>NW_027643532.1:45000-391390 GCF_032717465.1 Coenobita brevimanus
TCCATTTTCATATTATGACTCTCTCTCTCTCTCTCTCTCTCTCTCTCTCTCACACACACACACACACACACACACACACACACACAATATATATATATATATATATATATATATATATATATATATATATACAGTCATCTCATCTCATCAGCCGTTTGAGTGTCCACTGCAGGACCGGTCTATCCCGACCGAAGAGGGAACGATAAAGTCAATGTATCTCTACCATGTGGCTTAGGCTGTCTGGTAGAGAGTGTATGTAGGGTGAGTATATATATATATATATATATATATATATATATATATACTGGTTCTTCCATATATTAGCATTTATTTGTAATCGGTTAGATGATGTCGATGGCATGCAGGTTCTTGCAAACATAAACATGGCTAATACCAAGGCGCATAATTAATACTACCAACCGTTGAGTACGTGTAGGTTGATGGATGCGTCTACCCCGTTGTAAGGGGAGCATGTGTACCGTCCCGCATCCCTGGGTCCGGCCCTCTCGACCAGCAGGTGGCTCACTGTGTCCCGCCCCGTCACCGTCTCCACCCGCACACCACCACGACCCTCGTAGTCCAGCACCTGGGGAACGTGGAGCACAACAGGATGAAACAACAGAATGGACGGGGGTGAAATGAGAACAGTTCAGAGACAAGAATAAAAAGATCAGAACAGGGTGGAATGGAGGAATAGGGAATAAAAAGAGCAAAACAATGTTTATAAGGCACCCTATCATCGTACTGTATCGTTTCGTTTATAGGGGCTCTGACATGCTTGCATGCGTCACCTTGGTCACCTAATGGCGGCTTTCCATGCTGCTCGATATCTGGCAGCCTCCATATTCAGTTCCTTATCCCTGAAGTCATACTCTATGACCTCGTCCCAGGTCTTTTTTGGTTTGCCTCTTTCAACTCTTCCCGACTTTCACACATGTCACCTTCCGCACCCAACTGTCATTATAATCTTAAGAAATAATAAAATGTTTAATATATCAAGAAGAAAAAGAAAGACTGGAAGAAATTTACAGTTCTCAGTACTTTTCCAACCAAAACATACTCTAGGATTTTAGCGTTCCCTTTCAACAGTCGATTTTCTTATGAAGTGGGAAAACCTAAGAGATAAATGAGGCAAACCTGACTAATTTAAGTCCTGATGTGACAGCATCTGATGACAATAAAAAAAACATAAGCTAGAGAGGTGTGGCATTAAAAAACGAAATGCAACACCGTCTCAGAAAACCATGATTGCGTGTTCTCGTCAGTTAATGTAACCTCTTTGGAGATCATCAAGTGCTTATCACAGTTGACAAAAATCGATCCCATAAAACACACACACACACACACACACACACACACACACACACACACACACACACACACACACACACACACACACACACAGGCAATGAAATAACAGTAATCCCCAGTATAAGATGGGCAGTCAGACCAACCCCGCTCTGACTTGATATACATTATTTTTTTTTTCGTGGGTGTAGTCCTTGGGGTGGAATCCAATGTGCAGGTGTCTTCTTGATGCCTTTTTTACACCCTCTTCTCTTCTTCAGGCTCCACCGTTTCCTCTCTCACTCCGGCGCGGGGATGGAGTGGGGCTGGGGAGGCGTGGGAGTTCAGGAGGAGAGAGTGGGGAGGAATGAATGTGGGTTGGGTAGGAATGGAGGGGGATAAATGGGGCGGAAGTGGATGGGGAGGCGTGGAAATGAACTGGGAAGGGTAGAAGTGGGATAGGATGGGAATGGAGTGACAGGGATGGGAATAGACTGAGTGAGCTGGGATTGGAGAGGGTAGGAAGGAGTAGGAGAATAGTGGATGGGGTATGAATGGAGTGGGATAGAGGGGGGCGAGTAGGTGGGGAGGAGGCGTGGGAATGGATTGGGAGGGGTAGAAATGGGATGGGTTGGGAAGTGAGTGGGAGGGATGGGACGGGAAACGAACGTGTGAGATTGAAATAAGTGGAAATGGAGTGTGTGAGGTGAAAGTGACATGAGTGGGCAAAGAGTAGATGGAAATGGAGTGGATGGAGTGGGGCGGAAAAGGGATGAGTGGCACTGGATTTAGTGGAAATGGAGTGGGTGAGGTGGGATTGGAGTAGGAATGGGGGTGAGTGGGAAGGGAACACGAGAGATGAGGGCAAACAGAGAATAATTTTATAATATTTAAGGAACCTGAAAGAAAAACAGAAAACTAAAGAGAGAGAGAGAGAGGGAGAGAGAGGTGAGAGGGACAGCAGAATACCGGCGGACCAAATAAGAATGTTCTGAATATTTCATATGTTGTGATGGTACTGGGAATGTGGGGGAGGAGGGAGAGAGAGAGAGAGAGAGAGAGAGAGAGAGAGAGAGAGAGAGAGAGAGAGAGAGAGACAGACAGACAGACAGACAGACAGAACTGGTGGGGTAAGGAACAAAACAAAAGGATGTGACTAACAAATGAAAAAGATGGGCAAAAAGAAAACGGGGATAATAATGAACAAGTGACATAGGATATAAAGTATAAGAAGAAGCAAGAAGAAAAAAGAAGAAGAATTAAAAAGAAACAAGAAGAAAAACATCTATCTATCTATCTATTGCCAGACGCCTCAATCCCGTTTGGGGTGGCCACAAACAAATCGCCTCCAAGTCGCCCTGTCCCCCGCCATTTCACTGCCCTGCTCCCAACTCACACCCCTCTCTCATATACCTCTCCACCCCATCCCTCCATCTCATCCTCGGCCTCCCCCTCCCTCTTCCCCCCTCCACCTCACTCACATACACTCTCTTCGTCAGTCTTTCACCCTCCATCCTCTCCACATGGCCAAACCACCTCAGTGTGTTCCTCATAACGCTTCCTATCACATCCATATCAACACCACAACGCTCCTTTATATCCTCATTCGTCAGCCTGTCTCTCCACGTGACTCCACAGGCTCCTCTTAAATAACTCATACTGTGTGAAGATGTGAAGGAAACTACAAATGAGGAAAAAGGAAAGAAATGTAAGATAGGAGACAAAAATGAGAAGAGACATTGTATAAGAGGTTAAGAATAAGAGCAATGGAATGATGAGAGAAATATGCAGAACTAGTACGGTAGAAAATAGAGAGAGAGAGAGAGAGAGAGATGGAGGGAATCTAGGGAGACAAAGGGGGGAGGGAGGGAGAGAGAGAGAACATGGAGAGAAAGGAGAGGCAGGATTGGAGGGCGAGGTAGTGGGTACCGCATTGTGCAGCCTCCACCACCGGATAAATTGACTTGGCCCCACCACACTTAGATACCAGCCCGCCCCTTAAGTGGTAACTGCAGTTGTGGGGCCCCTTAAGTGGTGTTGCGGGGCCCCTTACCACTCGCTGGCTCCTGTGACTCACTCTCAGCTGAATGAAATCGTGTACCGTGAGCTGAGATAGAATGCTAGAGTTAACCTGACCACGTGGGGGTTGAGTGTCGTAGTAGGGACCCTTAAGTGGTGAAGTGGCATACTGATGGTCTTTAAATTGTACAGTGGATGCCCTTAAGTGGTGTGATGTGATTCCTTATGTAATGTAGTGGTTGCAATTGTAAGTGTAGTGGAGCCCTTAAGTGACAATCGTTAGCTGTTCTTTCGATTATTAAGTAGTTTGGGGAGTGTCTGATTATCATTTACATGGCGGTATAATCTGTAATTTTAAGTGGTGCTAAGAGAGAGACTAGTTCGGTTCTCTCAGTGGTGTATTCTGGACTCTTCTGGTATTGTGAGTTACTGTGTCGAAATCGCAAATGGTAAAGGACGCACCAGCATGAGGATATTCAAGTGGCGTTCTGCAGACTCTCAGGACCATACTCTAAGTGGAGAAGGAGAATTGTGTAACACCTCATTCGCTTTATAATTTTCTTACTGTCTCAATTTTCCTTGTCTGTAATTAATAGCGTTTTAAACTTGGCCTAGCTTGCCTCAGTGACATACTAGAGGATACTGAAGTGTACTCGTAATATGCAAAATAGATCGCTAAGAGGGAGGTGTTACGAAATCTCCAAAGTCACTTAGAACACGGTCCCTAATTTGTTTGGTGACTTGTAGTTCCTGGTTCTGAAGTTGTACAGGTAATGGTGGTTTAAAGGACGTCAAGTGTAGGTGTTAATTATTAAGGCTTGATTAGGATTTCTGAGGGATAATTTTAGGGTTCTCTTGTGGCGTGGTGCTGTGATGATGTGGTGCTGTGAGAGAGGTGTGGTGAGTGGTGTGGTAATGTGGTATGTGGTGAGGGTAGTGTGGTGTGGTGAGGTGAGAGTGGCGTGGTGAGAGTAGTGTGGTGTGGGGTAATGAGAGTGGTGTAGTGAGCGTGATGTAGTGTGGGGTGATGAGAATGGTGTGGTGAAGTTGGTATGGTGAGTGGTATGTTGGGAATGTTGTGATATGACTGGTGTGATGAAAATGGGAAGCTGGAATCAATAGAGGAAGTGTGTTCTGGTTAATGTTATCTCAAAGCAGATTCGATTATATCAGTGGTGGGTGGAATGGTGGTTGTCTGACCTTGTTTGGTAGTACAGTTATTGTTATTATGGTCGGTTTGTTATCACATGACAGAACGGCGCAACTCCCACAACCTAAATACCAAGTTGTGGCTGCATGAAACTATGAGTCCTACTTGTGAAACGGATATGAATCTCTTTAGTTACTAGTCAAATCAGCCTGAAAATGGAAAGAGACGGTAATTCATGTGATAATTTACGTAACTGTTCGATGACCTGTACATTTTTTCACTTGCTACATCTAAACAATTTTATTCTTTGGTGACAACTCATAGTGAAGGGATTGGAATCAGAGTCCATAAGTGTGGTGGGCAACAATTCTTTATTTGGGATAGTATGTGCTCGTTAAGTGGTAAAGTGACTAGTGCTGATAATACTGTTTATGTAGATGATTGTAAGAGGCAACTAAATGGTAGATCCCCTAATATGGTAATGAAATTGGTGTAGTAATGTTTGTCAGATGACTAAAGTGGCTGCTGTCAGAGAATTATCAATCAAGCAATCAATCATTTCCTGTGGCACCCCACGGGATGCATAGGGTTTCAATGAACTCTCTCCACCAATATTTGTCTCTTGCCATCTCCTTCAGATCCCACCAACACTCTTCTCCTGCCTCTTTTTTCATTGTCCTCAACCAGGTTTCCCTCTCGGTCAGAGAATTAAGTGGTAAATAATGCTTTATTGTTGTGAACAGCTGGCATTTAAGTAACAGAGATTGGTTCTTGAGTGGTAAATAAAGTGGTATACTGTTGTTGGAGAGATGCTTGTAATGGTTCCTATAATCCATTCACTTTAACTTGACCCAGATTTTAGTCCCTTTGCAGCTTATTGCACGTAGTTCGGTGGCAGAGGACAATGCTACGACTCTACATTCTCCCCATGGAACTTCTTCGTGACTAGCAATATATTCTAGTGTTTATCTCTTGTTACAGCTCAATACTCAAGACGAAGACATGGAAATTTTAAGCCAAGTAAAAGTGAACAGAATACAGAACATGGAGTAGTAATTTCCTAAGTGGCTAGTGATAAAAACAGTGATTCTTCTGGAGTAATAACAGGTAATTACTGTAGGTTAGGGATAGTTTAATTTTATAAGATGATAGTCGCTTTAATTGGTACTGAAGTCTACTAAACTGCCGCTAATCTCGCCAGACTGCTAATTACTCTTCATCAAAAGGCAGTTACGCGGTACTCGCTTGCACTCACATTCCTTCCCCACTAAATCCGTCGTTAAAGGCATTCCCAGAGCCAGCTAATTGGGGCGTATTCTCGCTGACGTAGGCGATTCGTAACACCTATTCCCCAGCGAATTATTCTCCTATTGCTACTTAACCGCTTCGTTGAAATGAATGTTCTCAAGGTATTTTATTCATGTTAAGTCTTGGTCATTGTATGTAAGGAAAATTCTAGCATTTCAAAAACTAAAAAGAGACAAATTTTTGATAATATTTAGTAGAAACAGCACATGGATTTTTTCGCTTGAGCATACCTCGCCATTTGCTGACACTTTTCCTCTATGACACTTCCCTCGCAAAAGATCCCTGGGTGTATTAATGACCCCAGGGGAAGGTGGTAATTTGCTATGAAGTGTTATAGAAGGAAAAAAGTTAGCAAATGGAGAGGACATTAAAGAAAAAAGTTCAGAGTACATGAATTCGAGATAAAGTTTCTGCTAAATATTTACCCAATTTTCCTCCCTCTGATGAATGGATTTTCCCTCAGCTGGGCAAAATCGTCAAGTGAAAGCCTAACTAAAATAGCTTGATGTGTCCATAAAAAGAGAAAAGAAAAATGGTCCCTTGTATGATGCTGATGAATATTATATCAGTATTGAAAAGCTAAACAGTATAAAGAATATCAGACAGTAATAGTAATGTCAAATGTGCAAGGTAAACTGTAAAGTAAAAAGTCCTACCAAGTCTTTCTGTGTAACCGAATCTACAAACCAGTATGTCTACGTATATGGGTTTTAGTTGTGTTTCCTCAGTTTCCTCAGTCGTTCAATCTCTGGGTTATGATATTAGTCCATTTTAACTTGCTGGAGGTTTTCGTTTTTGTGGGCTTATTACCGGTAGTACAGTGGACGAATACGATAATAAGACGGCCCTACGTCCTTTCCGTGACACCTCTTCGTGATTAGCACCATATTAGAGCTTTAATACCCTGGTACACCTCAGCATTCAAGACTGAGAGATGCTAACTTTAGGTCAAGTTATAGTGGACATCGTATAGTTTGGTCAGCTCTAGTTTCTTCATTCTCTGTCTGTCTGTCTGTCTCTCTCTCTCTCTCTCTCTCTCTCTCTCTCTCTCTCTCTCTCTCCACTTCAGTGTTCTGTAACTGGCTCTCACTTCCTTAACTTCTTTAGCCCGGTGACGTATATGGCTGAAATATTCATGCTACTTCCAGACCACCAAATTAAGCTTTGGGAAGACCTCTAATAATGAAGGAGTGAATAAAGACAATATCTGACACCTCGAGCTCTCTCTAAGTAAGATATAACCACCTGGAGACAGCAATGACTTAATAGAAAAAAACATCTAGGGGGTTAAGCTGTGTCACATTGCTAAAGGAAAAAACTTATAATCCTTGTATTCCATGGTACAAGAGTGTTACCCATCTCACAAGTCCATAGCATTAGATGATGTAGAATTACTCTGAACAAAATTGTCTGAGTAGGAAGAATGAAAAGCCATCGTAGTGAAAAGGCTGATGGAGACTTACTTTTCCTTAACCTGCATATTATTTACCTTCTTTCATAACCTGATGCGCTTGAAGAAGGAAGTTTCCCTTTTATAGTCACTAATGAGTATACCGGCAGTTTAGTTAAAGAAAGAGGTTTGCTGATATGACAGATTACGTAACCTTTTCAGAAGCTTTTATGGCGGGGCAAGTATTTACAGGCTGGGGGCTTAATGGTAGCTGTCAGTTTGTTTACTGTTCTTATTCTCATTGCATAACATGTTGTGCGTTAACCCCTTTAGCCTGAGGACTCCTTTAGCTTATTTCCTTTCTATTTTCTTCAGCGAAAGTCAGATTATTAAGTTCAGCTCAGGACATCCCCCTCGAAGTGAAGGGGTTAATGAAGGCTAAATCTAACCCCTCCAGTTCGGAATGTTGCTCCAAAGCCAAGTAAAATGGCCTGAAAATAACAGTACTAATATACAAAAATGCGTCATCGTTGTGAAAAGGTTAATAGTATACGTCTGAGCTCTCTCTCTCTCTCTCTCTCTCTCTCTCTCTCTCTCTCTCTAATTCTCATCTCCCCATTATTTTTTTTTATAATATTCTCCAACTGCCTTTGTGAGATGATGTATTCTTTCTCACTCTGTTCTTGTTAGGTTTTATATCTCTCCTTGTAAAATATCCTTTGCTGGGCTACATGAGGGGAGGATGCATATAACTTGTGTGCCTTGTACCATGACCTACAAATTCCATCTCTTTCCCATCATTTTGTCTCCCTATAATAATTTGTGCACTGTTATCTGCTAAATCTATTCTGCCACTGTGTCTACCCTGTAATTCTCCTGTACCTTGTTACCTATCCTCTACCTATCCCTACCAAACTGTACCTTCTCTGATCCAGTCATTCTCCTGTACATTATTATCTACCCTCTACTCAACCCCGCCAACAGTACCTTCTCTACACCCTTTTCTCCAAGTGACGTACCTTGTTGTGATGGTACCAGTAGATGTAGACGGGCCGCTCCGTACCGTGGGTGACTACGCACGTGAGGTTGATGGGCGAGCCTCGGTGCACGTGCATCTCGGGAGAGTTTAGGACCCACGCCCGGGGCACTGTGGGTGGAGGGGTTAGATTATTAGAGTGTGTTAGTTTTAGTTAGGGTGGGTTAAGTTAGGCTAGGTTAGGTTAGATACGGTTTAGTTAGATTAGGTGAGTCTTGTTTAAGTAGAGATAGGGTGGGCTGAGTTAAGTTGAGTTGGGCTAGGGCTAGGTTAGGTTAGGTTAGTTCCTTAGGGTGGATTGGGTTTGGTTGATCTGGGTTGGTTCCGGTAGGTTTGGTTGTCAGGTTTTGATGGGATGGGATGGGTTGGATTTGATTGTCGTAAGATAGGTTAAACCAGTAAAGTGCGCTTTGTGAGCGCATGACGAGCGAACGAGCCCCATGTTATTACAATTTCCCTCTAATATACTAGAAATGGGGTGTTTTCCCTTGGTGATTTCAAAAACGAAACATAGCAATAACGTTAATGTAATGTTATAGGCGGAATCTCCGACATTAAATTGCTAGAGCTGATGCCAAGAAACAATGTTACGACGAAAAATCTCTATTACTTTGATTTCATAATTGATGCGTTCACCGATTAGAGCAGAACACTCCCTTGGAAACTTGAGATTCCAAGGAGTTCCTACACATTCACTGATGAGTTTTTAGTTGATAACAAAATTTATTGAATGAATGTAGCACATGCAGAAAGACTTTCAATTCTACTTCACATAGGTGTAAATTTATTAGTTTATGCTTAGCGTGACGGTCGGGTCGGGCTGGGCAGGGTCGGGCAGGGCTGCTCATTTCCAAACTTAACTGAGAATACACATCGCTCGCTTGCTTCGCTCGCTCGCTATGGGCTGGTTTAGACTGAACTGAGTTAGACTGAGATTTAGCTGAGTTGAGTTGGAATGTGATGTGTTAGTCTAGGTTGGGTTAGGCTATGTTAAGTAAGATTGTGTTGTTGGGATGGACTGAGGTGGGCTGAGTTTAATTAAACTGACATGTATTACGCTGTGCCAAGATAAGGTAAGTTCCGCTAAGGTAGGTTGATTTCGGTTAGGATGGGTTAAGTGAATTAGGTAAGGCTATTTACGATGTCAGGTTAAGTTAGGTTAGTTTGGACTGGGTTTAGGTGAGATGGGTAGGGTTGGGTTAGATTGGCTTATGTTTGGTTCGAGTAGTAGAAGATATGTTATGTGCACGGTCATCGGGAGAGGACAGAGTTGGTTTAGGTTAGACTGGGAGTTGAGTTAGGTTACTTGAAGCAAGAGAGAGAAAGGCTGGAGAGTAGTAGTTTAAGTTTAGGTTAGATTAAGTTAGGCTACAATTGTGTGCGAGGTGGGTGAGGGAGAGTATCTTTAGGCTGATGAGAAAGATGGCTTGTACTGTAATTTGCGAGACAGATGATAATAACCAACCGATACAAATTAACCAGATTCTCTCAGATGTAAGCAAAGGGTAGATTTTCACCAGCATCATAAATAAGGAAAAGGTCAGATGTCAAGGGTAGAGGGACACAGGGGAGGAAGGGTGAGAGTAATATCGCTAAGAGTAATCACACATACACATTAGGTAGATTGGCTGGAGGGGGACACACCTCAATCCTTGCCTTCCTCCGACTCTTTGTGACAGTCAAAAGGATACATATTAGGCCAACTTTACCTCAGCGAACATAGGAGCCGGTTCTACACACCAATGCCTGTTCCATTCAGTTTCACCTTAATTCCCACCATACGATTTAATTCAGTTTAGCAGAGCACTATATTAAGCAAGAAATTAATGAATGCCACTCCAATCCATGTAGTTCGAAAAGTCGCTCTTCATCTGAATAAATTACCTGACGACAGCGAGAATAAGATGAATAAAAAAAGATGCCGTGATACCGAAGGGATAAAATACACATTAGGAAGATTGGACAACAGAGGACATCACCTGCGTCAGCTCGGTGTGACAGACAGAAGAAAGACACGCCAGCCCGACTTTGCATCAGTGATAATATGTACCACAACCATACCTACTTTCGTGCCTGCATTTCAAGCTACACTTGGAAACTATCTTCTCAGTAAACATAATTTCCAGATGTAAGTTTAAATCTTCCAGTTCTACTTTCATTATGAAGTTAAAATAATTCACAATACTGCTCATTTAATTTGCTTTATTCCTTTAATATGTCTCACAAATTATTGTATCCTTACAAATACTTGTAGGCTATATAATTATGCTCTGCGTACCTTATGCAGTATTCGTAGCGAGATTCCGACCGCACTGTAAACTGTTTAAATATTCAGTGATCCACGGTAATGATTCCTCCTACGTCTGCACGAGCTCCCGGGCCCCAATGGAGTTGTATTCTCGTGTGCATAGTAGGCTTCCCAGCATTTCTTCCTAAGAGATTTATTTTTCCTATTGCTCTCTACTGTCCTCTTTGATGGTATTTATGTCTTTTCATAACGAGACAGAATGCAATGAACAAATACTAATATAATAACGTTCTATGTCTACAAATTAACGATACGGAAGAAGCTTCGTGATTCTCCTATACATTAGTCGAATGGGACAGTCCTGGATGATGGCACTCAACAGCTTCCACAGTTGCCCAGTAATCCTATACAGCTGAATTACACAATAATTAATCAAATAAATTAAATTAATTGATATACACCAGAAATTCACAGGTCTTTCGATAAAACCACCGTATAATCTTCGACCAACATAACCAGCTTTACTTAATGATTCTCAACCCCCTCATGATAGGGACAACTCTAGTATTCCTTGCTAACAAACACCTCACGATTTTTTTAAAGATAGATTCACAGGAGCCTGAGAGTGTTGCTAGCTCCTTTAATTTCGCTCTGAGTTCGTTTTTGCTGAGTATTCACGTTATTCCGACGGCGCTGAAGATGTAACCAATTCCATTCCCATTCGCTGCTAGTGCACAGTCCTCCATTCCCTGCCCACTTGTTTGGCTTGAGATATCGTGAAAATACGCCACATTTCAGTTTTGCATCACCGATAACCTAACCATCAACTGCAGTTAACCCCTTCACTACGATGGCGTACATTCATTTTGCTCAGGCTGCCACCGGACGATTTTCAATTAAAGTTAGGACGGGCTTCTTGTTTTGGAGGGATTAACCGTTGCCATATCTCACCACGCCTGTTATAAAAGTCTCTCCTAAGCTGTATAAAATCGTCTAAACTAGATTTTAAAAAAGTTCAAATACATAAACAGTGACGAGGATGTAATAAAATGAAATATGCGTACAGTATGTTCAAAATAAATTATCTACTCGGTCCTGTTTGTCCAAATTAATCATGTTTTTTGTACTCTTCTGAAACAACTACTTGGAAAAACAATGCTTATCACCGAAAACAGACCCTTCTCTGCCTCAAATAAACCAAAAAATATTGAGGATTCTAAAGCCATTGGCCATTCAGTCCTTCCCTGCCACACTACTTTCCCTTCGCTGTACTCTTCAGGAAAATACGCAACTCTTCGCTTTTTCCAGGATACTCGATCGTATTTCCAGGATTTCCTACCCAGAAAACCTTTTGAAGGCGTTGGGTCTTAGTATCAGCAAAGCGGATTTCAGTGACCTTGTATTTAATGGCGTTATATTTTAGTCGTTATTTTTCTTTCCAGCTTCTTTTTTTTCTCTGTATTTATCTACTTTTATTTGAAGGCAGGTAAACTTTGTAACCTTACCTGACTAAAAAATAAAAGTATGTAAGGGAAGGAGCAGGAAGGGATAGATGGGGAGGAGGGGTTTTGGAGGAAAGAAGAGTCTTTGAGGAAGGTAGGGGGTCGATTTAGAGGGGGGGGAGTCATGTGGGAAGTAGGATGGGAAGAGTGAATGGGTGTGAGAGTCGATAGAGAGAGAGAGAGAATGGTGAGGGAGAGTGGAGGGTAGGGAGAGGAGGGAATGGGAGGGAGGAGACCGATTTAGAAAGGGAAACTAAGAGAAGGCTAGACAGGGAGAGGAGTAAGGGAGGGTGGAGGAGTAGACAGGGATGATGGAGAGTGAAAATGAGTGAGGGATGGAGAAGGCTAAGGAAGCGGGGGAGTGACGGGGCTGGGAGAAAGGCGAGTGAGTGGGGAGGGGGTATGGTTGAAGGAGGAAAGATGGACAGAGGGAAGGGCAGTGGATGGTGGGGAGGGAGGGGGAAGATAAGGAGTTGAAACGTGTGAGAGATGGATGGAAAGAAAGAGAAGAAGCAGGGGGAGGGTGAAGGAGAGGGGAGGGACAGACACAAGAGGATGGAAAGGGGAAGAGAGATGGGTAAGGCAATAAAGGTTACCGTAAAGGGAAGTCGTAGTGACCACTCAGGTAGGCTGGCATGGGGAGCATAAAGGTAGGGAGGAAGAACGTTGGGAGAAACAGAGAACAGTGAGCGAAGGGAGAAAGAAAGGAGAGTAAGGCAGCGAGAAATGAGATATAGGGGACTGTGAGGAAAGAAAGGAAAGGGGGATAATGAGGTAGGGAGGAATAGCAGTGAGAAATATAAGGGAAGGGAAAATGGTGGATCATAAGGTACATAGGAATGGGGGATGATGAGGTAGGGAGGAACAGATGGTGCAAGAGGGACTAGTGAAAGAATCTACAGTAAGAATGAATAGATGGAAAAATTGTAGTAAAAATAATTCGTTGTTTTCGTTGTTAGATAGGCTGACATACGTAGGAAAAAGAGTGCAGGGTGAAATAACTGAAGTAAAAATGGATATGGAACACTGAAGCAAGAGCAACTGGGGATAAGGAGAAGTGAATGAAGAAATGGAACAATGAAATGACGGTAGAATAAACTGGGATAAAGGGCAATAATACCCAATAACTATGAGTGCAGAAACAACGATAACAATCTTTCTCATATACCCTGTGAAGTGTAAAGGCCCAAGGATACGTTGATATAATCTGGAACGTTTGACGCATTCACTACGATGACCTATTTTGTGGTTTATTCTTGCTACTTCCTAACGACTGCATTAATAATTTGAAAGGCCTATGATATGGAAGGGGTGTGTGAAGGCCATAAGTCAATTCTCACTTTCAAGGTTTCTGCTAAATGGAATATAAGAGTCTTAGGAAAGCAAGAAGAAAGATACTAGAAAAAAACATCCTGGTATCTATGGCTGAAGAGTAAGTAACCATCGTACTCCCTTGGTACCACTGACAAAATGAAGTCTGGATGAGAGGTGAAGGGGAGGGGGGAGAGACGTAGGAGCTCTGAGGTATTAGGCTGAGGTAAAATTGGAAGGAAGATGTGAGATGACGGGAATAGTAACTGTATTTCTCAGAGAACATATCTTCATATTATTGCGTAGAAGTATCCCCTGAAAATGCATAGATTTTTGTGAATTTATGAACTAACGAGTATGTCCATAAATATGTGTTACTCCTTTCGGTACAAAGACGCCAATTAAATTTTTTATTGTTACCGCCTGGTGCTCTTCTGTAGCTTAGGGAAGACCTCTGCTGGATATATATATATATATATATATATATATATATATATATATATATATAGATAGATAGATAGATAGATAGATAGATAGACAGTAATGTACGAAAAACTAATAATGTTCGCCCTTCAGCAAGTCATGTTATTTTAAATGTAATGCCCTATAGACTGGCAGTGAAGGCGGTAACATTTGAGGGAAGTGAGTAACACGTGTGAGAAGGAAATAAACCAAAGAACTTATCTTTTTTATTACTTGTATTTCCGTCCAACCCAGTATACATAAATGTTCATGGCAGGATATTATTTTCCAAGTCTCCTGGGCATGATATTTTGTTTTTAATACGGCCACATGATTTTTTTCTTCAGATTAATAGAAACCCATTGTAGTGTAAGGGTTTGATGCATAAGGAAGCGCTTCTGTTGCCACGTGTGCCGGTCATAGCTTTTTCCTTTATTATTTTTCCAAGTTAGAACAGCTGAATTCATGGCTGAGCACACACACATTGCATCTGACATAAGAGACACATCGTTTTTCGTCAGCTTTAGTTGCGTTAGGTCAGTGGGAGGCTTTGTTTGTGAGGCCAAGAGTGGAGGTGTGTCACAGGGATGGCGTAGGCTGGCTTTACATGCTTTTATCTGCTTTATTCGCCTTTGTGTGCTTCCTGAGCTTTATGGCGCCCTTCGTATTGGCAAGTTTAAGCAATAGTTCAGGTGCTGCGCGATAGTGGCACCTGAGCTGTGTGTGTGTGTGTGTGTGTGTGTGTGTGTGTGTGTGTGTGTGTGTGTGTGTGTGTGTGTGTGTGTGTGTGTGTGTGTGTGTGTGTGTGTGTGTGTGTGTGTGTGTGTGTGTGTGTGTGTGTGTGTGTGTGTGTGTGTGTGTGTGTGTATCCACAGACTAATGCTTTGGCAGATATGACCTACTGCCCAAGCGGCTTTTGTAGTGCATTCGAACTGTTTGTGTCTCTCTTTGTTAAAACACACACACACACACACACACACACACACACACACACACACACACACACACACTCATTCGGTACGATTTTTTTTTTTTACCGTCCACAACCATATCATGATTTTTATTTTACTCTGCTACCACCAGACGATTTCATTGGTACCTGGGATGGCTTTTGGAAATGGATGGGTTAGATATTGCCTTCACCGACGCCTCTGGTTAATGGAAAGAGTACGTCATCGGAGTGAAGGGCTTAATTTTAATGGCAGACGATTTTATTCAGCGTAGGTAAAATCTCTCGTAGCGAAGAGGTTAATAAAATGAAACTTTACAAGCACTTGTGTCTGTCTACCTCTTGCATCCTCTCTCTCTCTCTCTCTCTCTCTCTCTCCTTCCGTATTCCGTTTTCTGTATTTCATCATATCCGTACTTCCTTTTTCTCCTTCCTGTGTTTCACCCTCACCCTTCTTTCATTTGAGTTATATATCTCTGTGACACCTCATTCGTTCATTTACATGCTGACCCTCTCTCTCTCTCTCTCTCTCTCTCTCTCTCTCACCCAGCCAATACAATCCCCCAACAGAATATACCATAAAACTTCCAGCTTTTTCTTTCTTCCTCAGCACCCTCTCAAGTTAAGTTGGGTTGCCTCTGTATATTCCTTCTAAGGCCTCGACACAAGTTATAATAGAGGGGTGTGAGGAGGTGGGAGGGAAGGAGGGGGGAGAGAGGAGGGAGGGAGGGAGGGGAGGAACTGGATAGAGAAGAGGAGAACTAAGAGACTGAGAGGGAAATTCTATTGAATGAGGGAAGGAAGACAGAGAAGGAAATGAGGAGGAAGAGGAGGAGAGTAAGGGTGAATGGGAAGAAGGAATGAGGTTCTTAAAGGGAGAGAATTAACAAGGTGAAATGCATTTATGGGCAGGGGAAGGACAGGAAAGAAGGAAGAAGAGCGAGGGATAGAAGAACTGAGGTATAAAGAGATGCAAGGAGAAGGAGGCGGAGATAAGTAGGATAGAAGGGAAGAATTGGAATGGATAATGGGAGAATTAAGAGATTTAAACGAATGTTAGTGGGTGAATGAGAGATGGGAAAGAAAGAAATGCAATTAGCGTACGAGGGAAGAAATAATGAAGGTATGCAAAAATGGACGGTGAAGTAGGGGGAAGAAAGGAAGGAAGGAAGGAGGAAGAAAATGAAAGTATGCAAAAATTGAAAGTGAGAAATGAGGAAGGAAGGAAGGAAGGAGGAAGGTAGAGGGGAGGGGAGATGTGGAATGGAAAGGATAATGAATAATATAATTGGCTAACTGAATATACTGTAAGTGGTAAGGAAAGGATAAGAAAGAAGGCAGAGTAGAGGAAAGGGAAAGAAGAAGGAATGAAGAGAAAGCAGGAGGAAAGGAAGACTGGGACAGTGAGGAAGACAGATGTGGAAGAGATGAAAAGTTTGACAGACGAATGAACGAACAGACGGATGAGGAGAGAGAGAGAGAGAGAGAGAGAGAGAGAGAGAGAGAGAAAGTATTGATGGAGGAGGGGAAATAGAAAGAGAGCGAGAGAGAGAAACTGCACGGTAGGAGGAAATTTTGACAGCAAAATTGAGTTAAGGAGGAGGGAAGAGACATACAAATTCCCAGGAAGAAGAGACGAAAGAAAGAAAGGAAGGAGGGACTGAAGGAAGGAAGAAAACTAGGAATGAATGAATGAAGTAAGGAAGGAAGGAAGGAAAGAAGGAAGGAAGGCTGGAAGGATGAAAGGACGGAAGTCGGACGGAAAAAAGGAAGGAAAGAAGGAAGGATAAAGAAATGGGGGCAGGCAGCGCTGGAGATAGGTGAAAGGAAGAAAGGAAGTAGGTAAGAAAGGAATGACTTTATGAAGGGAGAGAGGGAGGAAAAAGATTGTCTAGGAACAAGAGAAGGTAAACAGAGGGAGAGAGAGATAAGTGAGGAAGAAAAGGAGGGAGGGAAGGAAGACAACCGACAGGGAGGGGGATAGGGAGAGAAGCAGGAAAGATAGCTTGCTAGGAGGGGAGGAGAGGAGGGAAAGAAACAGATAGAGTGGGCTGAGTGAGAGGGAGGAAGAGGGGGACAAGGGATAGGGGGTTGAAGGTAGGCGAGGAGGTAAAGAGAGAGGGATGGTGAGTGGGAGAGAGGGAGATATGCAGGGATGGAGTGAGAAACGTAAGCAGGGGGAGGGGAAATTGAAGATATGAGGATAGACAGGAGAGCAAGGATGGAGGGTGGGATGGTAGGCCGACATACAGGAGGTACTGATGGGAGAAGGTATTTGGAGAAGCTAAGGGGAAAAGGAAGAGAGGATGGGAGGAAGAATGGGAGGAAGGGAGGGAGAAAGGGAGGGAAGGAGGAAGGGATTACAGACAGACAGGAAGGTAGAAAGAGAGGGACAGTGAAAGGAATAGAGGACGGGTGGGAAACTGGAGAGATGGAGGAAGGAGGGTGAGGTGGAGGGAGGAATGCGCACATAATTAGGAGACGAAAGGAAGGAGGAGGAGAAACTGGAGGGTGGGACGGAGGGAAGGAGGGATGGTAGGTAGAGAGACTGAGAGGGAGGGGGAGGGAGGGAAATTGGAAAGATGGAGGGGGGAGGGAGAGGATGCACCGCTTGGGAATTTCTCTGGACTTAAGAATTTATGTAAACGTGTTCCTTTATGTGGCATGGGACTGCGACAGGTTGTGGTGCGGCCAGTGTTGTGGTGATAGTTATGGCGGTTGTGGTGCTGGTGGTGGTAGTGGTTTTCGTGGTGGTAGTTGTAGAGGTGGTGATAGTGGTTGCGGTGGTTGTGTTGGAGATAGTTCTGGTGGTTGTGGTGGTCTTGGTTGTTGCAGTTACCGTGGTGTTTGTGATGCTTGTGGTAGCTGTGGTGGTAGTTTTGCTTGTGGAGATGATGGTAGTTGTCTTTGTTGTGGTGGTATTGGTAGGTACGGTGCATGTGGTGGTAGTGGTTATCGTGGTGGTGGTAGGTGTGGTTGTTGTGGTTATTTTCGTGGTGGTTGTGGTGGTGATGGGTGTGGTTGGTGTGGTAGGTGTGGCTGTTGTGACTTTTGCTGTTGCTTGTTTGATTTGTCGTCCGTTCGGAAAGCTGATGATGTGGCTGTGGTGGTGGGGGGGGGGGGTTGCTACTGTGGTACGTGAGACTGTTGTGGTAGCTGGAACTGGAAGGGTTTAGTAGATGTGACTGTGATAAGCTTAGTAACTGAGGTTGTGGTAGTGAATGGTTGCTATTGTGGTAGACGGAATTTCCATGGTAATAGTGTCAGAAACAGTATGGTAGATGAGAGTAGATGAGATTGTTGTCCTGTAGCTGTGATTGTGATAGTCGCAATAGTTATGGTTGTGAAAGATGTGATTGATTGTGCATGGTGGATTTTATATGATTATTGAAATGTCTGCAATGTTGAAAAAAAGTTATAATAATTGATGAGTTTGCAAAATGGTTTATATGATTACTCTTTCCGGTTGTTGTCGATGCTGTTATGTTTGTTCTTGTCTTTGTTCTTGATGTTGTAGTTGTCGTTGTTCTTGTTCTTGATGTTGTAGTTGTCGTTGTTCTTGTTCTTGATGTTGTTGGTAGTTGTGGTGTTTGTACGATACTGACTGAAATTTAGGCTACTGTTGTTGTTACTGATGTTCCTGTTGTTGTCATAAACCTGAGTGATGAGGTAAGTTTCTGTTATTGTAGCCTCGGCCGTGACAGTTATGGAGAGAGAGAGAGAGAGAGAGAGAGAGAGAGAGAGAGAGAGAGAGAGAGAGAGAGAGAGAGAGAGAGAGAGAGAGAGAGAGAGAGAGAGCTAATTTCGAAATCCATGTACAAATCAGTTCCTATCTCAGTTCACCCTTGTTAAATCCACCCTTCTTCTGACTTCCAGACTCCTCATTTTTTCAGCATTAACACCTCCCTGCGTTCCATTTTCTTCCTACTCCCCCTTGTCATCCTTCCTTTAATTTTTCTTCATCACACCTTAAGACTGATGGGCCTTCTTTGCACACTATTGCTGGACTTCTTACATTTCGTCTCTGTAGTTATGAAGAGAATATTCATGGCTATTTTTACACGAAGCTTTCATTTCTCGTACTTCCCTGTCTTTTGTTTTTATGCATGATTACCTATATGTCTTTTACTGAAACATTGATTGCTTTACCGACTTCATAAATAATCCTTTTGCTTTCTCTTTCCTCGCTATTTCATTCCAATATTCTTGCAATCGTTTCATGAAGCAATTTATTACCAGACGTCTCCCTTAAACCTCAATAAAATCGTTTGGTTGTAACAAGAATATAATTAAAGACAGCCTAATTACCTCCTCTCTCTCTCTTCTTGGCTGCCTTTTTCTCTCTCTCTTTTCCTACTTTTCACCCTTGTTCCGCGCACATCGTTTCTGGCTGTTAACTTTTCTCCTTAAGAGAGTAAGCTCACACCCCACACTGCCGCCTACCTTTCTTGCTCTTTTTTTTTCTTTGCTCTCTTTCTCTCGCTGGTTAATGCGTTGGCTCCCACCCTATCGTTGTTCTTAATGCTTGTGTAGCTTGGGACCTCTCTCTCTCTCTCTCTCTCTCTAATAAAATGAATAAAATCGTCTCTAAGTATGAGAGAGAGAGAGAGAGAGAGAGAGAGAGAGAGAGAGAGAGAGAGAGTTTTCGAGCTGGTGGGATTAAATAGAGCCTTCAGTATCTAGCATATGAGAACTGTCCTAAGCTGAATGAACTGATCTGACGGTAGCAACAATACAGTGCAAAGTACTTCGTTGGGTCGAAGCTCAGACATCATCATCGTCATCACCATCATCATCGTCATCGTCATCATCACCACACATCATCATCCCTTAACACATCGCTGGCATCATCATCTGTCATCATCACCACCACCACCACCATCACTACCTTACATCACCTTTTAACACTACACCGACGCTTCCATCTCGTAAGCAGTAGTGCCCTCCCCCCTCCCACCTCAATACCCTCCCCTCTAGCTCACACCCCAACTGTGTATTTCTCCTAACGCTTTCTGTCACATCCATATCCGCACCACAACGCCCCTTCACTTCCTCATTTGTCAGTCTGTCTTTCCTTTTAACTCCACATGCTCCCCTCAGTAATCCTCTCTCCATCCCCCACCTCAGCGAAACACAAGGAAATGTTCCTCACTTGCCACGACGCGAGACTGGTGTGCGTAACCAGACAGCCAGGCACCACGAAGCTGGGCGGCGCGCGTCCACACCCCACCTACAACATTTGGTAACTAAGGCCGTGATCGCTGTCTGATTCGCTGGTGTGGCAGCGAGAAGTGGATGAACAGGTAGACGGCCTGGCGCCATGGCCTAACCGAAGCAGATGTACACACCACCATCCCAAGAGCGACACTGAGGGTCGCTGACTGGGCATGGGGGGGTTTTACTGTAAATGGGTTGAGGCAGACTGGTAGACGCCGCATTGGGGGCGGGGCTTGCAATAAAGAAAATTCCCACATAATGTAGGGGACCCTTATGTAACTTTGACGAATCTTTATACCGTCCATTGTCGTTTCGTTTTTATTTTCTCTCTCTCTCTCTTGTTCTTACGTTGCCTCATGTTAAAAGGTCCTTTTATTTCTTAATGGCGGTGGTCTAATATAAATTTCCATGTGGCTCTATATGTGGACACTCAGTGGATTGTGTTTTCCATTCTTTCCAGCTAATCTACAGTTTATCACATCTTTCCTGGCTTATTTCCCAGCGATATCTATACTGCATTCGGATTCTACACTAAGTTATTTCCTGCTTAATCAGTTGCTTTGTACTGTGATCGTATCGTATCTTTTATAAAAGCTCCAATAAGCTTGCATGCGTCAGCCTTAGTCACATGATGGCTCTCCACGCTGCTTGATCTCTGGCAGCCTCCCTATTCAGTCCCTTATCCCTGAGGTCACACTCTATGACCTCGTCTCAGGTCTTTTTCGGTCTGCCTCTCGCAACCCTACCCCCGACGTTCACACTTCTTACTGTAGATCCATAATATCTGAATGTTTCTTGTCTGCTTCTTACCATTTGTAGAGGTTCCCTGTACTGTGTGTGTGTGTGTGTGTGTGTGTGTGTGTGTGTGTGTGTGTGTGTGTGTGTGCGAAGTGAAAACACGAGTAATGGGGACAAGGATGGCGTTGGTAATGAATGGTGATGGATGGAATATCTCAAATTTGTTGTATGCTGATGATGCATGGTGTGGCATGAAAATGAAAAGTCAAGAGTGAGAGCAGTGGAGATGGGACTGCTGAGGAATGTATGTGGAGTACAGAGAGTGGATAGGATACGAAATAACGATTCGCGGAAGATGTGGAGTGAGGAAGTCGGTGGACACCAGAATCGAAGAGAGTGTACTGAGATGGTATGGTCATGTGGAGAGAATGGATAACAATAGAGTGGTGAAAAAGGTATATCTGAGCGAATTTGAAGGAGGGAGGAGGAGAGGTAGGCCAAGGAGAAGGTGGAGAGATATGGTGGATGAGTGTGCTGGGATGAGAGGTATGGAAGTCGGTGAGCCTGGCTGGATGAATGTTGTGAGAAGTGCATAACCAGGAATTTGGCACCCCATTTTAACGTGACAGCGTTCTAATTGACTGTATCAGATAGGTATATGAGAAGCTACAGAACGTGGTGAAAGTTTTTTGGTTTAACTGATGGAGCCAGGATTCCGGGGGCTTGACTAATGAGTGAATGGAAGCGTGGTCCATTGAACTGGGCAAACTTAGGTTGTGTGGACGTTGCTACTTCTCACCCTGCCGTAGGGTGGTAAAGGAGGTCTGGATGATGATGATGATGATGATGATGATGATAATGATGATAATGATGATTATGATTATTATTATCATTATTATTATGTGGAGATTGTGAGGCGTGAAAGGACTGAACTTTCTGGTGAGTCTTTTGAGTGTGTGGAAGAGTTTTGTTATCTGGGACACATGTTATGTGATGGAGGTGGGGCTGGAGCAGCTCTGTGGCTAGAGTGAGCAGTGGTTGGAAGAAGTTCAGGAAGCTGTTGCCTCTCCTGACACTGAGAGGTCTCTCCCTACGTGCTAAGGGGTCTTTGTATGTGGCATGTGTTAGGAGTGTAATGCTGTATGGTAGTGAGACCTGGGCAGTAAAGAGAGAGGATATTCACAGACTCAAACGTACAGAAATGACAATGATTAGGTGGATGTGCAGTGCGTCCCTGAGTGTGAGGCCTGGGGGAGGAGGGGGAGCTAAGTTTGTGACGGAAGAGTTGAGAGGTAGGATTGGACTGGAGTGTACTGGTGGTGTGATGAGGAGGGGTAGATTGAGATGGTTTGGTAGGAAGGATGGGAGTGGAGTGTATTGGTGTGGTGATGAGGAGGGATAGATTGAGATGGTTTGGGAGAATGGATGGGACTGGAGTGTATTGATGTGATGAAGAAGGGTAGATTGAGATGGTTTGGGCATGTGGAGAGGATGGGGGATGACAGTTGGGTGCAGAAAGTGAGAAATGTGAACATTAGAGTTAGGGATGCGAGAAGCAGACCGAAAAAAAAAAAAAAAAAAAAAACAGGGCGAAGTCATTGGGTGCGACCTCATGGATAAGGGACTGAATAGGGAGGCTGCCAGAGATCGAACATCATGGAGAGCCGCCAGTAGGTGATTAAGGCAATGCATGCAAACAGGTTGGAGCGTTTATAAACGAAACGAGACGAAAAACGAAGCGATGATAGTACCGTACAACTGGCCTGGGCATGGCACTTGTACTGTAGATGCCACACAACAATAAAAGTGATTTAGTTCTCACCAAACACTACCAGTCTGATGTAGCCATTCAGTCAGGAGATCATTCCAACACACTTCTCACTTTCTGCACCCAACCGTCATTCCCCATCCTCCCCAAATACCTAAACCATCTCAGTCCACCCCTCCTCATCACAACACCAGTACATTCCAGGGTGTTTACTGTGCACGGCCATGTAAGGCAATGCACACACGGGGCTGGAGGTGGCGGGGTTGATCACAGAGGACTGGGGTGACCTAGAGGTTCACTTACCACCACAGCAGGGGGTCAGAGCTCATGGTACAACACTCCAGCCATTGTGGAAGTGTTGCCACTGAGAGGATATGATAATAAACATAGTGTCAGTGAGGGGCAGCGTCTGTGGCAGCCATCCAACGCGGGTGACGCTAAGCACCCGTGCACACGTCAGTCCTGGCAACACCCTTCACTGGTGCACTTAGGGTACCAGTGCAAGGGGCCAAAAGAACACCGGGGCAAGGTCTGACTGATGATATGATGAGTGACATTATCTGGCTACCCCACACCACCAAGACATGTCACTCAGCAAAACCATACAGGTGATGGAGCACGAGGAACCTACCGCACTCAATGTAAACATGAGAAGGCCAAAGACACAACACATACGGTAATGAAGAGACCAACACAGCGGCAACTGAGCAAAATATCGGAGGTGGCCGACTACTTCAAGGATTAATGGATATGATTCCAAGGTGGCGACCATCATCCACTCACTTGATGTAGTACTGCCTACTTCTTCCTTTACCTCTATCATTCTTTTTCTGTGTCTGTCCTCCTCTCTTCCTATTTCTCCCATCTTTCCTGTCACTTTTTGTTACTCCTCTTTCCTTTTCAGGTGGCTTTACATTGAGTGACAAGCCTAATGGTTTCCTGTAAGCCAGGAAACCATTTACAACGCTGGGTGGTAACCATATAACCAACCCATACGTGTTCCTTAAGTGTCAACAAGTGGGTTGGCGGAGGGTTAGTGCCCCTCCCCGTAAAACAACTAACTCAAGAGACAAACGGCCACCCCTTGCCGGATTATGGCGTCTGGCGATAGATAGATAGATAGGTACGGGATTAAGGCGTCTGGCGATAGATAGATAGATAGATACGGAATTATGGCGTCTGGCGATATATAGATAGATAAATATATAGATAGATGAGGGATTATACCGTCTGGCGATAGATAGATATGGGATTACGGCGTCTGGCGATAGATAGACAGATGGATAGATAAGGGATTTTGGCGTCTGGGATAGATAGATAGATAGATAGATGGATAGATACGGGATTATGGCGTCTGGCGATAGACTGATAGGTAATGAATTATGGCGTCTGGCGATAGATAGATAGAAAGATGGATGGATATGAGATTATGGCGTCTGGCGATAGATAGACAGATAGATGGATAGATACGGGATTCTGGAGACTGGCGATAGATAGATAGGACGAATAACTGTCTATCTATCTATCTATTGCCAGACGCCTCAATCCTGCAAGGAGTGGCCATAAACAAATCGCCTCCATGTCGTCCTGTCCCCCGCCATTTCACTGCCCTGCTCCCAGCTCACATCCCCCTCTCTCATATACCTCTCCACTCCATCCTTTCATCTCATCCTTGGCCTCCCCCTCCCTCTCACCCTCTCCACCTCACTCACATACACTCTCCTCGTCAGTCTCTCACTCTCCATCCTCTCCACATGGCCAAACCACCTCAGTGTGTTTCTCCTAACGCTTCCTATCACATCCACATCCACACCACAACGCTCCTTCACTTCCTCATTTGTCAGTCTGTCTCTCCATGTAACTCCACATCCTCCTCTCATTTCTTTTTTATGCAAGGAAGAAGGAACCAAAGGCCAGGAGCCGGGAAACCGTTCCTTCAAAGAAAAAAAAAATAACAATACAAAGGAGAGCCAAATTCAAGATCCGTTCATTTCTAGATGCCTGGACACACTGCGCGTGAAAAACTGGAGATCATAGGAAGTAGGAAATACAGGCAGAGGGATACAGTTCCAGAGTTGACCTGTTGCATAAATGAAGGACTGCCCAAAGGATGCTAGTGAGATATACCACCTTCCCCTCCCTCTATAATGACGTCTGACTTCGTATGAAATTGTTTGGGCTACGGCTCGGAGTCTTCCAAGCATTGAGTATTTACAGTTTGAAGCTCACCCGGCTCTTATAGTTGAATAGACTCCTAGACTCAGACAGCATAAAAAGAATAAAACTCCTGTGTTAAAATCTACTACTTGCGTATTCAGCTATGAAAATTAAAGCAAATCCTCCTCTTCTGTATTCGGTATTAAATCCCGAGACTAGTTCTGATTCACCTTCGGCAAAATCAAACGGGGTACGGTTTGTTTCTGCTAGACAGGAGGCTAGTCATATTAGGGATAGGGGAAGTGTGAATCAAATTATTCAAATGTCTTTTTGGAATCGAGTGAAAAGTTCTATATTGAATCCGCCAATTAAAAAGATAATAAATACCAGGAAATTATAGTATATGTAAAGACAGCGAGGAAAACTATTTAGTATGTGTTTGTTTATGTAGATGCATTTCTGATGGATTGATAAGTCTATAGGAAGTTGTTACATAAGAAGATGGAGGGTGAGCGGTTCTTCACATCCCTGTCTATCTGTCTATCTATTGCCAGACTCCTTAATCCCGCAAGAGGTGGCCGCAGACAAAACGCCTCCAAGTCGCTCTGTCACCCACCATTTGACTGCCCTCCTCTCATCTCACTCCCCCCTCCTTCATGTGCCTCTCAACTCCATCCCTCCACCTCATCCTCGGTCTCCCCCTCCCTCTCCCTCCCTCCACTTCACCTACATACACCCTCTTAGTCAGTCTTTCATTCTCCATTCTCTCCACATGTCCAATATGGCTTAAAGATACAGTAATACACAACTCTGTACGGTAAGTGTTATGCACAGCTTTGTTTTACTGTGTTTACATATAACTATTCCTACTTGTTTTTATATATTTGCTTTAGAATCCATTGTCATTATACAGTGAACTACGCTATGTTGTAGTTTCCTCTTTCTTGCTTTACTATCCTTATCCATCAGCATGTAGAATTAGATCTCGTAGTCATAGTCTACTCTGTAACAAAAAGCCTCGAAAGGATCATAAGGTCTGTTGCTGTTTGCTGTTCTTTGTATTCCTTTGTACTCCCTCCCTCTTCTCTCTCCTCCCTCCTGCCTCACATCCCTCCCTCCCTCCCTCATCCCTCCTTCTCAATCTCTCCCCCCCTCTCCCTCCCTCTCTCCCTCTCCTTCCCACCCTCTCTGCCTCTCCTTCCCTCCCTCTCTGCCTCTCCTTTCCACCCTCTCTGCCTCTCCTTCCCTCCCTCTCTGCCTCTCCTTTCCACCCTCTCTGCCTCTCCTTCCCTCCCTCTCTGCCTCTCCTTCCCACCCTCTCTGCCTCTCCTTCCCTCCCTCTCTGCCTCTCCTTCCCACCTTAACACCATCTTGGAGGGCGCGGGCTATGGCATTATCCCCAGCTGACCCCTCCACCTCCTCTCCTCGGCTCTAAATGGGTAGCGTGTAATTTTTCCCACGTGCAGGTCCGTCGCTTATTTGTTTTTCCACATCAGCAGACGATTTCCACGGAGAGGCAACCCTGTCAGCCTGTCTGTCTCTCCACGTAGCTCCACATTCCTCTCAGATAACTTACAGTGTTTCCACACCACTTTTCACACGAATAAAGATTGGTTAGGAGAAACACATTAAGGTGGTTTGGCCATGTGGAGAGGATGGAGAGAGTGAGACTGACGAGAAGAGTGTATGTGAGGTGGAGGGGCGAAGATGGAGGGCGAGGCCAAGGATGAGATGGAAGGATAGAGTGGTTTTTGTTTGTTTTGTTTGTTTTTGGCTTAATGGCCATCACCCTCTATTCGGGGTATTAGGCCAGCCGAGTTTTATGATGAAAGTACTGGTCACTCTCTCACCGCGCACACCGCCGATCTAGGGGGCCGGCCGAGGTGGGAGCATGTGATAAAATGCTCTAAGATCGGCTAGACGCACCTCCTCCCCCTGACAATCAGCACAGGTCTTATGTTCTCACCCCGATCGTCAGCCCGGAGCAGATCGTAGAGGGTGGTATATGTTGTTGCTCCGAGCTGGTACGATCGGGTGTGAGCGCTGAGAGGCAGAAGGTGTCTATAGGAGGCTACGTCTAGCCGATCCTTAAGGTCGATAATAGGAGGGCGAGATGGGGTGCCCTCCTCTGTCTGAGGAGTAGTGGACTCCCCGACTTCCTCCTCGGCCGAGGAGCCGGTCGACGCTTCCTCGGCCATGGAGGCGGTGGCAGACGAGTCTCGCTCCTCCTCAGACATTGCTGGCTGCTGGTGTACTTCCGCCGTGGTCGTAGCCGTATCGTTAGCCGGGGCCGGGGCCGGGTCGTCAACTTGAGAGGTCGTCCTTCGGTTGAGGGGGCCTCCAGCCTAAGCCTCTTCCTCGGAGTCTGGCGAGGAATAGCTGGACGAGGCTTACGAGCCTGGCGCTCCCGTCGGCGAGGGACTGTATGTACATCACGGACGAAGCACTCGGGGATGATAAGGTTGGGCAGCCCATTCTCCTTGAAGATCTTTGGAAGGAGAACACGCAAAGCCCCCTTATCACCCCCACAAAAAGCCTTCACCGTCGCGATGCACATCTCGACGACGGTGCTTACCTCCCCTGAACACCCCTGATCCCTGGGCTGGTGCCGCCAAACCGTGGGACGCCGCCGTGCATAGGCAGAGCCCTGCACGGCAGCCCCTCCCGGTCCGGTGACGTCCCTAGCCTCAGGACCCTTGGGCGTTCCAAAGAGGACAAACTCCACCGTCTCGCCATCGCCTAGGGAGCGCTGGAGATGCCGTGGATTTGGTTTAGCAATCGCCTGACGGTGCACGAAAATATCAACACCAGCATCGTGGCGTTTGATAAAACCGTACCCCGCCCGAACGTTAAACCAAACCACAGCACCTCTGATCTTCATCTGGGTCGTAGAAGGCCGAGGCCTGCTGTCTGCCCCCCTCAACGGGTCGTGAGCAACAGCAGGAGAGGTTGCAGCAGGAACGGGATCTGGACGTCCACACACTTCCATGGTTCGTCGCTCTCCGATAGAGTGGAGAGGTATATGAGAGAGGGCGGTGTGAGCTCGGAGCAGGGCAGTGAACTGGTGGGGGACAGATCGACAAGGAGGCGATTAGGTTGTGGCCACCCCTTACGTAATTAAGGCGTGTGGCAATACTGTAGATTGATAGATGGTTCAACTGAAAGAACAGGCAGTATCAAAGAACTGATGAACAATATCCTGCCTCACCTTTGTTCATCTCGGCAAGATGGGCAAGCTGTTGAAACACTATCAACACTGAGAATAGACACACAGCTCGAGCGTCCTTCCCCTCTCACGGTTAGAGGGTGACTGACGGGATTCGAAGCTTCTCTAGGTCGAGATAAAATACTTGTTTTTATTATGCTGATTAATGTTTACCTTTAGTATTATTCCTATCTATATATCCATCTATAGTCAGACGCCTTCATTTGCGTAAGGAGTGGCCACAAACAAATCGTCTCTATGTCACCCTGTCCCCTGCCATGTCGCTACCCTCCCCCATCTTACACCCCCCGTTTATGTACCTCTCTACTCCATCCCTCCATCTCTTCTTTGGTCTCCCCCTCCCTCTCCCCCCTCCATCTCACTCACATACACTCCTAGTTAGTCTCTCACCCTCCATACTCCCAAGTTACATCCCCCGCTCTCTCTTATAGGCCCTATCCTACCGCTCTCCTCCATTCCACCATCTCCTCCTCGGTCTCCGCCTCCCTCTCCACCCTCCACCTCATTCACGTACACTCTCCTAGTTAGTCTCTCACCCTCCATACTCCCAGCTTTCACCCCGTGTCTCATACCTCTCTCCTCCATCCCCCCATCTCTTCCTCGGTCTCCCCTTCCCTCTCCCCTCTGCACCTCACTCACATACATGTTTTGTGTGTGTGTGTGTGTGTGTGTAGTTGTAGATGACAGTGGTAGGGAATGAAGAAGGTAGAAGTGGCGTTGGATGTGGTGGTTGTGTAAAAGGAATCTTGTGAGTGTGTGTGTGTGTGTGTGTGTGTGTGTGTGTGTGTAGTTGTAGATGACAGTGGTAGGGAATGAAGAAGGTAGAAGTGGCGTTGGATGTGGTGGTTGTGTAAAAGGAATGTTTTGTGTGTGTGTGTGTGTGTGTGTGTGTGTGTGTGTGTGTGTGTAGTTGTAGATGACAGTAAGTAAGTAATAAGGACTGGCACCAAGCCCAAGAGGACTATATGGCACTAAAACCGCTGCATAAAAAATGACGGGTGTGCTATGGTGGAATAAAGGTAGAGGGGAAGACGGGGAAGACACTAAATGTGAGGCAAGATACGGGTTTGAGATAGGAAGCGCATGAGGTGTGTGATGGAAAACACAGGGGATTCACCAAGAAGATCGGCTAAGGTAGGGGGACGTCCAAGGGAGTAAAGGAACGGGAGAGTCCGTCTGCGCACGACGTGGAACCGAGGGCAGTCAAGCAAAAGATGGTGGACCGTGAGTAATGGCCTGAAAACATTGACAGGTCGGAGGAGTGCCTCCTGACATTAGAAAGCCATGTGTGATCCGCGTGTGGCCAAGGCGCAGACGGGCTAGGGCTGTTTCCCAACGCCTGTTGCAATGGGAGGACGACTGCCAGTGAGTGACAGTACGTTTGATGGCGCGGAGTTTGTTATCAGTTGTAGACGTCCATTTTGCTTGTCACCGCTGGCCAAGGAGACGGGTAACAATCGGGAAATAATCAGTTGCCGGGATAGGATGAGGTGTGACAGAGCAAGAGGTGACAGCTGCACGTGTTAGGCAGTCAACCCTCTCACTACTCGGTATTCCAACATGGCTTGGGACCCAACAGGAGGTAGTCTTCAATCTGGTGTTAATGCGGAACAGCCATTCCTGTATCTTCAGCACTAGCGGGTTGCTGGCAGGGATAGACTGAATACCATGTAGTGCACTAAGTGAATCTGTGAAAATAACAAAAGTGTGTAACCTTGATCGGTATATAACACGAAGGGCCAGTAAAATGGCCAGCAATTCAGCAGTGAAAATACTTGCGACTGGTGGAAGGCGGATCTGATAGGTATGGTCTGGGAAAAGAGCAGCAAAACCCGAGCCCACAGAAGACTTAGAGCCGTCTGTGTACACTGGGGTCGCTGAGGAGTGACAATGCATATGGTCCATAAAAAGATGATAGAGTTCCTGTGGGGTGGAACAGGACTTTGGACAAGAGAGCAGGGCATCACAGACAGTAGGGCGAGGAAGAAGCCAAGGCAGGAACATAGAATCTCGCAGAGGGAGAACTGAAATAGCAGGGAAAAAAGGGGATGGAAATAAATTGGAGACCCTACAAGGAAAAGATGAAGCTAACGAGGGCGGAAAAGGAGGGGAGAGGTGCGTAACAGAGGAAGGGAAACCTGCAGATGGGTGTTGAAGAAGGAGAATGTGGTAACGGAGAGTCAGCTTGTCACGTCTGGAGGATAGAGTGGACATACCCGCCTCGACATATAGGCTCGTAACCGGGGTGGAGCATAAAGCACCCAACGCCAGACGTAAACCATGATGGTGAACAGAATCTAGGCGCCGAAGGGAGGCAGATGAGGCAGATGCATAAACCTGACAGCCATAATCAGTCTTCGACAAAACTAAGACTGTATGGAGCCGGAGCACAGTTGTACGGTCTGCACCCCAGGACATATGGCTGAGAGTTTGTAATAACCGAAGTCTGAGGGAAGCAGAGGTCTTAAGGGAAGTGAGATGCGGAGACCAAGTCAGTCGAGAATCAAAGATATGGCAAAGGAAAGGGGCTGATAATCGATATGGCAGGGGAGTACCATACAGTGTAAGAGGAGGTTGAGGGATTGAATGACGGCTAGTAAAAGTTATAGCACAGGATTTCGTGGGGGAGAATTATTTAAAGCCATGATCCGTGGCCCACCCTGCAGCGGCATCTATAGCCGATTGAAGTAGGGCTCGTAAGACCTGGACATCCGCTCCAGCTGTGCTATTATTTCTTCAGCGAGAAAGGCAGTTATGTATCCCTTATAGCCTGTAATATATAGCCAGCATTTACTGTCAGCAGTAGGTCAGGAGTTTTGTGCAATGTCACGCCACTGTATCTAAAAAAAAATGCCTAAACAAAAAATCAACTCGGATTGAACCGCCGATGTTAGCCAGCCCGAAACGTTACCAGACCCCCTGGGGGTAGGGGGGTTTTCAAGAATACTCCCCCAGTATCCCTGCTTGTCGTAAAAGGCGACTAAAAGGGTTGGCGGAGGGTTAGTGCCCCTCCCCGGAAAACAACTAACTAAAAAAACAAACAAGAAGCCTCGGACAAGGACTGACCAAACGTTGACGACCCAGGACCGGACAAAGGACTTGGTAATGAGTACATGGAATGTAAGAGGAGCGAATGATGAGGTGAAAGAGAGAGAGATTGTCCAGGTGCTTGAGGATGCGAAAGTGGATGTATGTGGAATAACTGAAACAAAATGGAGAGGAGAAAGTGTGAGAGAATGGGAGTATGGATGGGGTATATGTGCAGGAGTAGATGAGAATGAGAGGGCAAAGGAAGGAGTGTGTATAGTTGTGAGTAAAAGATGGAAGAAGAGCATAAGACAGTATGGATCAGTTGGGTCAAGGATTGTGTGGGTAAAGTTGAAAGTTGGAATACAAATGTGGGCGATTGTGTGTGTGTATGCGCCAACGCAAGATCGTGCTAGAAGAGTGAGAGAAGAGTTCTGGACAAATGTGGAAGTGTGCATGGAAAAGTTTGGAAGGAATGAGAGAGTGTTTTTGATCGGTGATATGAATGGTAAAGTTGGTAATGTGAAGGTGGATGGAATAGTTGGTGAGTGGGGTGTGCCTGCTGAGATAGATGAGAATGGGAGTGCGTTAGTGGACATCTGTGCTGGGAGGGGGTTGGTAATAGCCAATACCCTCTTCAGGCATAAAATGATCCACAGGTATACATGGCGAGTGATGAGAAGGGTGGGTGGTGAACTGAATGAAAGGAAGGCAATGATTGATTATGTGTGTGTGGATGAAAGGATGCGAAGATGTATATTGGATGCAAGAGTTTATAGAGGTTGGGGGAGTGGCCTTTCTGACCACTACTTGGTGGTGGCCAGAATTAGGATGCAAGTAAGATGGAGGAATAGAAGAAGGGAAAGACGAGAGGAAGGAGTAGTTGCAAGGAGAGTGGAAAGGTTACAAGAGGATGAGAAAAAGGCAGAGTATAAGAGAGAAGTGGAGGAACGATTGGGCAAATATGAATTGGAGCAGATGGGAGACGTGGAAGGTGTGTGTAAGATATTTACAGAAGAAATATGTGCAGCATGTGATGTGGTGTGTGGAAGGAAGAGAAGACGGAGGGGGTGCAAGGAACAGCGTGGTGGACTGAAGAGGTGAAACAGGCTGTGGCACAAAAGAAGAAAGCATACAATGAATGGATGAGAAATAGGGGCGTGGAAGAAGTTGAGAGGCAGAAGAGAGAGTTATATGTGGAAAGGAAGAGAGAGGTGAAAAGATTAGTAAGAGAGAGTAAGAAGAGAGTGGATCAGGAATTTGGAAGGAATTTGAGTGTAAAGTGGAGGGACTGTAAGAAAATGTTCTGGAGAGAAGTGAAAAGAGTAAGACAGGGTGGAAGTGAAGTTAGCAGGGGAGTGAAAGATAAACATGGTAGATTATTAGTGGAGAAGGGAGAAAAAGTGAGCAGATGGAGAGAACACTTCAAGGAATTGTTGAACGTAGAGGATGGAAGTAATGCGAGTATAAGTGGCTGGGGAATGGCTGGGAGAAGGAGGGAGGTGAGAAGACAGGTAGAAATCAGTAGGATAGAGGTTGTGGAAGCAATGAAGAAAGTTAAATCGGGGAAAGCCCCAGGAATTGATGGAGTGTGTGGTGAGATGCTGAAGCATGGGGGAGAGATAGTAGTAGAATGGATGTGGAAGATGTGCAGATTGGCCTGGGAGGAAGGTAGAGTCCCGGAGGATTGGAAGTCAGGTATAATTATTCCCTTGTACAAAGGAAAAGGGGAAAAAGAAGTGTGTGGTAATCATAGGGGCATTTGTCTTCTTAGTATAATAGGAAAAGTGTATGGTAGGATACTTATAGACAGAGTTAGAGAAAGAACAGAGAAATTAGTTGGAGAAGAACAGGGAGGCTTTAGGAAGGGAAGAGGTTGTGTAGATCAGATATTCATTCTTAGATCTTTAGTGGAAAAGTTTCTAGAGAAGGGAAAGAAGTTGTATGCGGCTTTCATGGATTTGGAAAAAGCATATGACAGGGTGGATAGACAAGGATTGTGGAAAGTGTTAAGAATATATGGAGTAGATGGGAAGTTGTTGAATGCTGTGAAGAGTATGTATGATGGTGCTAAGGCTGCAGTGCGTGTGGATGGTGAACTAAGTGAATTTTTCTCTTTGAAAGTTGGTTTGAAACAGGGATGTGTCATGTCTCCATGGTTGTTCAATCTGTACATGGATGGGGTAATAAAAGAGGTACAAGGTAGGGTAGTGGATGTTGGAGTGGCCCTGGTGAGAGAGGATAGTGTTTGGAAACTCCCTGTACTGTTGTTTGCAGATGATACTGTGTTGTTGAGTGAAGATGAAGGGGAGCTGCAAGGCTTGGTGGATGAGTTTGAGAGAGTGTGTAAGAAACGGAACCTAAAGGTGAATGTAGGGAAGAGTAAAGTGATGGTCTTTGAGAGAGGTGAAGTCAGTGAATGTATAGCGAGGTTGGATGGTGAGGAATTGGAAAATGTGAGTACGTTTAAGTATTTGGGTAGTGTGATGAGTAAGGATGGAGGTTTGGAGGGTGAAGTGCTTGAAAGGGTACAGCAGGGAAGAAAGGTTGCTGGTTCCTTGAAAGCAGTGATAAGAAACAGGGAAGTGAGCATGGAAGTAAAAAAGTTACTACATGACAGTATTGTGATACCAACTCTAACGTACGGAAGTGAAGCTTGGACGTTGTTGGAAGGACACAAGTCAAGAGTGAGAGCAGTGGAAATGAGTTATTTAAGAGGAGCTTGTGGAGTCACGTGGAGAGACAGGCTGACGAATGAGGATATAAAGGAGCGTTGTGGTGTTGATGTGGATGTGATAGGAAGCGTTGTGAGGAACACACTGAGGTGGTTTGGCCATGTGGAGAGGATGGAGGGTGAAAGACTGACGAAGAGAGTGTATGTGAGCGAGGTGGAGGGTGGAAGAGGGAGGGGGAGACCGAGGATGAGATGGAGGGATGGGGTGGAGAGGTATATGAGAGAGGGGGGTGTGAGTTGGGAGCAGGGTAGTGAAATGGCGGGGGACAGGGCGACTTGGAGGCGATTTATTTGTGGCCACCCCAAACGGGATTGAGGCGTCTGGCGATAGATAGATAGATAGAATGATTTCAGTGCTAATCAGATGTACTGAGAGAGGAGATTATACTAGTTTTTCTATAACATAATGCTCAACCACGCTAGTATGCCCTTTTTTTGTCCAGAAGTTCAAATATACTAGCTCTTCCAGAATCAACAAGCATGCAAATAGAACCATATGGCAATACGAGTTGAGCGGTCCATTCAAAACACACATTCTCAAAGTCCTTATTTTAACATATTTCCGCTTGATTACTGTACCTTAATGCTTCTGCAGTGTGTAATGATGTGGTAGGACATATATAAACGCTTCTGAGATGAGTTAAACGTGAGACTGAAATGATTAGGCTACAAATGAAGAGATTTTCTTGTTCATTCATGTTTTCTCACCCTTTGTTTACGTTGTTCCATTCATAATTATACTCGTTACGGCAATGTTTACGTTGCAGACCTTTAAATTCATTCATACAAAAGTTTGTACTTCATTCAAGAAAGAAGAAATGAGAGATAAAGAAGAAAGGGGAAAGAAAGAAGAGAGGAGGAAGAAGAAATGACAAAGAAAGAAGAAACAAGAAAATAAAAGAAAGATGAAAGGAGAAAGAAAGAAATGGAAGAAATGAAGAAAATAATGAGAAAGAAAGTAGGAGAAGAAGTCATGGAAGAAAGGAGAAAAAGGAAATGGAAGAAAGAATTGGAAGAAAGGAGAAAGAACGAAGAAATGAGACAAAGAAGAGAAAAGAAAGACGAAGGGGGAAAGAAGAAAAATGAGAAAATAGAAGAAAGGAGAAAGAGGAAATGGAAGAAAGGAGAAAGAATAAAACAGAAGAAAGTAGAAAGACGAAAATAGAAAATGAAAAAAGAAAGAAAGAAGAGGAAGGAGGAAGAAGAGGAAGAGGAGAAAGAAGAAGAGGAGGAGGAGAAGGAGGCAGAGGAGGAAGGATGGGTAAGGACAAGAGAAAGAGGAAGAGGAGAAAGAATGAGGAAGAAGAGGAAGAGGTATAGGAAGAAGGGGAAGAGGAAGACGAAGGAGGGAAAGAGAAAAGGCAGATGAAGAAGAGGGAATAGAGGAAGAGGAAGAGGAAGAATGAGAAGAAGAAAAATGGGAAGAGGAAGAGGAAGAAGAGGGAAAAGAGGATGAGAAGGAACAGGAAGAACAAGAGAAGAGGAGGAGGAAAAGTGGAAAAGGATGAACTGAAAAAGGAGGAAGAGGAGAAGAAAGAAGAGGGGAAAGGGAAAGAGGAACAAGAAGAGGAAGAAGAAATGAAAGGACAAGAGGAAGAACATGATGACAAGAGCGAAGAGGAAAGGGAGGTACAGAAAGAGGAAGAGGAAAAAGGAGATATGAAAGAAAAGAAGAAGAAAATGAGGAAGAGGAAAGAGAAGAGGAACTGGAAGAAGAAGAACAGGAAGAGGAAGACTTGGAAGAGAAAGAGGAGGAAGAGAAAAATTGAAATGCTTGGGAAGAGGTGTTAGGGAGCTGCCTTAACTGACTAGAGTGTATGCCATGATTTAAAACTCTGGCTAAGCACTGAGTCAAGAGAAGAACATAACTGAGGATAACTGAAGAAGGCTGGCAGACAAAAACACAAACACATAAAGAACACAACAGTATAAGATAGGCAGAAAAATGCACATAAACACACAATATGACACTGACAGAACACAGCACATAAAGAACATGAAAGTGTAGTGACAAAAACCTGGAAGAACAAAGAACGTAACCATGAACATGCAAGTTTAACTGCAGAAGACTGGCTGAACAAAACATAAACAAAAAACATGAAAGGATAACTGCAAGAAATTGACTATTGCACGAGTGGATGGCACAACCTACATGAGGCCACATTATAAGTTGTATGGTAGGCACGAAGCTCCTTTTTGTTAGTGATTTGGCTTCCTTTTTGCTACTCAGTATTCTCCTACATCACTGTATTCATTATTAGGTGCATACAAAAGGATGCTGAGATGCAATGAGAATGAATCAAAGAGATGTGTTGAGTCTAAAAAAGCCTTAACTAAAACGTACATTTCACATGATGGACAATTTATTTTTCACTGTGGGATAAAAAATTACAAGAGACACACATAATTAAACATTCCCCACTATTCTTACACAACTGCAGTCAACTGACATTCTCACACAACTGCTCAGGCATCTAACATTCTCACAGTTGCAGTTATCTAGCTCTTAAGGGGGAATTAAAAACAGTTTAATGGGGGTTAAAAATTAAACATCCCGACATTTATTTATGCCTTGATGGCATACCTTCAGGGTAGAAAATTCACCTCTTTGATATCTTAGGTGTGTGGTGGGTGGTGACGACCATTATCCACACACTTGATGTAGTGCTGCCTACTTCTTCCTTAGCCTGTATTATTCTTTTTCTGTGCCTGCCCTCTTCTCTTCCTATTTCTCCCATCTTTCGTGTCATTTCTTATTGCTTTTCTTTCCTTTACAGGTGGTTTTACATTGAGTGACAAGCCAAATGGTTTCCTGTAAGCCAAGAAACCATTTACAATGCTGGGTGGTAACCATATAACCAAACCATACATGCTCCCTATGTGTCAGCGAGTGGGTTGGTGGAGGATTAGTGCCCCTCCCCGTAAAACAAATAACTCAAAGTCAAATGGCCATCCCTTACGGGATTGTGGCGTCTGGCAATAGATAGATAGATAGATAGATAGACAGATATCTTAGGTGTGAGGCGCTTCATCTGCCACTGTCAAGCTGCATCAGATGGCACAGGTCTTCTTGGGCAGGAGATCCAGGGGCCTGAACTTCTGTGGGTGGAAAATTCTGAGTTAATACCACATAGATTTCAGTCAATGGAACAGAGCCATTCCTACAACATAGAGAGTCATTGGCCTCTGGTTTCTGCTTCCCCCCCCCACACACACACACACAATGGAGCAATAAATGGCAAATGGAATTTAATGTGGACAAGTGTCATATAATTAAGTGTGGCAAAAGTGAGAAAAGATTAGATTGGGATTATAAGTTATGAAGGTCAACCCTACACATATCAGAAAGGGAGAAGGACCTAAGAGTGATTATCAGTAACAAACTATCTCCAGATGATCACATCAGTGAGAAGCTACATAACATGTATACACTGCTTACTAATATGAGAATAGCATTCACATATATAAATGAAGACACACTGAGAAAGATAATAACATCATTCATCAGACCAACCCTGAAATATGCATCAGTAGTCTGGAGTCCTCATCTCAAAAAACACATAGATAAGACTGGAAAAGTAAAAAGGGCAACTACAAGATGGGTACCAAGCTTAAGGGACCTAAGCTACGAAGAAAGACTAGAAAAACTGAATCTACCAACACTACAGGAGAGAAGGTAAAGACGAGATGTGATCATGCCATATAAATGCATCTCAGGCAAAGAGAAAATAGACATAAATGAATATATAACCTATGGGGAAGCATCAACAAGAGAACACTGCAAAAAACTACATGTATGTAAAAAGAGAGGTGATAAAGATGCAAGGAAATTTAGTTTCCCAAATAGGGCAATTGATCAGTGGAATGCACTACTAAATGAAATAGTGTGTGCCAAAAATATTCACAAATTTATGGATATGTATGATAAAACTGGTTTAATACACAGAACAGCATGAGCCTGACTCATTCCTGTAAAGATACAATTAGGTAAGAACACACACACATACACACACTTTAAAGAAAAACGTGCAGGCAGACTGGAAGACCCACATCCAGCTGAAAGTACCAGCATCCAGGGCAGCCACTGTGCTTGTGTTATGCAACAGACTGTGCGGCTTCTCATTACTGTTCTTTCATTCATTCATTCATTCATTCTCATCCAATTATTACTGTTCTATAGGAATAAAAACTCATTTACAATACAGTACACATTACCAAACCCAAACAGCCAATTTCCATTATATTTTTTCATGCTGTAAGTAAATAAATAAATAAAATAACACATGACTTATAATTCAGGGGTTTAAAAGATTTCCCCTTTTAGCTTATTTTCTTTTTACTCTAACTTGCCCAGTTATACATACTTCCCTCAACTCCCTCCCTCTCCTCTAAAAGGAGAATGGTGAGCTACAAGAAGATGGCATCTCTGGCCTGTAATCCACTGGGTTCACATTCAGATAAGCCTAGGGTTGTGGTTACTACTACATTACTGTTTATAACACTACTTACAGTACCTGTACTGTACTGTACCATACTGTACAACATTCTCACGCATTCACTCTTAACCCAAAATTTATTGGACCAAACAATGACATGAAATAACAAATAATCAATCACCGCTTACTTCACTCAATTAAGCACATAGAAAAGGGATACAGTAATATAATAACAGCTGACACACTATTGTTGGTTAATTTTCAGCTGACAAAGCTGGGCCACTTCCACACCTTGAATACCAAGTCAAGGGCATATGAAATTCTGTAAGCCTTCATTATGAGGTAGGAATCTCCTTGGTTGCTTGTCAAACTGACTCTCATCCAACTACATTTGGCCATCAACTGAGCTGAAAGAGGTTAGGATCTGAGCCAGGTTAAAACAAACATGCCAATATGTTGTTACCTGGTTCATAGCACTTCTGTATATTTGGTGCCATAATGATGCATGACATCTTGCCCATTAACTTGGTTGTCTGCTTCAGCCCACACACAAACCTCTGCCTGTCAAAAAAAAGGGAGTTACAATTTGGCCTAAATTAATAGCATGAATCCAACGATGTATTAATCAACTGTATTTTCATAACTACCAGATTATTTCATTTTCCTTTGGAAGACTTTCTATGGTGATGGGGTTGATGGAGGGTATTTCTAACCTCTCTACTTCAAAGTCTCTCTTATGCTGAATAAAACTGTATCATGAGAGAATAAAATAGAAAATATCACTCTAATAGGTTAGAGCTGTTTCACTTTAAAAGCTGTTTCATTATTCTGCTGCTGATGAATTAACATCTATTAGTGGTAGGTGGGGGCGCTCACCATCCACTCACTCGACGTAGTGCTGCTCTCAGGTGACTGTCCTCTCCTCTCTTCCTTTCTTCTTTCCTTCCTTCCTCTTCTTTCTTTCTTTCTTTCCTTCTTTCTTTCTTCTTCCTTCTGTCTACAGGTGACTCTCCACTGACTGACATGGCAAATGGTCTCCTGTACTTCAGGAAACCATTTACTACGCTGGGTGATAACCACATAACCAAACTATGGCACCTGGTGGTTTAGTGGGTAACTAAGGCACTCCTGCCAGATTAAGCCAATGTAGGTTTATATCCAAGGGATGGTTGGGGTTTATTGCTCATGTAATGCCACTCAGGGATGAGTGAGGCTGGTCACTTTCATCTTAAATGTCTGGACCAACTTGCCTAGCCCTGGGTTCCTACACTCCTCATGGGGCAACACAGGATTAGATAATGATGATGATGATGATGACGATATTCACTTAAAGTTACTTATGATTCATTATAAAGTTGCTCGCAAGTTAGAAATGAATGTTTTTAAGCTTTAACCACTCAGTCACAAACCAGAAATATGTCTCACTTAGGGCGGTTTCACTTGAAGCAGGTGCTGGCAGAGAACGCCTTCATGTGCCAGTAGTCCGGTACCTATATAACTCGGTGGTTCCACTGCCTGGTTTTACAAACAACCATCAATTTCCTTCCCATTCCCTAATTGAAAAATGGTGGACTGCAGAAAAATGTCAGCTTCAGCCTATAGTCCACTGGCTTCTTGTTTACATAGGCCTGGGGTCACAGTTACTACTACTACTACTACTACCTGTGCTACAACAGCAACAACAAAAATTATCAACTGACTTGATGGCACCCTTGGCAGGATCCCGTGCATACAGTTGCCTCTGGAACAGAACCACAGCTTTGAGCAATTCTGCTGCCACTTCATTAATTTCATGTCACAACATGGGTGCAGTACCTGGGGAGAGGCATCAGATTAGAGGGTTTTCCCATCAATTCACCCCGAAGGTTAATCCATCCTAAGTCATTTCATTCTTACTAACCTAACCTAACTTGACCTAACCTTCACTAACTGAACATTACTACCGGTAAATCTAAGGTAATCTAACTTAACATGCTGGTAATATAATCTTACCTAACCCAAGCTAACCTAACCTAACAACATAACATAACCATATCTAACCTAACCCAACCTAGCCATATCTATGCTAACCTAATCTACTTACATAAAAGCCATAAAAAATAGACCAAAAAAAAAAAACTGTAAAAAGTTTACTAACATGCAGTAAAAAGTTTACTGTATAACAGTGTCATCAACACCGGCCACAGGCACCCACATCCAGTCATGTGGCTATATGTGTTTTTGTCTTAATTTGGGCTTTTCATACTGTACTTTACAGGTAATATACAGTACAGTATATATCACATACCTGTATATATAGTACAATATACAGTACAGTATTCAGTGCATAAGTTATGGTAGTCGCTTAATGTCCAGATCACTTAACATCCTATTTTTCGGAACGTACTGTGGACACCGAGTGGCAAATACCTGTATAGCATATGACCACACCAACTAAGCACACTCCCTTCTACCCTATTACCAGTAACAACATACTACCTAACCAATATTCAATACATCAGTGCACCTAAACCCCACTATACGATCTTCCATTGTGCAATTGTTTGCTTATATGATCTTAATATTTCGGCATCTTTTTCGACAAATAATCACCAATTTCCCATATAAGATTGCTATGATCCCTACATCTGATATACAACTGACTGTTTTTTTTTCCACAAACGTAACTTAATCACACAGAGGGATTCAAGTGGCTCACAATTAAAAAAAACACCTACTCTCTAAAATTACGGTGATGGACGGGATCTGCCAGCATCTTCAGTTCCTGAAATATTATCCACCGGGCTCTCTCTGCATTCATGCGCGTCTCACCCTTGGAATTCTCATTGTTCTCTTCTTTCTTATCTATTTCACCATTATTTCCACTGTCTAGGTTTTTCTCAGCCTTAGATTTTTCCCCTTTCTCTCATTTCTTATCTACTTCACACTTAGTTCCACTGTCTAATATTTTCTCAACCCTCAATCTTCTTCCTTTCTCTTCTTTTTCATCTATTTCACCCTTGTTATCACTGTCTAATCTTTCCTCATCACTGGATTTTTCTCCTTTCTCTTGCTTTTCTACTTCATCATTAATTAAACTATCCATCTTCTTCCCATCACTATATTTCTCTCCTATCTCCTGTTTCCTCTCCTTTTCACCCTTCATTTCACTGTCCAGTTTATCATCGTGTTCAGTTTCCCCCACATGGCTCGTCTCCTCAGTCAGTGTCGACTCCTTCCTAACGGTCTCTTCATCCCGTTTCACCCCCTCCTTCTTTTCTTTCTCCTCCTCCTCGACAGGTAACAGGTCCGCTGGTGTTGATGAACTTGTAGGAGGTTGTGTCTTCTGTCTCTCTATGGCTCTCTTTGCTTCTGTTGAGTTGAGAAGGAAAAAACTGTAATTACATTATCATCATCGTCAACACATGGAAAATAACCCATTCTGCCCATGGTTGTCATTTCTATTTATTCTCGCTACCACCAGATGATATCCAGGTAATTTAGTTATGGGGTATGTCTATCCCCCTTTCTTAATACTGACTATGACAAAACACAAGAATAAGTTTCAAAGCAAGCCTGAGGACAGTAAATCAACCAGGGGGATGAGGGTGGGTTCATGGAATGTGGGAAGTTTGAGGGGAAGAGCAGGGGAAGTCGTTGAGGCATTCAGTAGGACGTGAGTGGATGTGGCGTGTTTGCAGGAAGTCTGGTACTGGGTGGATCAGCCAGAAAGATTGTTGGGAAGGACTGTTACTATACGTTGTTTTGGCAGGGGGGGACAGACGGATATGGGTGTGTTGGTGTGATGGTTGCGGAGAAATCTATCTATATACCTGGGCTGCTTCCCTCAAGGAAAGGGAGGTAGCCGAGACAGGACGACACACTCCCCATTTACTCATTCATTGCTGTCGGGCCCTGCTGCGGATGTCACTGATTGCGGAGAAATAGGTGGAATATATTATAAATGTTATGAGAGTAAGCAATAGGATATTGGTAGTGAAAATTCTATCCAGTAGAAAGATAGCTGCAATTATATCGGCATCTGCTCCACAGGCAGGATTGGATGAAGAAGAGAAAGACAGATTTTGGGATGATTTAATACGTGTAGTAGGTGGTATGCCGAATCAAGAGATAGTGGTTTTGGGAGGGAATTTCAATGGTCATGTAGGTGAAGCAGCACAAGGTTATGCAGGAGTACATGGGGGATGTGCGTATGGTATAAGGAATGCGGAAGGGGAAAGGATACTCAAGTTTGGGGAGGCAACAGACATGATTGTGTGCAACACATATTTTAGGAATAGAGACAGTAGGTTAATTATGTATGAGTCTGGGGGAAAAAGCAGTCAGATAGATTATTTTCTGGTTAGGTGGGCTGATAGGAGGTTAGTGAGGGATGTTAAAGTTATAGGAAGTGAGGAGTGTGTCCAGCAGCAGAAACTATTGATTTGTGATATGGTGCTTAAAGAACGAGTGATGAAAAAGAGGACTTATGTACCTATGAGGAAAATATGGAAGCTGAAAAACCAAGTACAGTAGTAAGGGATGCCTTCTACAGCAAGATGAGGAGAGTGGTGGCTGAACAGGGAGCTGTAGACAGAGGCATTAATGAACAGTACAGAGCCCTCAAGAACAATCTCTTGACAGTTACTAAGGTAACATGCGGTTGGACAAGAGGACCATCAAAATATAAAGTAACCTGGTGGTGGGATGAGGGTGTAGAAGCTGCAGTTAAGGAGAAAAGAAGGTTTTTCCTGGAATGGAAGAAGGGTGGTAGCAAGGAGGAATACTTGACTGCCAAGTGTAGGGCTAGAAGAGAGGTATACAGGGCGAAGTCAGTCACAGATACTTTACTTGATAACCTAAATCATTAGGAAAGGAAAAATATGACATTTAAGGTGGCAAATCAGATGGAGAGGGATAATCGGGATATTATAGGTGAGCAGTGTGTGAAGAATGATGAAGGAAGGGTAGTGGTGAACAGTGAGGATATTAAAGATGCATGGAGAGAGCATTATAGCCGGTTCTTGAATGGGGAGTTTGACTGGGACAGGGAAGGTTTGAGCCAGCAGATCCAGTGTTTGACCCTTGGCCTATGAATAATGCTGCTACTGTGAGTGAGGAAATAGCAGGATGATGGTGGGGAAGGCAGCAGGTGTGTCTGGGTTGACTGCCGAAATGTTGAAGCCCTTAGGAGATATAGGGGTGAGGTTAGTCACTGACCTGATAAATATGATTATTTGTGAGTGTGTTGTCCCATATGATTGGCTGGAGTATAACTGTAAATGTGTATAAAGGGAAGGGTGATGCCCTGGAAAGAGGAAATTAAAGAGGTACACTCAACCCCCTGCTATCGCGCCTAATTGGTCACAGGAAACGCGCGTGATAGCTGAACTGAACAATCAATGGGAAAATTTCTAATTGGTTTTTCGGTGGCCCATTTTTCTAACTTTTAACCACTTTATGCCTACGATTTCCTGCCAATCTCTCCTCTAACATGAAATAAAGCATTATTACATTAATAATAACAGTATAATGAATAAATAAACAACATAAAAGGCCATCAAACTTTTATAAGGATTACGGCTTGGGTGGTTTGATGGGTTCCGAGGCTTGGGAGTGGCTTAGTTGCCGCCAGATCTCTTTAGCTGTCTCCATGATTTCTTAGTGTCCACAGCTAAAGGGGGTATCACACGGTGCATCGTATCAGGAACGGCCGATGAAGATTTAAGTGGAACAAAACATGGACGCTATCACACACATTCCTCACACTGTTGCCAGAGCCCCGTCTCGGCTGTAAACACGTGATTACTTTATCAACATCACAGTTTTCTCTGCATAGGAAATATTACCTCTTTATAAGGGTTTCAAAATTATTGATATTTATTCTAAAATACAGTATTAATAAGTATTCAGTGCTAGGCTAAATTTCAATGCTGTAGTACAATATATTCTGTCGAGTCGCCTGGATTTTGGTCACACTGTTTTGCCCGTCGTATCCTCGGCAGGAATCCATTCAGATGCATTCCAAATGCCTGTGGTATCGTCAGCAATTTTACCACGTTACCGTTCCGATTAACCATCGTATCCTCGGCAAACCTCGTATGAAGGGCCGTGTGAATAAGTTTCGCTTAGCCTGTCTTCAAACTCGACGCGTGATAGCTGTCTTGGGGTGCATGATAGCATGTATGGTTGCGCATTTGATGTGAGCGCGATAGCAGATAACCGCGATAGCTGAACGCGTGATAGCAGGGGGTTGAGTGTGTGTGTGTGTGTGTGTGTGTGTGTGTGTGTGTATTCTTTCACAAAAGAACAGGGAGAAAGTGGACTTGGAGAAGCCCAAATGGAGAAATCAAGAATGAAATCGACTTCACTATACCAAATAAGAATAACACAATCACAAAAGTCACAGTTGTCAACAAAGTAAATATTGGAAGTGACCATAGAATGGTGGGTTGCACAGCAAGATTTAATTTCAAAAGTGAAAGAAAGAAGATGATTAAAGACAAAAAGATATGCCCAATAAAAGTCAGCGAAAACAAAGCAGCTTTTCAGTTGGAAATAAGGAACAGATTTCAGGCTTTCAGTAATGCTGAATGTGACACTGATGAGCTGAATGACAAACTAACAAAAGTGCTAAAAGAATCAGCGGAGGTAGTAGGAAAACCTAATACAACCAAAGCCTGTGGACGTAAACAAGCATGCTGGTTTTGTGGGCCTTAGTAGCCCACTAAACCACCAGGCACCATAATTTGGTTATACAGTTACCACCCAGCATAGTAAATGGTTTCCTGCTGTACAGGAAACCATTTGGCTTGTCACTCAGTGTACAGTCACCTATAGGCAGAAAGAGGAGGAATTTAGCAAGACAGAGGAGGAAGTGTAAAGTCACCCATAGGCAGAAGGAGGAGGATAGAATGAAGGAAATAAAGACAGAAGGGGAAGGAAGGAAGGAAGGAAGAGAGGAAAGGGCAGTCACCCGAGAGCAGCACTACATCGAGTAAGTGGATGATGAGTGCCCCCACCTATCATGTTATTAATAACAAGAAATAAATTAATTGTCAATAGCATGCAAAGTGAAATAGGGAAATGTGTCACATCATTAATCCTTTGTAATTCTCAGATCCTCCTACAATTGTTATTTGTGGAACTTTTGATAATGCCACAAATATTTAAATCTTCAAATGGAACACTTCATGAAAGCTGATGTCTGACTACAGTAAACTGTATCTGAAACTTGTAATAGCTCTTGCATGTCATGCAAAAATCAATTCAATAAGACTATCATCCCAGACCAGACCGACCTGGACATGAGAGCAGAGCCAAGTGGCAACACATATGGGGAGGCAGCAGAGGTGGTATCGGAGGCGGTCTAAGAGTTCTCGCACATGCTGCAGTGGAAGTGCTCCTTGCTGTGCTGCTGTCACTACCTCAGGCAATGCCACACCTGCCACCTGGCACACTTCACTCCATCGCATCATGCTGAAAAATGATAAACACAAATTTTTATTCAGGTACAGTATAACTCTGAAATTATTTTACACTAAGGCTGCAACTGTTCTTTCCTTCAATACCTCTGTCATCAGAAGGAGCATATGTGACAGCTTCAATTATAATCATTAATCATCTTCTTAATTCATCATTCAACAAACTCCTCTACTGTCCAACTCATCCATGAGTACACGAACCTGACACTGTGCATATCATAGCTTTCCCATCATTCACTTACTGACAATTTCTTCCTTTCATGAATACTTCCTCTTATTTATTCTCTTATAATTTTCATTCACACTGCTCATTACACACAGCCATACAAGCTTGCCCAGTTTAATTAGGCTCCCAAGTAGGCATGGAGCCCAGCTGTGAAACTTCTGCATCATTTTTTTTCTTTTTTTTCCCCCCAGATCATTCCTGGGTAGTAGGATTCCTAAGGATTCCTAGTCCATCAACCCCATTCCTTTTTAAGGCATTTTATATAACACAGAATAAGTTAATCTATTTTTTAAAATCCAATTGTCAAATATACTTACAATACACACACGTATACAAAAATTATGTTTCTTAATACAGAATCCACGTATAGGGTTGCCATAGTACACATCAGGCACGGGGCTAAGGACTGGTCTCTGCGTCATGGCCTTGACCTCGGCCTCCAAAACTTGCTCTGTCCTCCACCTCGACTTCAAGGCCACGCAAAAAGTGTAAACGCATTAAGAAATTTAAATTTTTAAGGTCAAATTCTCTCTCTCACTATATATATACTGTATATATATACCGTATATAGTAATATCGCGATATACAAAACCCCTAGATGCAATACCCCGGCTTAACCCCTAACACCCTAAACAGCCCTATGGGGGTTTGCATTACTCTGACACCCTGGCCTAAAAAGCACGATAGATCAATTGCAATACAAAACTGCATTCAAAGTTTCCCGCTTCTTACTTGATGTAACCTGCTCCAAGACCACACCAGCTACGAGTTGAGAGGGAGGGAGGAGGGCTCCAGCCCGCCAACAGAGTGGGGGGGTTAGCCCCCCCTCTGCCATCTCTCTCCCTCTACCTACCCCCTCAGTTGATGCCTTATGTGACATATCCCAATCTTTCTACCCTTCCTGCTGCCACTACAGCATAGAGGTGAGGTTTGGCTGTAGCAGTGACTCCCCTCCTGCCCCCCCCTCCACTCACCTGACTCCCCTGACATGGCTGCCAAGAGACGTATCCCTCACCACTTCTCTTTCCTACTTGAATGAGTGATGTTTCCACACTCTTCACTTCCTCCCTCTGGAAATTCCCCACCCTCCCTCCACCTTCCTTCTCTGCTACAACCCTACACTCTCGCGTGATGCATCAAATAAGGAGTCTTTTCTCAGCTTTATTACACTTTATAACCTAAAATAAGACTATGCTTTTTTATTGTAGCAATACCTAGTGTATGTATGGTAATATGTGTGTATGTTATTAGCCCAAAGTAATGTATGTTATTGGAAATTTACCATGCATTACCACATATTTCTGTGGGTTACATCTCTATGCCAAAGCTTTTTACTCCTTTAATGTTGTAATTATTTGTTTTCCTATGGTAAGTGAAACATTTTTGCACACATAAAGCCATGTTATACCTTTATGTAGTGGCAGGTGGCAGCGACCATCACCCACTCACTTGATGTAGTGCTGCCTACTTCTTCCTTACCCTTTATTATTCTTTTTCTGTGCCTGCCCTCCTCTCTTCCTATTTCTCCCATCTTTCCTGTCACTTCTTTTTGCTTTTCTTTCTTTTGCAGGTGGCTTTATATTGAGTGACATGCAAATGGTTTCCTGTATGCCAAGAAACCATTTACACCACTGGGTGGTAACCATATGACCAAACCATACGTGCTCCCTACGTGTCAACAAGCGGAATGGTGGAGGGTTAGTGCCCCTCCCCGTAAAACAAATAACTCGAAGTCAAATGGCCACCCCTTACGGGACTGTGGCGTCTGGCAATAGATAAATAGATAGATACCTTTATGTTACAGATATATAGTCATATTACAGTTTCCATAACAGGTGAATCACTGTAATGAGGTCACTTTCTGCGAGGTACCTCCTCTCGCCAGACTGGGAAGGGTAACTATTATTTTCTTTGCTGCGCTGCTGTGTGTGAACTACTCGGTCAACCTGGACGAGACTTACATCATCGGGTGTGTAAACTCTTGCTCTTGAAATATACAGTAATCCCTCCACTATCCGACGTGACAGAGCCATAGGCATGTCGAGAAAGTGGTCCCATCCAGATAGTGGGCCCCAGCCTGCTGGACTAGTACTTGAGGACTCTGACCCAGCCTAACTTTAAAAGCCACCTAAATAACTCCCTACCAGACATGCAAAGCACCTATTTAAACCTATTTCAGACCCTATTTAAACGAATAATGGACATAAAGCATGAAATAAATGAAAAGGAACCAGAGAATGAAGAATTAGAAGTGGTTATGGAAAACAGCAGTGTACAGGGTACTTATAGCATGTCTGTGGCCACCTTCTCTAAGGTTTTGGCAGTGGTGAAAATGCTCTCGAAGTACGTACAGTAATCCAGTGTTGTGCTGCACTTACAGTAATTCTTTGCACTGTGAGTTATAATTGTTTAACACTGCACATTCTGCCCTTAAATGCACCACGCCAGTTTGAACCACCAGTTTGCACTCCACAGCTGATCCTTTGCACTCTAAATTCTAAAATTTTAACACTGGACACCACTGTAAATTCCCATGTGGTCTAGTGGCGAGGTATTGCAGTTTATTCACTGTTTATTTACAAAAACGAGCATGTGTGGCATCCATTGTGATAAGCATCCACTTGTGATGACAGTTAGGCGGTAACTGGTGGTGAGGGAGGAGCAGGGTTGCAAGGTTGAAACTCAGCCACATTACCAAACTCCTCAATTTTCATTACCAAATTTAGCTTTTCATTACCAAATTCATAAAGCAAGCATTTATTCTTCACTAATTATATATAAAAGTGTTGTGGTAGGTGGGGGCGCTCACCATCCACTCACTCAACGTAGTGTTGCTCTCGGGTGTCTGCCCTGTCTTCTCCTCCATCCTTCTTTCCTTCCATCTTCTTCTATCTTTCTTTCCTTCATTCTTTCCTCGTCCTTCTGCCTACGGATGACTTTACACTCCCACTTCTGTCTTTCATTCCTTCATTCTTTCCTCTTCCTTCTGCCTGTGGGTGACTCTACACTGAGTGACAAGCCAAATGATTTCTTGTACACCGGGAAACAATTTACTTTGCTGGGTGGTAACCATATAACCAAATTTTGGCACCTGGTGGTTTAGTGGGTAATTACGGCACTCCAATCGGATTGAGCCGGTGAAGGTTTATATCCAAGGGATGATTGGGGTTTATTGCTTACGTAATGCCACTCAGGGATGAGAGGTTGGTCACTCTCATCTTAAATGTCAGGACCACCTGCCTAACCCCGGGCTCCTACGCTCCTCATGGGGCAATGTAGGAATGAATGATGGATGGATGGATGGATAGATGGAATATTAATCACTCTCCTTATAAGTAACAGCATGTTGATTATTTTCATGCTATGAAGGCTAGCAGATTAATCAGAGAGAGCAGACAATCCACCATCTCCATCCTGTGTATCCTCATACGTGTGAAAAATCCATTTGGTAATGCATTATTCTGATTCATTACCAAACAAATTCTTCAATACCAAATTGGCCCACATTTGGTAGCGAAAAATACCAAATGGCAACCCTGAGAGGGGAGGGGGGAGAGGGGAGGAAGGAAGGGGTGAAGGAGCCATGGTGCAAACAGCTGTTCAGCGCCAAGCGGCAATTTCAAATTACGGGTGGGAAAAAATTTGGATTTTGGGGGGATGTTTTTTTTTTGGTCATTTTTGGATTCCGAAGGTCCAGGCCCATAATGTCCGGTAAGTGGGGTGTCTGGAAAGTGGGCGTCCGGATAGTACAGGGATTACTGTATCCCATATGTGGCAGTTTGTATTTAGCAAAAACCACCGTACACAGCAAAATTGCCCAATTTTACCCTACAGAAGTCATCATCTAAAGATACCCATTCCCTGACTCCCAAACACTGCTCCGTTCTGTCACGGAAAGTGATCACCACTAATTAACCATATGTACACTCTAATTAAGTCTTCTTTATGCACAGTGATGTTCCGAGAGGTTGTATGTGTACTGCAATTAATGTCACATATGATCAGGTGGGGATACAAATTTTTCATGAGAACCAAAGGAGGTACTCTACAAAAATTGGGGGATTTCACCATTACAATATATCATGAGCTTCAATGATGTGATCTCCACATTTCAAGTTGTGCAGTAAAATTTGCAGACACAATAGCGGTGCAAATTAACAGTCTGTTGTACTAAACTGTATTTTTCTTTTCAACAAAAAGATGTAATACTGTGCATGAAACATAAAACAAGTTAGTAATTCACAAGTCTGCATAATAGTACAGGTCAACCTGGGTTTAACAATGTAATGCATTAAGAAAAACCCCAACGCTAAGTGGGGTATCACATATCGGGGCTGATTTAACATGTAAAGTATAGGGATGCATTTTTGAGCCTTGGGATTCCCCGCAACCAAGTCCTAAACCCACCAAAATGAGTCCAAAAATAAGGTATATAGGCAATCTAAATGGCCTAACGCTGTAAAGCAAGCTAACCTAAGTCTAAAACCTGTTAGTAACTCACTAAAACCAACAAATAAAATCTGAAAATCATAAAAAATAAAAAAATATCATATACCTATCATCACTTACGTCTTGTGAGTCCATGTCTGGTCCTGGTCGTCATCCTTGCTATCTCCCCCAAGGCTAGGGTACATGTGGTGCTCCTTAGCACTCACTCCTCCTCCTCAAAGCCTTCAAACCCCATCTCCAGGGGAGGGTCAGAGGGGAAGGAAGCCTGGCGAGGTGGGATGATGGTAGTGGGAGACTGATGCAATGGCTCTGGGGGTGGCAATGGGGTGCGATGCGAAGACTCACTAGGTGGCGATGGGATGCAATGCGATGGCAGACAAGGTGGCAAGGGAGACAGCTGCGATGACTGTTTGAGGTGGTGAGGCAAAGAGATAGATGCAGTGGCTCACATGGTGGCGAGGGAAACAGACAGTGGCCGAAGTGGTGCCAGAGATCGAGGCTAAGGCGAGGAAGATAGTGATGGAGTGGCTGAGTTCAGCAGTGGAAACTCAGGTGACGCGGAAGATGGGGATCGGCTTGAGGTGAGGTCCAGAACCAGGGCCCGTACTTATAAAACACTAAGACTGAGTCATAAGGCGAAAGTCTGTCCTAAATTCATAGGAGCAAGTCATAAGTCCTTATGTTCGACTTAAACTGAGTCATAGCTTAAGACCCCTCCCGAGTGGTTATAGCGCTTCGGACGCGGCTTACGACTCGATCATAACAGTAAAGATGGCCGCCGCACCACAACAACAACAAATTCGCCAGCGCCAACCAAGACGTTTTCGTGAAAGGAAAGATGTGCTTAACGAGCTAAGTGATGCAGAACTGGTCAAGAGATATTGTTTGGACCGTGCAGGCATAATTTTTGTGACCGATTTGGTGCGGGAGACCTTAACAAGACCAACAGCAAGAAACAAGGCTTTAACCCCCTTCAGCATGTGTATGTTTTCAAGATACAACTGTGCCAGCTTATATGTGGCATCGGGGTCCAATTTTGCTTTCTGGAACGTTTGCTTGTTACACTGTTGGAGTTCTCCATGCTTGGATGGCGGTGGTGGTGTTTGTTTACAGAGTGGTGTGGAGAGGCAACATGTCCTCGTCCACAACACAAAGTGGTAAATTAATAATTCCTCAAAAATGACATTCTTTTTTTTTTTTTTTTTTTTTTATAATGCGAGGAAGAAGGAACCAAAGGCCATGAGCCCGCAGTAACAGTTCCCTCCAAGAGAAAAACAAAATACAATAGAAAGCCAAATTCAAGAACTGATCATTTTGAGATGCCTGGAAAACACTGCGTTTGAAAGACTGGTGATCATAGGCAGCAGGAAATACAGACAGAGGGAGACAGTTCCAGAGCTGACCTGTTGCATAAATAAAAGACTGGGAGTAACGGTTAACTCTTGTATTAGAGAGTTGGACAGAAAAGGGATGAGAGTTTGCTGCCAGACGGGTGCTACGCGCCCGTCGTAGAGGTGGAGGAATGCAAGCAGACAGTTCAGAGGAGCAGTGACCATTAAAGTAGCGATAGAAAAGAGATAAAGATGCAACAGTGCGGCGAAGAGACAGAGGTTGAAGGGAGTCAGTAAGAGGAGGAGAGTTAATGAGACGAAAAGCCTTTGACTGTTTACTTTACCCTGAAAACATTTAAGAAAATATTGTAGTAATTTCTGATTTTTTGTTGCATCTTTTCTCTGTTGCTTTCTTAGATTTTTCTTCATTTTTCGAAACTCTCAAGTGCTACGCAGCGCCAACTGCTAACTCAGCAGCTTGTGACTTTGACCTAACAAAGTCTCAACTTAGTTATGATGAGGTGCTCCTTAAGTCTCACATTTATGACTTTCACCTAACTATAATGTAGTTTTTATAAGTACGGGCCCAGGGGCTGAGCACAATGTCCTCGGCGGGAGAAAGCCCTCAGTGTTCCTCTGCTGAATGATGACTGGGGAGATTCATCCGCTGGTCAAGGGCTGGAGAGATCCTCTACAGGTCACTGGCATGGTGGGGGCCTGTTTGAAGAAGGCAGTGATGGTAGTCTGCCTGGCTGCCCTCTTCGTTTCCTCCAGCATCATCCAGTATACCTTCATCCCCTCCACCAGCTGATCTGATGTGTCTTTGCTTTGTCCTGAGACAGAGTCGTGAGTATGCACAAGTGCGATGGCCTTGTCAACCTTGGCCATCATCACCTTCAGAATTTTCATACTAAGTGCTCACACTTCAGGAGTGACTTCTCCTCTGCCGCCTGGTGTCCCTGCTGAATCCCCACAATGAGGAGCTCCTCGTTGTTGAGCTTCTCCCTGTGGTTGTTCAGGACCTCCTCCATCTCCTCCTTGTCGACCTCCCCGAAGCCCACCTTGTCCGACAGCTGCACAATGTCCTACAGCACCCATTCTACCAGCGGTGCTTGCATGCCCTCGGGGAAGCCGGTGAAGGAATGTATGCACTCCAGCTATAGCTTGTGCCACACACCACTCATGGTGGGCTGGCCTGCTTCCCTCCATGCAGCTGCGATGTTTTTGATGGCGTGGCATATGTTATAACCCTTCCAGAATGACTGGACCATCGTCCTGTCATCACTGGCACACACCCTCACCAACTGCTGCAAAGTGCGGCAGCACATGCACCCTCGCCTTTGTCGTGGTGCTCTAGAATGTCTAACTTCACTTCAACCGACAGAGCTTTACGAGGGCGCTTCATGGGAACATCACCAGCTCCAACACTAGCAGGCTGCTTACCACCCCAACTAGGGTTACCACTACCACCACTAGCCCCACCACATGCAATGCCCTTACCAGACATGATCACAATCAATTAGGTCAAAATTAACAAAAAATCACACTCCACACACGGTTAGTATCACTGTCCTACTCACAGTACTCCTGGGACACAATTACGAGGCACTACGACAGCGGCTTGCATAATATTGGTGATACAACACGATGTGGGGAAGGCAAGCGTAAGAGAGATCCTCACTCCGTGACGGGCGGTGTAAGAAGAGCAATATGGGTTCATGCGGGGGTCAGCAATGGGTGCACGGCTGCGCGAGTGTTTCCGCACATCCTGGCAAGTGGGCGGGCTAAGTCTGCTGCGGAAAAGTGTGTGATTTAAACTTTGAGCCCATCGCTCCCGGACGATACAAAGCAGGACACACTGCAAAACCGGATCTCAGCCATTGTTAGGTGGGGTACGGTGGTATTTCTACCCACATCATTAAGCTTGGGTATCACTTATTGCGGGATCACATATCGGGGTTTGACTACTGCAAACACCGAAGTAAGAGACAAAAGCACAGAAAACACACACATACACACGCTTAACCATATATAAAATACATCAGATGAATTATAAACATACACAGAAAACTGTGTTTGTGATGATATAGGTTTTACCCAACTTGGATCCTCTTCTGATAGGATCAGACTTGGTTGTACCTTCACAATAACCACAGTTTTAGTATGAGTGTGCCTCCTTTGTGGACAATTCAAAGGACTGTGAAATCAGAAAACTTAAGACATATGAATCGACTAACTTGTACTTATGCTCCAAATCTGTTGTTACACTGACCTCCCTGATGAACTCTTCAACGGCACTCTGGTCAGTGCGTGTGGCCACAAGAGGTGCCTTGACTCTGCCAGGCTCTGGCATGTTCTCCTTCATCCACTGCTCCACAAAAGTTTCACACTTTTCTAAAACCGCCACCTGAAGTAGGAATGAGAAAGGAAGATCATTCTACTTGTTATTTCCATCAAGAAAAGCATAGGAAGAAAATAATCTTCTGTCTTAACAAATGTATTCCAATGTTCTTAGATTTTCTCTACAGCATGAACTTATCATTTTAAAGTGGGCTTTACTTAATTTAATATTACACATGTCAGAATGATCCCACACTGCTGAGTGAGGGAGGGAGCACAGCCTATGACAAACTCTGGCCGAGTCACCCACATAATTTATTGTAGTTTCACACTTCTCTGAAACCAGCACCTAAAGGAGGAATGAGAAAGGAAGATCATTCTACTTATTATTTCCATCAAGCAAAGCATAAGAAGAAAATAATCTTCTGCCGTAACAAATGTATTCCAATGTTCTTAGATTTTCTCTACAGCATGTACTTATTATTTTAAAGTGGGCTTCACTAAAGTTAATATTACACATATCAGAATGATCCCACACTGCTGAGTGAGGGAGGGAGCACAGCCTATGACAAACTCTGGCTGATTGACCCACATGATTTATTGTCCTAGTTTTTATGGCCATGCAGAATGCTGTCCATAACCCCACATGGCAGGTGGAGATGTCATTATGGCCAAGACTTCATTGTTTCTTATCCTATGCAATCTACAATACTCCACATACCATCCATCCATCCATCATCTAAACCTGTGCTGCCCCATGAGGATTGTAGGAGCCCGGGAAAGGTAAGTTGGGACATTTAAGATGAGAGTGACAAGCCTCACTCTTCCCTGCATGCCATTACGTGAGCAATAAACTCCAACCACCCCTTGGATATGAACTGACACAGGCTCAATCAGGCTGGAGTGCCTTAATTACCCACTACACCACCAGGTGCCATAGTCTAGATATATGGTTACCACCCAGCATAGTAAATGGTTTCCTGGTGTACGGGAAACCATTTGGCTTGTCACTCATAGACAGAAGGAAGAGGAAAGAATGACATAAGAGGAAACAACGAAGGAAGAGAGGAAAGGGTAGCCACCCAAGAGCAGCACTACATCGAGTGAGTGGATGTTGAGTGCCCCCACCTACCACCCCAATGCTCCTATTCCTGACTGTTAGTTCTTATGCCGCTAACACATTTTAATGTACTAATAATCCTATTGCAGCCTCCAAATGCAGAATTTTCTTTCAAGTATAACAAATTACAGAACTGTATTGTTATAAAAGATGCTTTTTATGCCAAAAAGGACAAATGAGACCTGGGACATTTAATAATTTTATGCTAGTTGTTACCAATTTCACTCTGCTGATGGAAACATCCCATCTCCAAAGGGTTAAAGCTTATGAACAGATACTACTGTACTACATTATCTCAACCCATTCATCACAATGGGTTTTCCTTAGCAAACTATTATAGTCTAACAGTAACATGAATTAAGTACAAATTGTGTTATTGCATGGAGAAGGTTAATTGGGATTTTTTTTACTCCTTCATGGTAAGGAATCTTTCTTAAGCTGTATAACAATGACTGGTAGTAGCAAAAAATACAAAATAAATATCATTCATTCATTCATCATCCAATCCTACATTGCCCCATGAGAAGCATATGAACCCGGGGCTAGGCAAATTGGTCCTGACATTTAAGATGGGAGTGACCGGCCTCACTCATCACTAAGTGGCATTACATGAGTAATAAACCCCAACCATCCCTTGGATATAAACCTTCGCCAGCTCAATCCGATTGGAGCACCGTAATTTCCCACTAAATCACCAGGTGCCAAAAGAAAAAATAAATTGAAAAAATAAATATCATAATAATAATAATAATAATAATAAAAATAAAGTCTTCTTAGTTAATCATCAGACTGCTGTACAAGTTATGCTTTTGTATTATCAAACAACAAAGATATATAAGACGACCTCTACAGAATAGAGAAGAGAGCTTACTTACATCAATTCCATACAGCTGGACAATGTGACACAACAGCAGGAAGGAGATGTCAAACATAAGAGCACGGTTTGCAGCCATCTTTGAAGTTTCACCAGGCTGTGGATCCTGTGCAGAAGACAGTATTCAATCCTCTATATTTCTACCCAGCTTACAGATACATACAGCAAGAAAAGCTGAGAGGCAGCATCATGATTAAAGGGGCTAATAAATGAAAATTACTGATACAAATGTATGTCTGTTACGACATTACAGAACTACAGTACAGTAAAACCTCGATACGTTGACCCTGCAGAAGGCAGAGTTTCCAGCTAGTCGAACTCTGGCTGAGGCATGACTTAGTGTTTATTCAAAAGGTTACATTTTACTTTCTTATATTCCAAGTGCTACATTTTAGTTTATTATATCCCAAGTGTTACATTTTAGTTCAACTGATTGTAAAGTGAAGTATATAAGTGCAGAACTTTACGTAATTAAGTGATTACTGCATCCCTCCACCTATGCAACCTCCTATCCTGGCCTAGCCTATAACATGTGCCGAAATGTTTATTTCTATTGCTTTAGAATGCTTCCTTAGTTTAGCGTTAATAAACAAGTAATTGTACATAACTGGTGATTACTGAGGGGGAGGGGGCTAATATAGTTTTTTACAATTATTTCCAGTTAGTCAAAAAATTTGTAAGTTGAACTACCCTAGATCCACATATAGTTCAATTTATGAAGGGTTTACTGTATTGTGAATATGTAGTGCTGCCTACTTCTTCCTTAGCCTTTATCATTCTTTTTCTGTGCCTGCCCTCCTCTCTTCCTATTTCTCCCATCTTTCCTGTCACTTCTTATTGCTTTTCTTTCCTTTACAGGTGGCTTTACATTGAGTGACAAGCCTAATGGTTTCCTGTAAGCCAAGAAACCATTTACAACGCTGGGTGGTAACCATATAACCAAACAATTACGTGCTCCCTACGTGTCATCAAGTGGGTTGGTGGAGGGTTAGTGCCCCTTCCTGTAAAACAAATAACTCAGAGTCAAATGGCCACCCCTAATGGGATTATGGCATCAGGCAATAGATAGATAGATAGATAGATAGAATTTTAGCATTCTGTGTAACACAGCATGAAGTAACATAAAACTTATCATTATCATTTAGAATCATTTTCCCACTTAAAGATGGGGTCAGATAGGAACCTGAAATGGTGAAAGAAAGTATAGTGAGTCCTTGATATACGAAAGGGATAGGGACCAAAAAAAACTTTCGTAATTCGAAATTTCATATATCGGAACGATTTTCCCCATTGAAATATACATATAAATGAGGGGATGTGTTCCAGGACCCCCTCGGGCCCCCACCTAAACTTCACTCCCCTCTGTTAAGAAGTAAGCAATACCTGTATACAACTGTAGAGAAAGAGGTGGCCATATTCTTGTACATCTCCTTTTTCTTCGTCACAGTCCCAATGGTGGAAACAGCAACGCCTAAAGCACGCCCAATCTCCGAGACTTCCTGCCCCTCCTTATGGGGTCTTATAATTTCCAATTTCCTTTCCAGAATTAGAGTACAGTGCTGCTCCCCCAATGCTGGAGATGATGCAGGGCGCTTGGGAGGCATGGCAGAACAATATGAAAAGGTGAAGGGCTGCGAAAATATCCTCTCGTACAGTAAGGCTGTGAAGAGATGAGGGACGTGGACTCAACTGAGAAGCACGCGAAAATTTGTTTACCAGAGAGGGGTTAGTTCGTTTTCTCTCGGCAAGCGAGTGCGGCGCTATGCACCGCGCCCATTTTGAATTTTCATACAGTATTCCATTAACCCCTTCATAGCTGCCGGCCCTGAACAACACTTCACTGTTTCGGTGTCAATGACGTTGAGTTAGGGCATTATAAAAAACTGTGAACAATTACGGGAAGGGAACGAAGGTCACTGGTGTGTGTACATGACCCTACTCTACCATACCATCAGTCAGGCGTTCTCTTCACTCCAGATGTATTCGCCAATGTTTAACATGCTTATGTTACATGTGTCCTAATTTTGAGTAAGTTTCTTTCTGCAAGGGAACATAATTTACCACCCTCAAAATAGAAAAGTATAGAAGACAAACTAGAGGAATATGAACTGAATTGGTAAGGTCTTTAGGCTGTATGCTTACACGAAAGATTATGGGTTTTACAATTTTAAGAGACGATATGGAACAAAAGTATTTGCTAATCAGAAAAAAATTACTTTTTCATCCCACATGTTCTCGTAGGTTAGCATTCAGTTCCACATTCTTCGTTCGGTATCACTCTTCCCAATATATTTCGGACCGACTGAGCACAGTTATTTCTGCTCCTTTGAGTTAGTGTAGATTTACTGCTCATTCTATTGTTTGTTCTTAAGTGTATGTGTGAAAGAGAGAGGACTGATACAAACAATAATGTATTCCATTATCGCTTTCATAGCTGCTGGCCCTGAACAACGCCTTACTGTACTGGTGTCAGTGACGTTGAGTTAGGGTGAGCTAAAAAAAAAAACTGCGAGCAATTATGGGAGGGGAATGAGGGTCACTGGTGTGTTTACACGACCCTACTCTACCACCTCAAGCAGTCTGGCGTTCACAGTTCACTTCGTCCCAGATGTTTTCGGTCGATGTATACATGCTGATGTAACACGCATCCTAATTTTATTAATTCTTACACGAATCATAGCAAATCACAGGATGGGTTAAGGGGAAAAAAAAAAAAAAAAAGCCAGGTGTGCCAGAGGTGTCTTTTCACATATGTAAGAAAAATAAATTGATTTTAGAACTTTGAAAAAATGGTCCCAAGGCCGACCACGGGAGCACGCAAATATCTGAACCCACAGCCATTGAGGGGGCTAAACATATGTGTTACTTTAAGCAGTAAGAGCACCTTACCAAATCAGTTCTTCCTGATAGTCGGTTGTATTTTTCAGATTATTTCTGGGTTGGTAAATACAGTAAACGTTTCTTATTAAATCTGTTTCCCCGTCATTTTTAGCTGTTCTGGTGTGACAACTCTTGTTTATTTCGTTAACATAATGGCGGAAAGGACTGTTCTTCCCTAAGTGTTTAACTAAACCTGGCCTAACCGAGCTTATCTGTACCTAATAATTTTAACCTAACCTAACCTCCAGTTGGGAAATTGGGAAACGATATCCACCTTTGAGCACGCTGAGTTTCTTCCACTGTGCTGGAAACAATTGTAGGGGAAAGTGACGATAATAACGGGGAGGAAATTTTTCAGCAAGAAAAAGTAATTTGCCAAACTGAAAGTTGTCAGAAAATTACAGAAACAAGCTGGAGGATTATGAATTGAATTGGTAAGGTCTTTCTGCTGCTTCAAGTGTACAATGAAAGACACAAGTATCTTCCCAAAGTCTGACGAATACAGCGTGGAAAAATCGAACCATTTGAAACACGCACTAGTAGAAACAGGGTTTTCATTGTATTTCACCTGGTGTAAATTTTCTTCAGACTCAACTGGGAAGATAGTTGTGTCTATCATTGTACATTTACCGGTATATAATCAATCTAACAGTAGTTGTGTTTTGTTTTCGCCAGATTAATCGTTATTTCAGACTATTCAGGCACTTCTTCACATCATATAGTCTGAATAATCGGGCTATCTCTGCATTTCCTTTCATATCGAGTATCGATTTTCGTATCATCGAGACAGATATTTTCGTACAGTGGAATTTGTCCTATATTAATCGATTTTGTACCATCGAAAATTCGTACTTCGGGTTTTTGTATTTCGAGGGCTTACTGTACAGGACTCTTCACATCCAAGGGGAGACCCCAAATTTCCTGGAATTGTAAACATAAACCTTCATTACAAAACTTACAGCAAATCCATTTTAGTTCCATTCATAGTAGTCCCCATGGGACTCTGTACACTTGTCCTGGCACTTTTCCCATTCCTGGAAACACTTCCTGTAGTTTTTTGTCACCTTGTCCAGAGACTCCTGGATTTTTTTCCTGGATGTCTTGTAAGTTGTAAAATCTTCCACCTTTTCTTTATAACTTAATTTCAGGGAACAAGAAAGAATCACAGGGAAAGAGATCCAGTGAGCATGACGGGAGGTGCAGAGCAACAATGACTGTTTGTGGCCAAAAACTGCAGAATTGACATTGCAGTGTGTGTGATGGAGTTTTGTTGTGATGCAATGCAAGAACCATTTCTGGGTGCATCACTCTCTCGATGTTTGTGCCTGATGCTCTCCCACAGATGCTTCAGCACTGTAATGTAAAAATTATGGTTCTGAGTCTGTCCACAGGGAACAAATTCTTTGTAATAACTACCTCAATGTCAAAAAACAAGACTAACAGTCTTGATGTTGGACTTGACCTGACATGCTTATTTTGGCCTTGGAGATGTTAGCGTCTTCCACCGACTGGACTGTTGCTTTGTTACAGGGTCACACCCATAAACCCAGGTCTCATCACCTGTGATAACACTTGAAAGAAATTATGGGTCATTACTCAACTGTTCTTTCAAGATCAGACACACATTCACACGATTTGTTTTTTGATCTTCCATTAGATGACGGGAGATGAATTCTGCCAAGACTTGGTGCATGCAAGGATATTGTGTCAAAATCCGTTGAAATGAACTCCAAGAAATGCCTGTGGCCTCCAGTAGTTCATCAATAGTGATCTTCCAGGCTTGCCTGTCAAATTTTCTCAATGCTTTCATCTGTCTGAGAGGTCAAAAGGTGGCCAGGACAAGGAGAGTCTTGGACTGACATGTTGCCTTTCTTAAAACATGCCTACCATTCATAAACTTGTGTTTTTTTATAGCCTACTCCTGGAAAGCTTGTTCAAGTTTGCAGATGCTACAAAGATCACGAGGAGAGTAGAAGTTGAAGAGGAATGTAAAATGCTACAGGAAAATCAGGACAGGATTTACGATTAGAGCCAGGTATGGGAAATGAAACTCAATGCAAAAAAGTGCAAAATATTGGAAATGGGTAAAAGTACTAGGAGGCCATCACTAAATTACTCGAAGAGAAAGGACCCAATCACAAAAGCAAGAGAAGAGAAGACCTGGGAGTGTTGGTCCAGGATAATCTGTCTCCCAAAAAACACATTAATAAGACTGTCAGACGGACATATGAGCTCCTAACAAACAAGAGTGGCATTTCAATACATAGATGAGGAGATTATGAAAAAACTGGTAGTGGCTATGATCTACCCAAGGCTGGAATATGAGGAAATGTTGTGGTCCCCACATATAAAGAAAGATATAAACAATATCAAGAGAATACAAAGAAGAGCAACAAAGGTGGTCACCAGTCTGGCAGATCTATCATACCAGGAAAGACTAGAAAAGCTGGGTCTGCCTTACTTAGAAGGAAGAAGAGAGAAGGGTGACAAGACTGAAGGGTTCAGGGCCATATTGGGAGTAGACACAAATGACAGGGATGATCTGTTTGTATGGGATGGGGGAGGAACACGAAGACATGGAAAGAAATTGAAAAAGGCAAGTTGCTTGAAGGGTATCAAAACATACAATTTTACATACAGATGCACTGACCTGTGGAATAGCTAGGACAAAGAGATCATCCACTCCAAAAACTTACACGAGGTTACAGCAAAGATTAACTGGTTGAGAAATGGAGATGTGACCATACGAGCATAGCTCATTTCCTGTATATCACAACTAGATAAATCTATCTATCTATCCATTGCCAGATGCTACAATCCTATAAGGGGTGGCTATTTGACTTTGAGTTATTTGTATTATAAGAAGGGGCACTAACCATCCACCAACCCACTTGTTGACATGTAGGGGGCATGTATGGTTTGGTTATATGGTTACCACCCAGCGCTGCTAATGGTTTCTTGACTTACAGGAAACCATTTGGCTTGTCACTCAATGTAAAGCCACCTGTAAAGGAAAAAAAGTAATAAGAAGTGACAGGAAAGATGGGAGAAATAGGAAAAGAGGAGAGCAGGCACAGAAAAAGAATGACAAAGGCTAAGGAAGAAGTAGGTAGTACTATATCAAGTGAGTGGATGATGATCACCACCATCTACCACTAACTACAACTAGATAAATATATACACACTCACACACACACACACACACACACACACACATACATGCACACAAGCGCACACGGATGCACGCATGCATGCACACACACACACACACACACACACACACACACACACACAAAATAAAATAAAATTACACAGGGTCGGATATCCAGCTTTGATCTGATTTCAGATCATGAAAAGAGCTCACTTACTTTTTCAAATTTTCAAGTTCAAAAGAATCTGTGCAAAGAATCTTTAAAATCTTACCATACTAGCTTCATTGATTTAACAAATTTCTGTGCAAATATGTGTAAGCTTCCTGGTGCAGCTGCAGCAGCCAACAGAAGGTCCCGACTCTTGCCACTGATGAGCAGGTTCATCACTGGTAACACTGACTCCTGAAAAAAAAAAAAAAAAAGTCACATACATATATAGATAACATATTTGAAGCACCACATTAAGATAGGAACAAACCCCTCCTCTCCCCATCCCCTCAAAAAAACAAAAAAATGGCAGTTATGGTTTGGTAATACATAATTTACTATATCTTGTGAACCAGACTAATGTGGAGCCTACTATAGTGCCTCTATTAACTGGATGGAGAGATGCAAATATGGCATCCATCCATGAACCAAACCTCCATTCTTCCCTATGCCTCGCTATAGTGAGGCACTGTCTGCCAACATGGAACACTGGTTCACCGGTAATACAAACTCGAACGACTGGACCCAGCAGCCCAATTCTTGGCATAAAGAATCACATGACCTCCAGGTCCGACACAAGCTATGTGAGGCTGATCTCCAAGGTCATCTGAGGTCACCGGTTGAAGGTCATTTGGGGTCACCGGTAAAGCCCTGGTCATACACAAGCAACTCAAGGTCCGACCGCCGTGCGAGTCACAGTCGTAACGCATTTTCTCATCGATCGTCCATTGATTCGCCGGCAAAGCCTGAACTCTTTCGGGTGCTCGTGAGCTGCTGGGACAACTCGTCGGGCCTCACGATTTTTTAACGTTTGACTTGCCAAAAATCATGTCACAGTTGCGTTGCAGTCAGGAGTGTCGTACATCGGTCGTGAAGCAGTCTTAGCTCAATCAGAAGCATTGTGATGCAGTAGTTGCGTGTCATGATGCTGTTGGGGAAAGAAAAAAAAACATTACGACTGCATGTCATGAGCAGTCTCTTGTTTTTGACAGTGAGTGGACCACAGGAGAGGTGCATGGTGATGCGCTGGGTGTCACTGGTGATCCAGGTGTGATGCCCTGCCCCACACTGGGTGTCACTGGTGGTCCAGGTGTGATGCCCTGCCCCACACTGGGTGTCATTGGTGGTCCAGGTGTGATGCCCCGCCCCATGGGTTGGTTGTGGGGAGGTTGTGGTGCATTCCCCAAACGAGTCATGCAGTTGTCTTGCGTTCGTGGGCAGTCGTGTCACAGTCGTGGCTGACAAAAATTTGTTAAATTTCAAATTTGAAAACCCGTAGCTCCGTCACCTCACGGTCGCCTCGTGATCTTGTCATGTTCTTGAGGACGTCACGCCCGGTCATCAGGCAGTCGTGAGCAGAGCAGATTCGAGGCCAGTCAGAAGGAGTGGGAGCCAACTAAGACATGACCTTGAGTCGCTAGTGTGTAACCGGGGCTTGAGAGTAAACAAGTGCACACAAATACTGTGCATTAGTCTGTGAAAGCTGAAATGGAAAGTTTCTGGACCTCTTATAACCCCCCTTCAAAACCACAAGAAGCACATGGTCTTTCTGGAGTAGAGAGAATGATTGAACCAGAACAAATAAGATTAGAGTGTTTGCCTTTTTTTTGGCCATGCAACACCGGGTACCTTTGCTGGCAAGTTATAGCTCTTTCAATGTTTTAGCTGATGATGGGTATAAGTAGGGGGTAATTTATATGGGACTGGGTGGTAAGAAGAGGTAAAAATGAGAGTTTTGGTAAGACGTCATACTACACTGAACCATTAAATAAACAAACATATTGTCTGAGTGACACAGGCTTGAGCACCACGGTCCTTGTCCAGTGTACAGTATGTCGTCTGTGTTACTCGAAGACTGAGTTTAATTGCTTGTCAACTATTATCAGCAATTCTTTCTGATAGCCAAAGCTCACACCTGCCAGCATCTGTAGTGTCCTCAGTTCATGTAGGAGCACTGCACCAATGTTGTTTGCATGCTAAGAAAAAGTCACATGTGTATCCAGTGAGTCCCAAGATTCTGCGGTCTGCTGAACTGGAGGGGTTGGCCAGAGAATGTGACTTGTGGGTAACTCTGAGACTCATACAGACTGAATACTGACAGCTTATTCTGTTGATGAAGCAGCTAGTTTGTTCTACATAAACCAATTTTTCTCGTAAATGCCAGTGAGGGAGTGATAAAATTTTTAAGTGAGTACAGTATATCTGAGTGATTTGGATAGGAGGAAGAAACATATCCTTCAGCTGAATCAAAAGAATAGCATTCAGGTGAATATGCTGGAAGACAATTACTGTATATTATACACAAATAAAGAGAGGATTCAAGATGAAGAAGAAGTGTTGCATTTAGTTTTTCGACACAAAAAAGAAAGTGGTATATACCTACTGTATACAAGTACTGTACATGGTTCAAGTTACCTTTAATGAGCAGAAGTTATGAACCTACCTGATAGCAACAATTGCTTGGTCATCCCTTTCTGGGATGAGGTTTTTACTGACATGGATCAGCTCATTGAGAAGGTATTCTAACCAATTGCAATTGATACGAGAATCCACCTGATCCATCAAAAGGGTCATCTGAGAGAGCCGCTGTACTGCTCTTGCAAGGTCTTCACACTCGCCTCCACTACCAGAGTCACCTACGGTACACCAGCAAGAATACATGCATTACTGTACTATAAGTGTGAATATCATCTTTGTAAACAGGTGAGAAGAAAAGAGATAGGACACTAATCATAATGATGTTAATAACTTATTAATGCTTGTTCCACACTAACTACTGCTGAGCACAACATACAAATCAGCATAGCACATAATTCACATGTGCATTTCTTTGTTTTGCTCTGTCTGTTTCATCCAGTTATATTTGGCAATGGGATGCAGTGCTGCAGTAACCATGGAAATTACCATCCGGGACAAATAAATGGCAGATCTTCCATTTCCAAACCCTACAAGTTTCTGCTCTTCACATCATACAAAGGTATAATGCAAAGAGCAGAAGCTCTTCACAGAGTAAACTGAGTCTCACTCTCTACTGTAATTAACCTTTGATCAAAATTTACTGCTTCAGCATTTGCAAAACTGCAATAAATTTAAACACCATGTTCAGCACTGGCTCAATAGTATACAGAAATATCACCCAGTTCAACAGTACTGTATATAATTATATATGTAACTGAGAAGTGAATGAATCTGTTATCACTATAACACTTGTAAATCATCTTGAACTACAAGCTATGACTGGTAACTCCAATCTACAACTTATAAGGCCATACTGTATATAATATGTTTAACAGGTGAAAAAACAAACCTAAGAACATCAAACAGAAGTAAAAGGTTGAATAATGACTGTATAGAAGGACAAAAAAATAAAAATAAAAAAAATGAGGGGAAGAGGTACCAGCATTAGTGAGAGAGAGAGAGACACACACACACACACACACACACACACAAATGTAATGAGCTTATTGAAAGAAGTATCAGAGGAAATCTGTAGTAAAGACATAGAGGAACACAAAAGGTTAGGGAAATACAAGAAAAGCAAGTCAAGACCCCTAAAGGTAACCTTCCAGAGGGTAAACACCGTGGAGGAGATACTAAAAAATGCAAAGAATCTTATGGAAAAAGAGGAGTTCAAAAATGTATGGATAAAAAGATGCCTAACACAAGAGGAACTGGAATTACTGAAAGAGAAAAGGGAGGAAGCAAAAACAAAAAATGAGGGAAAATCAGAAGAGGAGAAGAATACAGTTTTTTTTACAAAGTAATAGGATTGCAGGTACAAAAGTGGTACATAAACAGGAGGGAATAAAAAGGAGGAAGGTAGTAGAACCATGTCATGACAAGTATATAAACAAGATGATTAAGTTGATGTACTCAAATGTGGATGGAATTGTAACTAAATTATTAGAGATGTTGATTATGTCAGAGAAAATGAACCACATATAATATGCCTAACTGAAACAAAATTAACACCAAGGATATCAAATGACCTACTAAACTTAGAGGAATATAATATATGGAAAAGAGATAGGAACTTAAAAAAAGGAGGAGGAATTATAATATTAACTGAGAAAAAACAAAAAGTCAAAGATATAGAACTAGATATACCCTCACAAGTAGAACTGATTGCAGTAGAGATCAATACATCTGAAAGGAAAGTAATTGTAGCCATTTTGTACATGCCACCCAGATCAAACACATGGGAAAGAGACGAATATGAGGCCTGGCAGAGAGTACAATTCAGAGTTTAAGAGCATTACTCCATAAAATGGAAGAGAAATCGGAAAGAATTATATTAACTGGAGATTTTAATACAAATATAAATTGGAATACTCTAGATATAATAAGCCAAGAAAGCTGTTGGGACCAAAATCTCCTGGATCTCGTGCAAGAGTGGAGTACCCCAGGGCTCTATATTAACCAGAATAATGTTTCTGATATATGTAAATGATTTGCCAGAGGGTCTGAATAGTTACACGTGTATGTTTGCAGATGATGCTAAAACCACAAAACATTTTAAATGTACTGATAGTTGTAAAAAACTGCAAGGGGACTTGGACAAACTCCACAGATGGAGCCAGACTTGGAAAATGGATTTTCATGCCAAGAAGTGTCATGTGTCAGAAATAGGAATGAGTGAAAAAAGACCGCACTGGACATATAAAATGGGCAATGAGATAATATTAAAAGAAAAGATGAGAAAGACTTGCGAATCATTATTCAGGATGACTTGAAAAACATACAAACAGAATCACTGGAGAGCTCAAGGATTACTTACCAACATGAGAGTCGCTTTTAATTATATGGACGAGGAAATGCTGAGGGAGTTAATGGTGACCATGATAAGACCAAGACTAGAGTATGCAGCTGTGGTATGGTCACCTCATTTGAAGATGCATACTGATAAACTAGAAAGAGTTCAATGGATGGCAACGAGGATGATACCATGCTTAGAGGAACTCACCTATGAGGAGACATTGGAAAAACTGAAGTTACAAACACTGGATGGGAGAAGGGAAAGAGGTAACTTGATAATAATTAGAAATGTATGAGAAGTGGAACGAGTGGATAGAGATGATCTTTTTGTGTTGGATGATGGCGGAACAAGAGGTCATGACTTTAAGTTGAGGAAAAGTATATGTCTTAATGATCTTAAAAGGTTCAGTTTCCCGAACAGAAGCATAAGTATTTGGAATGACTTAGATGAAGAGGTGGTGCAGGCAAAAAAACAATCATGTGTTTAAAACTAGACTAGATAAATGTAGATATGGAGACAGGACAACACAAGCTTAGTTCAATTCCTGTATACCACAAGTAGGTAAATACAAACTGGTAAATACATAAACAGGTAAATACACACACACACACACACACACACACGCAGGAAGCCGACAGAGACGGAGCTTCTCCTGGATCGTGGAGAAATAATCTCTGAATCAGCGACGAAATGAAGACCAGCCTATTTGTGATTATGTTAATGAGGGCGTGAGTGGTGGTCCCATCGGACAGTAGTTAAAAAATCACGGTTTCGGTTATAAAAACAACAAGATACAGTGAAAATAGAAAGCCTCCATATGGTTGATTCATGGTGGAAAGGGACGGTGCAATGTTTACAAGTAGTGAGAGAGAGTTCCAGGGCTTCTCTGAAGAGGACATGGGAAATGGAAGTATTAAGTTGAACCAAACAAGAATAGCAGGTGTAGAGAAAACAGCGGAGACGAATGTCCAGGAGATAAAAAAGGTATGGGCAGTAATTACAGAGCTACAGGAATGGACAACAGAGCAGGAAAACGAGATCAAAAGTCTGCGAAATAAACTGGAACAAATTTGTTCACGTAGTGACGAACAAGAAAGAGAAGTTACTGAATTAAAAGTGAGCAATGAATCAGCCTCAAAAGAAATAAAACAGCTTAAGAGGGAGAATAAGAGGTTGGAAGATGAAAGAGATAGGATGAAAAGCAAACTAGATGAGTGCGAATCCAAATCAAGAATACAGGATGAACACATTAAAGAAATCAAGGAGCAACATAAGGGGTGGAAGAAAATTCTGAAAGAGGGAAATGTAAATTTGAAAGAGATTATAGAACAACAAAGCAAGGAAAAGGTGGAGAGAGAAGTGGTTAGGGTGCTGAGAAGTATGGAATCTTTAGTTAGGGATGTAGCAGATAAGAAAAAATGTGTAATAATTTCAGGAGTTAAAGAAAAACGTATGACAAAGAGATCAGAAAGAGAACTGAGAAAGGTTAACCCCTTAAGTGCGGGCATGTCGGAGGCGGTCCGTGCACCTCACGAGGGGATATTCGCGTTCTGACTGACTTTTTAAAAATATTTGCCAAAAATCAGTTATAAGTCCTAGAATATTATAATTATATATGCAAATGGCACATACCTTCAGCTTTCCCCTGGGATGTTTGTTGAGCCTTCGTCGACTACCGTAAGACTTGTGAAGACTTCTGAAGTTGGGTAACGAAGTCTCCACTCTACACTTCCCGAAACTCCATAATATGGTTACCACTGCCTGATATTATAACTACAAACACTATTCTATGAATTTCAAGTAGTTTGGAAAATATACTCCAAAAAAAAAACACTGTGAAAGCAATGTAAATTATGAGCGCATACGAGCTTTCCTCCCATGCTGGTTCCACGATGGTATTCTGAGGCGGAGCTGTCATTTATTATTTATAAACACACTCACACTTTATATTCCTAGTACTTTATTACACTTATTTATATATACAATATTTATCTATAAGTTTCTTTCAGTACCGTACTAGTAGTTTATTTTCACTCCAGGCATACACTTTCTCATGTATACTAGCTAGAGAGAGAAGCTGTCACTTTCATTTTCAATACTTTCACTTTCATTTTCATTACTCCTAGTATATATACTCTTATTCTTATATTACTACTTATTTACATTTCTATTCACATTCTCTATTTTATTTACATTATTTACATTTCTATTTTACTTACACTTTTATGCACTGTCACTTGCAGTAACTTATAAAACTATTTTCCACTGTTCAGTTATTTTTACATTCATTGCTTTCACCTGCGCTTTACACATTATTTACATTTCCACTTGCACTGTTTTACTCACCAGAAAGATCGTAGTCACTCTCTATCATTTTCATTGATAAATTAGCCAGTTCACGTTCCACACCACTCACTTAACCCTTTACCTCTTTCCACATGAGGTTTAGTAGGGGGTAGAGGTCACAGGGCCCTTTGCATGGGGCTAAAAAGGGGCGGAATTGGACAGGCGCGAATCCGACGTGCATTCACCTTGAAAGACGACAGTAAACCGAATACAGTGTGTGGTGGCCTGCCTAGGGGAAGTGCAGTGCTGCTAATCTCAGCCTGGTGACAGCTGCTAATACATATGCTATGAAATGATTGGCAGCAAATCTAGACAATACATAATAAATTAGGTAGTTCCAGGTGAATGTAAATATCACTTTGGCTTCTCCCTTCCCTCCTTATATATATTTTTATTAAGAGAATAGATTATAAGGCATATTTCAAGGGGAAATAAACAGCGAAAATTAGCGAACGAGTGCACGTGAGGTGTTGTCAGGTGATAATTAGCCAATTCCAGGTGTATGGCACTATCACTTACCTTATTTCTTTTTTGTATATATTATTTGGTATAAGAATAGGGCATAGGGCTTATTTCAATGGACAAAATCAGTGGAAAATTCCAGGGAAGACTTACTTAGCGCAGCACGGCTGGGCAGGTGAGAGGAGAGGGTAATGGAGGGGAGCTAGGGAGGGGAGTCAAGAACGGGGAGAAATGGCTAAATTGTCAACAATGGATGGGAGTAAAGATGAGATTAGGAGTGCTGACTAGTGTTGGACATTGGCAGTACTGATAAATGATACAAGCCACCACTTGAAAGTCCGGGCAAATTCAAAATAACACAGAATCACAAAAGTGAGGCCCCGCGGTATGATCCCTTGCTCCCATGCGTCACGAAAGTGACGCCCCGCGGTTAAGGGGTTAAAGAAATAATATCAATAGTCATGGAGGAAAACAACGAAGCTCAAGAAGAGACTGAAGAGGTGTTTTGGTTAGGAAAGTACAAGGAAGGAGGGACAAGGCCATTGAAGGTAAAGTATAAGTCTCAGGCAAAAGTAAACAAAATTATCAGTAGAACATGGAAATTATCAGACAAGGAAGGGTTAAAAAAATGTTTGGATAAGGAGAGATGCAAATGAGGAAGAAAGAGCTAAAATAAAGGAGTTAGTAAAGGAAGCAAAGGTAAAAAACGAGCAGAGAACGGAGGAAGAGAAGGCAGAGTTTTATTGGAGAGTCATGGATCAGAAATTAAGAAAAGGGTACTGACAGAGAGAAGGAGAAAAGAAGGTATAAAAACATAAAAAATAATGTGAAGGGGACATATATTAATGTTGATGGTTTAATATCGGCAAGACTATAAATCAACGATTTTTTGAGGGTACATGAACCTGATATTATGTGCTTTGTAGAGACCAAATTCAGAGAAGATATTGATGTTCATATGGGAAATGGTAAACACAAACTGTGGAGAAGAGACAGAAAAGAAAAAACGGAGGGAGGAGTGATGATAGTAGTGAAGAACAACATCAATGTAGATACTGTGGAAATGGGAGAAGGCAGGCCCAAAGTGATAAATATGAGATTTGAAACTGGAGAGAATAGCAAGAGAGACAGGGCAGTAGTGTATGTTCCCCCTAAGACAAGAGCATGGAATGATGACGAATACCAGGAAATGTTGTCAGATATGGCCAGTTATTTACAAAAAATAATTGAGAAAAGCAACAATATAATTGTGGTGGGTGACTTTAACTGTAAAGAGATGAACTGGGAGGAATGGGACTCAGGGGGCAGCAAAGATTCGTGGGGCACTATATTATTAAATGTAATAATGAATAATGTGATGACGCAATGGGTCAAAGAAGAGACATGGTTCCGAGGTGAGGACACACCAGCAAGGTTAGAATTACTGTTTACCAAAGAACCCAGTGTAATAGAATCACTGAAATATATCTGTCCTATAGGAAAAAGTGATCATGTGGTCACTGAGTTCCAGATGAAAATAGGGAACGTTGAGCCAAGAGACGAGCTTTATAGGCAGGGGAGATACAACTTTGGGAAAGCAAATTTTACAGGATTGAGAAAATTTTTCGAAAATGCAGATTGGAGAAAATTCAGAGAAACAAGAGAGATACAGAGGAAGTGGGATATCTTTCTAGACCTCTATAATTTGGGAGTGGAAAAATTTGTACCAAGAATAAGGAGGAAAGAAAACAGGAAAAAGGAGTGGTTTAATAGAAGGTGTATGATAGCAAAAAGAGAGAGAGATAAGGCGTGGAACAACCGGAGAAAGAGGGGTAACAACAGAACAAAGGAAGAATATAAAAGAACTAGAAATGAATATACACGAATACGTAGAGAAGAAGAAAGGAATTTTGAAAAAGGTATAATAGACAAAAGTAAGGATGAACCCAAACTGTTTTATAGATTTGTTAATGGCAAAATGAAACAAAAGGAAGGAATCACCAAACTGAAAGTAGAAGGAGAGGTCTATAAAGATGCAGCAGTGCAAGCCGAACTAATGAACAAATATTTCCAATCGGTTTTCACTAATGGAAAGAGGTCATTAAGTGTGACCTCAGGGTTAAGGGACTGAACAGGGAGGCTGCAATGGATCGTGCAGCGTGGAAAGCCGCCATTAGGTGACCAAGGCCGACACATGCAAGCATGGTGGAGCCTTTAAAAATGAAACGAAAATGAAACGAAAAGGAGTTTGTGGAAGAAGAGAGAGTGATTAGAAATGTACCGGTGATAAAAGTGTATAAATTACTGGAAATTCAAGATGTAACGAAAGCCCCAGGACCAGATGGAATTTCTAATTGGGTACTGAAGGAATGCAGAAAACAACTGACAGATAAAATTCACAGTTTAGTTGTGTGTTCTCTGGAAGAGGGGAAAGTGCCACAAGAATGGAAGAGGGCAAATGTGGTACCAATTTATAAGGGAGGAAACAGGGAAGAACCCCTGAATTATAGACTAGTGTCCCTAACCAGCATGGTCGCAGAATTGTGTGAGAGAATCCTGAAAGACAGATGGAAAAATATCTAGAAGAGATTAATATTTTGGCTGAATGTCAGTTTGGATTTAGAAGTGGAAGGTTATGAGTTTCCAACTTGTTGAGCTTTTACTCAAGAGCAATTGACGTGGTACAGGAGAGAGACATACCACTTCTACATGAATGTGCAAAGGAGTTAAGTAAACCATTATCTTTAATTTTCAAGGATACCATGGGACAAGGTAAACTACCTGATATTTGGAAGAAAGCAAACATTGTCCCCTTATTCAAGAAAGGGAACAGACAAAATCCACTCAACTACCGACCAGTATCACTAACCAGTGTTGTAAGCAAGGTATTAGAAAAGCTGATAAGAAAAGTTTGGGTAAATCATCTAGTCACTTTCATCTTAAATATCGGGACCAACTGCCTAGCCCCGGGCTCTTACGCTCCTCATAGGGCAATGTAGGATTGGATGATGGATGGATGGATGAAATCACAAGAACAACACAGTATTAAAACAGAAAGACAGTTTGGTTTCAGAAAGGGAAAATCATGTGTTACTAATCTGTTGAGCTACTATGACAGAGTAACAGAAACATTACAGAAAAGAGAAGGATGTGTGGACAGTATCTATTTACATTTCAAGAAAGCATTTGACAGTACCACATCAAAGACTTTTATAGAAACTGTACCATCAAGGAGGAATCCAAGGCAAACAGTATTGTTGGATAAAGGATTTTCTCAAAAAAAGAGAAATGAGAACAGTACTAAGGGGAAATTACTCATCATGGTGGGAAGTGACTGGTGGAGTTCCACAGGGCTCAGTGCTGGCACCAATTATGTTTTTAGTGTATATAAATGATACAGATAGCAACACTGGAAATGAAAGCTATCTAAATATGTTTGATGATGATGCAAAAATACAAAGAAGATTTACTAATGCAGACTCTTGTAAAGAGCTACAAGAAGAATTATATAAACTTCATGAATGGAGCAATACATGGCAAATGGAATTCAATGTGGACAAGTGTCATATAATCAAGTTTGGTAAAAGTGGAAAAAGACCTGATTGGGATTATACGGTAGGATGTAAAACCCTACACACACCAGAAAGAGAGAAGGACCTAGGTGTGATTATCAATAACAGACTATCTCGGCTGACCACATCAGTGAGAAGGTACGGAACGAGTATACACTGCTTGCAAATATGAGAATAGCATTCACATACATAAATGAAGACATGCTAAGATGGATAATAACATCATTCATGAGACCAACCCTGGAGTATGCATCAGTAGTCTGGAATTCTCATCTCCAAAAACACAGAGATAAGATTGAAATAGTTCAAAGGGCTGCTACAAGATGGGTACCAAGCTTTAGGGATCTAAGTTATGAAGAAAGACTATAAATACTGAATCTACCTACACTACATGAGAGAAGGAAAAGAAGAGACATGATTATGCAATGAAAACGCATATTAGGGAAGGAGAAAATAGACATAAATTATTACATAACCTATAGGGATGTATCAGCAAGAGGACACTGCAAAAAACTGCATAAAATGAGAGGTGATAAAGATGTAAGAAAATTTAGTTTCCTAAATAGGGCAATTGATCAGTGGAATGCACTACCAAATGAAATAGTGTGTGCCAAGACAATTCATAAATTTATGGATATGTACGATAAAAATGGCTTAAGACATGGGACAGTATGAGCTTGACTCATTACTGTAAAGATACAATTAGGTAAGAACAATTAGGTAAGTACACAAACACACACACACACACACGAACCAAAGCAGAGCTGATGGTAAGAGAGGGCTAACCTGGTCCGTTTAACGTAAGGTGGATAGTATTGAGGATGGAGGGGACCTTGATGAAGGTGAAGCCCACCCACTTCAGCTCCTGGTAGGGCTGATACTCTGGGCAACTCAGACCCAGAAAACTACTCCGCAATAATTCCAGGAACAATTCTTCAGTGCTCAGACCCTGAAAGTGACAAAAAAAGTATTATTACAATACTATCAGACTGGTGCTTGCAGAATACTGTCAGGTACAGCACAATAACAAATAATCAAGATCATCATCAGTGAAATTCAATTTTTCCTCCACTTATTATGAAGTGAGAAAGATTCTGAAACAGGAGAGAAAAATACAAAACCTGGAAAATCTATCAACATAGTCTATCAGTTTATCTATCCATATATCTATTGCCAGACACCTTAATCCCATAAAAGGTGGACACAGATTAATCACATCCATGTCACTGTTCTCTGCCATCATGCTGCCTTCACTCCAACTTACACCCCCTCTCATATAGGCCTACAGTACCTCTCCACTCCATCTCTCCATCTCATCCTCAGTCTCCCCCTCCTTTCCCCCCCTCCACCTCACTCACACTCTCAGAGTTAACCTCTCATTCTTCAACCTCTCCATGTGACCATCCTCTCAACGGTGCTCAGTGAAACTGGACACACATCAATGTGCTTCACACTGAAGTCAACTACCTTAAAATGGTGATGGGGCTCGAAGCATGGTCATCGACAACCTTTCTTTTGGTGGCCTAGTTGTGGCAACTGGATTAATCTTCATCAATCTTGTGAACCAAGTGCTCCCCCTTCATCACCAGGTAAGGGAGCCAGCTAATGTTGATGATGTTCCCTGCCCTAGTTGTCTTAGGACATGGATGTAGCCCCCCCCCCCCCACATGTCTGCTGTAAGTGGCCTCCTATACTGGGCAGCTAAAGAGACAAGTTGCCTAGTGTTTTAGCAATGCTTCACACTGCACCCTGTGGCAAGCAACATACTGTACATCTTTGGTTGCCTGGCCCAGCAATACAGGTGGCCTGGTGAAACCCAACCAAGTCAACCAGCTGGTCATTTTTTACTACAGTGCTCGTCAGAAGTATCGAGCGCCCTGCGTCCCTCCTACGAAACAAACCTTTCAACAATCAAAAAACATATAAATAATGCATTTTATTTACCTTTAGTGCTTCGTAGGGTATCCTTTACTCCAGGTAAACATCCTGATTCACTCTTATGTTCTTCGGAAGCACAACAAGCTTCCCCAAACCTTGACCAGAAAAACAAGCCCATACTATGAGTGAATCAGGATGTTTAACTGTGCTTTCTACATACCGTGGGTCAAGTGGGTCACTACCTTTGCGTCGGTACACACGTGCTCCTCTGTTACAGGTGACACTAAACGCTGCCTCATCAGACCACAACAAAGACAACCATTGCTCCTCACCCCAGTTAAGATATTTATTAGCAAAGGCAAGCCTACGAAGTCACTGGTTTTCTGTGAGAAGAGGCTTCTTCACAGGCCTGACTTGTGTAACCAAGTTCATGGACCCTACGAGACACTGTTCTCACAGACACCTCACCAAACACTTCCGGGTTGCTCTCCTTTATTTTCCTTGCACTCACAAGAGGATTAAACTCCACTGCATGTTTTAAAACATTAACAGACCTTGGGGAAGTTTTCCTAGGCCTACCAGACCGCAGTTTCTTTGTGGGAACTTCACCACTGTTTTCCACTCGAAACCACGTGCACCACCGACGCACTGTCGATCGAGCCACACCAACCAATTCACTAATTTCCTTTGTCTGGTGGCCTGCCTCCTTTAAAGCAATGATCTGGGATATGATTTCACTCGATAGTTCACGGGTAGATGCCATAACAAAGTGGTGAAAGCCAAAACACTGCGGGACACTCGGTAAAAAATGGCGCCAAAAGAGAGGGAGACGCAGCAGAGTTCCTCTCTCTCAGGCAGCCCGTGGGCAACTGAGACGGGAACCAACCAGCGCGTCGGAAGGCCTCAGGGTACCGTGATGTCATGCTAGCGCCGCAAACTTGTAGCTCAATTTTTACCCCCAGAAATAGGTGATTTTTTTTTGGCCATACGTATTGTGCACCCGGCGGTAGGCGCTCGATAATTTTGACGAGCACTGTAAATGTTTATATATATATATATGTGTATATGTGTATATACAGTATGTGTGTATATATATATATATATATATACAGTATATGTAGAGAGTGAGAGCAGTGCGAGTATAAGTGGTTGGGGAATGGCTGGGAGAAGAAGAGATGAGAGGAGGGAGGAAGAGATCAGTAGGGCTGAAGTAGTGGAAGCGATGAAGATTAAGTTGGGAAAGGCCCCAGGAATTGATGGAGTGTGTGGTGAAATGCTGCGGTATGGGGGTGAGATTGTTGTGGAGTGGATATGGAAGTTGTGTAGACTGGCTTGGGAAGAGGGAAGGGTTCCAGAGGACTGGAAATCAGGTATAATTGTTCCTTTATACAAAGGAAAAGGGGAGAGAGAAGTATGTGGTAACCATAGGGGTATTTGCCTTCTTAGTGTGACTGATAAAATATATGGTAGAATACTCATTGATAGGGTTAGGCATATGACAGAGGAGCTAGTTGGAGAAGAACAAGGGAGATTTACGAAGGGAAAAGGGTGTGTAGATCAGATAATTGTTCTAAGATGTTTAGTGGAGAAGTATCTAGAGAAGGGAAAGAAAGTGTATGCTGCCTTCATGGACTTGGAGAAAGCTTATGACAGAAGAGATAGGCTAGGTATGTGGAAGGTATTAAGAATATATGGAGTGGAGGGGAAATTGCTGAGTGCTGTGAAGAGTATGTACGAGGGAACTAGGGCTACGGTGTGAGTGGATGGTAAGCTGAGTGAGTTCTTTGATCTCAATGTGGGACTGAAACAGGGTTGTGTGATGTCTCCAAGGCTGTTTAATATATACATGGATGGGGTTGTAAAGGAGGTGCAAGGTAGGGCAGTGGATGTGGGGGTGGCTCTAATGAATGAGGGTGAGATTTGGAAGATTCCGGTGTTGCTGTTTGCTGATGATACTGTATTGTTGAGTGAAGATGAATGGGAGTTGCAAGGTTTGGTGAATGAATTTGGGACAGTGTGTTGGAGGAGGAATCTGAAAGTTAATGTAAACAAAAGTAAAGTTATGGTGTTTGAGAGGAATGAAGTCACAGAGTGTGCAGTGAGGTTGGATGGTGAGGATATGGAGAATGTGAGTGCATTCAAGTACTTGGGTGGTGTGATGAGTAAGGATGGAACTTTGGGGGATGAAGTGCGTGAAAGGGTACAGCAGGGAAGGAAAGTTGTTGGTACACTGAAAGCAGTGATGAGAAATAGGGAGGTGAGTACGGAAGTTAAGAAGTCACTGCGTGATAGTATTGTGATCCCTACCCTGACGTATAGAAGTAAGGCGTGGACCTTGCAAGAGGGGAACAAGTCAAGAGTGAGAGCAATGGAAATGAGTTACTTGAAAGGAGCATGTGGAGTGACGTGGAGGGACAGGTTGACGAATGAAGAAGTGAAGGAACGGTGTGGGGTGGATGTGGATGTGGTTGAGAAGATTAGGAGAAATACACTGAGGTGGTTTGGACATGTGAAGAGAATGGAGAATGAAAGACTGACTAAGAGGGTGTATGTAGGTGAGGTGGAGGGAGGGAGAGGGAGGGGTAGACCGAGGATGAGGTGGAGGGATGGAGTTGAGAGGTATATGAGGGAGGGGGGGGTGAGTTGAGGGGAGGGTAGTCAAATGGTGGGTGACAGAGTGACTTGGAGGCGTTTTGTCTGTGGCTACCCTTTGCAGGACTAGGGCGTTGGGCTATAGATAGATAGATAGATAGATAGATAGATATATATATATATATATATATATATATATATATATATATACACAGTAAAAGTCCATTAATCCAAACACAGATAATCCAAAACTCCCAATACAGTATTCTGAATTTCTGAAGAAGGCTGACAAAAACTCCCAAAAGTAAAAAAAATCAAAATTAAAACATTCCACTGGGTGCCAAATGTGCCAAAGTGCCAGGCAGTGTTGTCATGGAGGATTCATGGAAGGAAGCTTCTGTATACTTTGATAAACTGGTGCATTTCGTTGAACAAAATAATCATTACAATAGGGATGAGGTGACCAAATTCCATATCTTGTGAAATGAGTTCTACAAGAAACGTGCACAGACTGTCAGGCAGGCTAATAGCTGTGAGTAGCTGAAGTGCATGAGCAACCATTCAGGTACATCCACTGATGACTACCCAAGACCACCTACCCACACTCCAAAGAAGGCACCTCAAGGATCTCTAGAAGAAACAGGTAGTCCTAAGCTGATGCTTGAGGACGATGAGTGAAAGTGACAAACAAAGTGAAATACAGTATACTGTACTGTATGTTTAAGGAATTTTCCACGGTAATACATATTAAGTTTTTGTGCTTTTACAATACGTGCATATTATTAATAATCCTGGACTTACTCTCTCTACTTGGATTTACCTGCCTGCAACTGCTGTTTTCAACACTATACATTACAGGTGCATTAACAAACCCATAACATCTCTTAATTTACCAATTACAGTTCATGTCTTCAGTAAACATTATTAAGTACAAAATTTGTGTATTACATAATGTTAATATGTGTCATATTGTATTATCAGTGAATGAAAAGTGATCCATTAGGTAAAATTTCAGTTTAAACATGAAACTCTCTCTGGGGTCCCACCCCAAAATTAGAAAAATCTGATAATCCAAATGATTCTCGGTTCACTGCCATTCGGATTAATGGACTTTTACTGTATATGTATACATATAGATAGATAGATAGACATGTTTGGGTGGCAAAAATAAGGCCAGAATACATGTTTTCATAGTTGCGCAGGGGAGCTGGTGGAGAGGGGGGTGGAATAAAATCGTGAGCCTGAAAACTCACCGAAACTTACCGTGCGCAAAAGGGTTCAATTGAATTAGGAATAGGGTTGAAGCCAAAATTTATCCTTGTGGCACAGCAGCATTAATCAAGTGGAAATGGGAATATACATCAACTACTTAAACTGTTATCTTTCTGTTACTCAGATATGTGGAAATCAGAGGAACAAAAGATGTTAGGCCATAGCAAGGGAGTCTCGATAGCAAGGAACGGTGCCACACTCCGTCAAAAGCTTTAGAAATATCAAGGGCTACTGCAAAAGTTTCTTCAAGTTGGTCAACTGACTGATGGATCACATGAGTCAGGAAATTATGTATATCAATAGCGGATCTTTTGTGGTGAAAACCATACTGTCTATCAATAATCAAGCTGCTGGATTCAAGATGTTTACCTATGTGCTTATCAATTACAATTTCAAACACTTTACCAAGAGAAGACATGATAGCTCTTGGTCTGTAATCAGGGAGGTTAGAGGAATTTCCTTTCTTTGTAATTGGGTGGATATTGGCTTCTTTCCAAGAATCAGGGAATGAAGAGGTACGTATGCATAGTCTGAATAATTTAGCTACAGCAGGAGCAAGTTCAGGGAACAGTTTTTCAAAACAATTGGAGGAATTCCATCTGGACTTGGAGCTTTGTTAGCTGGTAAGTTGTCTAGGATGGATTTTACATATCCAAATAACATCATCCAATCAGATGTGAGAGGTGTAAGGCTGAGAGGAAAACCATGAATAGTGTAAAGAGAGTGTTGGATGCGAGAGGAACGTCTGTTGAGCATGGAAGAGTGGCTGCGCGTGATAGAAATGATTGGAGAGAAATTGTGGAAGAATAAATGACGACGCACCTGAGGGGATATTCTCCCACATTTGGTCTGATCAGCTGATCAGGTCAGGTGCGGGTACGGGGATGGACACCGACTGAACTGCGCAGTTGACCCTCGTGTGGTGTGGTACGGTGAGAATCTGTCCCTCCTCCCCTTTGGGCTAAGATGCAAATGAGTGTGTTTGTGTGGATGAGTAAACTGGGAGTGTGTCGTCCTGTCTCGGCTACCTCCCTTTCTTTGGGGGAAGCAACCTGGGTATATAGAGATATACAGAAATAACATCATCTGCAAGTAGCAAGATGATCAGTAAAACAAATCAACAGACTGAAAGGGTTAATGAACAGTAATAAAAGAAACAGTGAGCATACCTGGAGCTGCTGAAGAAGAAGTAGTTGTTGTGCAAAAGTTGAGGCATGGCGGGTGGTGTGAGAGAGGACCTCCAACATGACCAGGCTATGCATGGCGTGGCAAAGAGGCACCTTCATGCTATCAAATTTGTGCTTTTTCCCCACACTGTCTAAAGGTTGGTGATCACGTAGTTGGCTGTACACAACACCATTCATATTAATGAAAAAGAGTGTAATCATTAAAGCTCAGTTACAGCAGAATACATGTGTTGCATACATTACAAGACCAGTATTTCATACATGTTTCCTTATGCAAATTATGTAATCTTGACATATTCTTTACAACTATATATCCATGCATTAATTCAGCAGATACTTCTGTCATAAAGTAAGCAACTGCAACTTACCAGACAGTCTTAATAAGATTATCTTTGTTCTCAACAATACCACCAGCACCTGCTAGCGATGTCTCAACTTCTACCATTTTCTTAACACAGCTGCCCCAGGTACCTGAACAAAAGTATTGCATATTTTAGTTTTACTTCTGAATCATCATCATCATCACATCCTAATTTTCTGAATGATATATGGGTGGGTACGATCAAAAAAAAAAAAAAAAAAGAATGCAGAGGAATATGCTAACAATGTCCAGTTTAATGGAACATATATCTGTTTACTTGTCATTTACGTCTTCAAAACTCTCAGCTGTCTGACATCTGTTTACTTGTCATTTACGTCTTCAAAACTCTCAGCTGTCTGACATCTGTTTACTTGTCATTAATGTCTTCAAAACTCTCAGCTGTCTGACATCTGTTTACTTGTCATTAATGTCTTCAAAACTCTCAGCTGTCTGACATCTGTTTACTTGTCATTAATGTCTTCAAAACTCTCAGCTGTCTGACATCTGTTTACTTGTCATTAATGTCTTCAAAACTCTCAGCTGTCTGACATCTGTTTACTTGTCATTAATGTCTTCAAAACTCTCAGCTGTCTGACATCTGTTTACTTGTCATTTATGTCTTCAAAACTCTCAGCTGTCTGACATCTGTTTACTTGTCATTTATGTCTTCAAAACTCTCAGCTGTCTGACATCTGTTTGCTTGTCATTTATGTCTTCAAAACTCTCAGCTGTCTGACAAAATACAGTATATCAATCACAAACAGCTTCAGTCTCTCTTTGTCATAACAAGCAAACATCCAACTGGCTATCAAACTACAGAGTAACATGGCTGGAACAGTTCAGCATACAACAGTTACCTTCACCAGAGATATTCATCAATGATATAGCTTTTTCAAGGCTGTAAGAAAGGAATAAAAACTTTAAAATGTATCAACCTGAATTGCATTTATGTCAAATTTGCACTCAAGAAGCAGTGATCATTGCATATGCACTTTGTAATGATACAGGTTAGGAAGAGAAAGCAAGGTTTTGGGACCAACTGCTGCATATAAGGTGACAGGACAGATGCCCAAGAGTTGTTGCATGTTTGTAATGAGAGACCTGAATAGGAGAGCTGAAAGTATTACCATGAAGTGAAATCCAGTTACCAGCCTGGTAACCAGAGTCACCATTCATATGCAGGAAAAACACCCACAAACAGAGACAAAATCCATGCTGGGATTTTCATAATCTTGTAAATGTTATTACATATGACCAAATAATGGGGTGATGTGAAGCCTACTATGGTGCCCATAAACTGTGTGGAGATGTAAATGAGGCATCCATCCAGGAACCAAATTTCCACCCCCTTTCCTGCACCTTGCTGTAATGAGGCACTGTCCAGTGTCCACTGCAAGAGAATATTAGTTCACTGAATGGGACAACCCTGCAGAGGCAGTTTTGCTTGTGGCTGGTGGGTCTGCTCAGCCAGACAGACCAAGGTTACTCAATAACCACCACCACCACACCATTGCTTTGTTTTTCAAATTCTCCACCTGAAAAAAAAAAAAAAAAAAAAAAAAAAAAAAAAAAACTCAATTTACTACTACAATAATTGAGGCGCCTGGAGGGAAAACCAGGTAAGCACCACCCCGGCCAGAAACGGAGTTACATATACAGTAGGCTCGCACAGTGCGTCATCGCAGTGCGCGATTCACCTTGTGCACGAGTGACCAAAAATCATAACCAAAAACCCTTCAATGCGCGAGTTTACCGCATAGAACGCGAGGCAGAGGCAAGGAGTGGCTCAAAAATGCCATTTTCTGCTCAACCATACTGCATGAAACAGCCAGAGCATTTACTTCTCAAAGTGCAATTACCCATAACTGTGATATCAAGTGCAAATATAAATGCCTTAGTAGAGGGAAATGATTATATTTGACGCAAGAACTAAGTACAGAAAATCAAAGAGCTGTTCTTTTCCCACACACCTACAGGGCACAGTGACACTATGAAATGGCCAGAAAACTCTATGGGGAGCCACATGAACAGAGTGATGACTCATCCTTACGATGGTGAGCAATGAAAAGTCAAAGACTGAGTGGAAAATTCCAGTTTTCCTCAAAGGAAGTCTGGACAGTGTCACAATCACCACACCAGTCAGTGCTGCCAAAGCTGGCCTGCGAGTCCAAGATCACTGCTAGTGGCACGCGCTCGGAAACAGCCAGCCAAAACACAGAAAACCAGTCACCTTTAACTTATCCTGACTCATCGATGGGACCACCTGGAGACCTGAAGTTACAGTACTTTCATTTCAAAGGGTTGGTGAGTCTTATGTATCTTTAATTTTTTCTCTAGCTAATATAGTTTGGCAGATAACAGGGTTTGATGTAAGGGTATTTTTCCCAAAATCATGGAAATCCCCTGTTGGGAGGAGTGGGTAATGTCGGAAAACCCCTGGCGTGTAGGGGTTAAGGAAAGTTTTGACATACATAAAACAATCTTTACAGTCATGTAATATCTCCATTAGTAAACTTCCATTCTTACTTGGTTCTTTTCGGCGTCCAATTTCAAGCATACAGGTGAGGAAAGGTGAGCTGAGAATGTGGACAAGAATAGAAGCAGCCAAGCTGAGATTTGTCGAATGTTCAGGGGCTGTGCGCAGGTCCACCAGCTGTTGTATAGTCCATGCCATCACCTGTACAAAGTACAAAGCTCTCTTATATACACGCTACCATTTCCTTTCCTGAGCACACTACAGGTGTTCATATGTGATTATACAAAAGAAATTTCTGCTACATTTAGAATTTTTCATGTGAATGGCTTTAACTACTGTTCATATGCAGTACTTGGCAATGATCCTTCCCTGCACACATACTCTTTAGATAGGTGTATGTACGTGCTGTTGCCTAATAATATTCAGTGATATAAGCAAGACGAGCTGCCATACGCACCTTGCACAAGCTGATTACCAGGAAGGGAAGGAAATTCTTTTCACCCACAAAAGCATCACGTGAACACAGAAAACTATCCTGTTATGCTTGTGAAAGGCAAAGAATGTGTAAAATGATTCAACACAGTGCAACAAACCTGACCAAATCGGTAAAGATACCAAACAAAAATGAATTTTTCTTTTATTTTCATGTCTTTTTTGTTTATGCCTGTGTTTATTTATAACCATAAACAGGGAGGTTGTGTGTTTGGCAAGGGAGGAAAAAGATGATATTTTCTGTCTGTGTCGAGATAATGGGTGTAACTATGTGTGTTTAGGCATGGCCACGAGCGAAAAAATCGCACATCCACTCGTCAGAGCAGCAGGTGGCGAACTGGCAGCAACAGATGAGGTGTGAGAGTGTGAAGGTCAGTCTCATGTCCCAGATGTTCGTTCACTTCCCGAAAGTTTTTACAGTTTTCTACAAGTCGTGCTGCATTGAATGATCCAAACCAGTACAACAAACCTAAGCAAATAGGTAAAGATACCAAGACAAAATTGTATTTTTCGCATATTATCAAGTAATTTTTGTTTGTTCATTCATTCATTCATAATCGTAAACAGGTGGTTGTGTGGGATTTGCAAGAGAGGACAAAGATGATATTTTTTGCCTGGGTCGGGATAATGGGTGCAGTTCTTCTTGTTTACGAATGGCCAGGAGCAGAAAAATTGAAAATCCACTCATTACAGCACCAGGCTCTGAACTGGTCGATGAGGTATATGGGAGTGTATTGCAGGTCAGTCCGAAGACGTTCAGAATGTTCGTTCACTTCCCAAAAATGTTTGCAGTTTTTTATAGGCCGCGCTCAAACGACGCCTGCGGCCATTTATCGGCTAAACATCATTTGACGCCGGCAGCCATGAAGGAGTTAAGTTTACTGTGTGGTGGGTGGAGGAAGGTATAAAATGGGTGGGATGGGTGGTGAGGAAAAGGTAGGTTAAGGTGAGACGGTAATGGGCAGTGGGATAGGCCTAGCATGGAGAAAAGTTTTGTAGGTCTGTTGGTATGGATGTGGCAAAAATTGAATGCAAAGTTTTCTCCACGTAAAACTAAATATAAGCATATGCTACTCTCCCATACTGAACCTGATGGTTCACACATGCATAAGTAAAATACAAGAAGAACTACCAGCATAACAAGGAAGTAACTCAGAAAACTAAATTTGCTACATTATAACTAAAGGAGACAGTTAAAAGTACAGGTACCAGTACTGGATATGACACTTTACTGTACTTCCACTCACCTGTGCCAACCATTTTACACCACCAACAATGGAAGTAGCTAGCATCAGACAATCCTCAGGTTTTCCTCTGCATGACACGCTTTTCTGAAACCATTACATTACTTTACTAATTTTTTGTAAGTACTGTAACAATAATGACTAAAAATCATCACTATCGTCATCGAATCTAATAATAATAATAAGTGGTAGGTGGGGGCCCTCACCATCCACTCACTCAATGTAGTGCTGCTCTCAGGTGACTGCCCTTTCCTCTCTTCCCTCCTTTTTTTCCTTCCTTCCTCTTCTGTCTTTCTTTCCTTCATTCTATCTTCTTCCTTCCTTCTACAGGTGACTCTGTACTGAGTGACAATTCCAACGGGTTCCTGTACACCAAGAAACCATTTACTATGCTGAGTGATAACCATTCAACCCAATTACGGCACCTGGTGGTTTAGTGGGTAATTAAGGTGCTCCAATCGGATTGAGCCTGTGCAGGTTTATATCCAAGAGGTAACTGGGGTTTACTGCTCATGTAATGCCACTTAGGGATGAGTGAGGCTGGGCTCTCTCATTTTAAATGTCAAGACCAACCTGCCTAGCCCTGGGCTCCTACACTCCTCATGGGGCAGCATAGGACTGGATGATGGATGGATGGATAAGAATAATGACTAATAATAATCGTGTGACATGATCAGAAAAAATGCCACAAGGGCAGCCTGGACTTACGCACAAAAAAAACATTCCCAACGATTTTATTTGCCCCCCAAATTGGTTATATTGGTATAAACTGTATACTATCATTTTCAATGATGTTTATATTATACGATACACTACTAAAAACAGACAAAGTTGATGAGTAAAAAACCACCAGGCACCATAGTCTGATTATATGGTTACCACCCAGCATAATAAATGGTTTCCTGGTGTTCAGGAAACCATTTGCCTTGTCACTCAGTGTAAAGTCACCCACAGACAGAAGGAAGAGGAAAGAATGGACAAAAGTAGGACAGAACAGGAAATGTAAAGTCACCAGCAGGCAGGAGGAGGAGGAAAGAATGAAGGAAAGAAAGACAGAAGATGAAGGAGGGAAGAGAAGAAAAGGCAGACACCCAAAGCAGCACTACACTGAGTGAATGGATGGTAAGCACCCCTACCTTCCACAATAATAATAATAATCTATCTATCTATCTATCTATTGCCAGATGCCTCAATCCTGTTCAGGGTGGCCACAAACAAACTGCCTCCACGTCGCCCTGTCCCACGCCATTTCACTGCCCTGCTCCCAACTCACACCCCTCTCTCTCATATACCTCTCCACCTCATCCTTCCATCTCATCCTCAGCCTCCCTCTCCCCCCTCCCCCCCTCCACCTCACTCACATACACTCTCTTCATCAGGACCAAATTGCCTAGCCCAGGGCTCCTATGCTTCCAATGGGGTAACAAAAGATCGATGATGAAGATAATAATAATAACAGCAAACAACAACAATAATAATAAAAATAATAATAATTCAAACTGTATTAACAAATACAAATTTCAAATGAAATGAATGTCTGAAAGCTACATATTCCATTATGGTTATACACAATGGCTTACAGTACTGTATCCATCCATCCATCATCTAATCCTACAATGCCCCATGAGGAGCGTAGGAGCTCGGGGCTAGGCAGTTGGTCCCGACATTTAAGATGAGAGTGACCAGCCTCACTCATCCCTGAGTGGCATTACATAAGCAATCAACCCCAACCATCCCTTGGATATAAACTTTCACCGGCTCAATCCGATTGGAGCGCAATAATTACCCACTAAACCACCAGGCGCCAAAATTTGGTTATATGGTTACCACCCAGCGTAGAAAATGGTTTCCTGGTGTACAGGAAACCATTTGGTTTGTCACTCAGTGTAGAGTCACCCACAGGCTGATGGAAGTGGAAAGAATGAAGGAAAGAAAGACAGATGAGGGAATGTAAAGTCACCCGTAGGCAGAAGGATAATGAAGGAATGAAGGAAAGAAAGACAGAAGAGAATGGAAGGAAAGAAGGATGGAGAGGAAAGGGCAGACACCTGAGAGCAGCACTACATCGAGTGAGTACTGTATATCATTAAAATTCATCATTCTTCTATCAAAACATTTAGCAATAACTCAAGTACTGAGTAATTGTACAGTTCTATGCAAAACACATGAGATACACAAACACTAATGGAGTACCATCATTGACTGCAGAAGGGTGAGTAAAGCATGAATACAGTGTGGTTTGTGTAGTCCGTCATACTTGCTGATGCTCTCAATCACACCACCATACGAAACAATCTGAGAAAAAAAATATAAACTACAGTATAATATTGCAATAACAGCAATTCATTACTTTGCTAATGTGTGAATTAGATAAGAAATAATTTCACATAACCAGTAAGAAATTCAAAAGAATAATATCCATCATTTCAGAAAGAGCTTCCCATGAAATCCATAAACACTCAGTCTTGCCATTATTCTCCCACACAGTTAGTTAAATCCAAAAACCAAAAGAATAATACAGTATTGCAAGTTAAAAACTTACCATACTGGTGAAATTTCATACACATGAACAAACATAAACATGACCATAAGCAATAATCATAGCATATTTCATTCAATTATAAACTGTGATATCCCAAAACTTTTTAGGTTCAAAATTCAATCATATTACTGTACAATGAAATCTAACATAATATAGTACTGGATGGAAATGTTCATACTTTCATACAAACCATAATTGTACAAAAGCCTCTCAGTTTTATGACAGCATCATAAAATTTTAATTATGACACACCACATCACTCAACCTACCGGAGGAACGTCACTCAACCTACCTGAGAACTAAGAGAGTGTCTGAGGTAGGACAGGATAAGGGTATTTGGCAGGGGTCCCATTAGAGCCTGCTGCAGAATGTAATCAGCTAAGTGGTAGATGTCTCCACTCACACCCCAAGGCAACACCTGAAAAAACAAAACTTCTTGGAAACTATCATAAGTGTCCTCTAGTTGTATTATTCATACAAGAATGGTGTTTGGCGGCATTTCTAAAGTTCTCACAGCGCTGACACATAAGCCACACTTTTCTTCTCAATCAGTAACATTTTTCATCCTGAATTACTATAATCATGGTACCGTACTCACAGCAAGGTTTTAGTTTGCTATATAAAACTCCTAAACATAAAATAGTGACTGTTTTCTTCTCACCGTCTTTATATGTATTCCCCACTGCAGGTCTGACCATCGTTCCCGCCAAGCTCTGATAAGCAGGGAGCGAATAGTGCCCGCCTTACTGCTGGTGACTGGTTCTAGGACCATGGTGATCAATGTTCACCTCAACCCTCTACACAGCCAACAGGCTATGCACTCAGGATTAAAATCAGGCCTTCATCTCCTCTTCTGGAAAAAAAATATATATATATATGTATATATACAGTAATCCCTCCACTATCCGATGTAACAGAGCCAAAGGCATGTCCCAAAAGTGGTCCTGTCCAGATAGTGGGCCCCAGCCTCCTGGACTTGTACTTATGGACCCTAACTCAGACAAACACCTATACAACTCCCTCTGGACATGCATAGCATCTATTTAAGACCCAAATCACACCAATAAGGGACATAAAAGACTGAAATAAATGCAAAAGAACCAGAGAATGAGGTTTTAGAGGTGAGTTTATACAATATTTAACATTCTGGGTACTTACAACAAGCCTCTGGCTCCTGGACTGGTAGTTATGGACCCTAACCTAGCCTAACTCAGAAAAACACCTCCCTACTGCACATGTATAGCACCCAAGACCCTATTCACACCAAAAAGGGACATAAAAGAGTGAAATGAGGTTTTAGAGGTAAGTATGGAAAATACAGTACAATATGAAACATTCTGGGTACTTACAACAAGTCCCTGGCTCCTGGACTGGTATTTATGGACCCTAACCCAGCCTAATTTTGAAAGTCACCTAAATAACTCCCTACCGCACATGCACAGCACATATTTAAACCTATTTAAGACCCTATTCACGCCAATAATGGACATAAAGCTTGAAATAAATGAAAAGGAACCAAAGATTGAGGAATTAGAAGTGACTGTACCTCATCCAGGGTACTTACATCACGTCTGTCCTTCTCTATGGCTTTGGCAGTGGTGAAAATGCTCATGAAGCACATTCAGTAATCCAGTGTTGTGCTGCACTTACAGTAATTCTTTGCACTGTGAGTTATAACTGTTTAACAATGCACATTGTTAATTGCACCAGGCCAGTTTCAACTGCCATTTGCACTCCACAGCTAATCCTTTGCACTCTAAATTCTAATTTCTTGACACTGCACAACACTGTAAATTCCTGTGTGGTCTAGTGGTGAGGTATTGCAGTTTATTCACTGTTTATTCACCAAAAAACGTGCAATGTGGCTCCCATTACAATATGCTACATCCGCGATCGAAGTTAGGCAATAACTGTTTGGGTGTTGGTGAGGGGGAAACAGAGTTGCCAGATCGCAACGGCCACATTACCAAACTCCTCAATTTTCATTACCAAATTTAACTTTTCATTACCAAATTTGTAAAGCTAGCATTTATTCTTCACTAATTATACATACAAGTGGAAACATGTAATCACTCTTCGTATAATTAACATCCATCCATCCACTGCCAGACGCCATGTATCCCAAATGGGGTGGCCAAGGGCTTATAATTAACAGCATGTTGGTTATTTTCACGCTATGTACGTTTGCTGATTAATCAGAGAGAGCAAACAATCCACCATCTCCATCCTGTGTATCCTCATACATGTGAAAAATCCGTTTCGTAATGCATTATTCTGATTCATTACCAAACAAAATTTTCATGACCAAATTGGCCCACATTTGGTAACGAAAAATATCCAATGGCAACCCTGAGAGGGGAGGGGCGAGGAAGGAAGGGGTGAGGGTCCATTGTGTAACAGCTGTTCGGTGCTGCGCGGCAAGTTCAAATTACGGGTGAGAAAAAATTCGGATTTTGGGGTGTATTTTTTCTTTTTTTTGGCCATTTTTGGGTTCCAAAGGTCCAGGCCCACAATGTCCGGTAAGTGGGGTGTCCGGATAGTGGGCGTTTTATATATATATATATATATATATATATTTATACAGTACCCTCGCATCCAACACGCATTTGTCCAGCACGGAGAGCAAAAAATTAGTACGATTTAATACAATTTAATTACTGTAACATGGTTGCATTAGCATAACACGCACGGAGCTCCGAGAAGTGGGCGAAATCCACAGAGTTCGCCTCTAGCACAATCACCCCCGGTCCAACACGGTCATACTGGACGTTCCTGTGATGCTGACAGCCAATCAAAACTTTTGATCAAGTTGCCTCCCCCATTCGCTATCGTGTTGTGATTGGGATGTCGCCCAATCAAAAATGCTTCTGCTCTCACATGATGTTTTGTTTAAATTTCTCCCGCCATAGTGCCACTCAGTCGCATAATTCGCATTGGAAGGTGCTTTTTTTCTCTCTGCATTTTCTGCCCTTGCTACTGCATTTTACCCTGCTCACGATGCCTAGGAAGCCTTCTGAGAACCCCAAGAAGCGGAGGCACCTCCCTCAGGCCACCAAGCTAGAAATCATTGAGAGGAAGAAGAAAAGGGAGAGGAAAGTGGACATCGCAAGGCCTACGACATGAATGAAGCCAGCGTGAGAACCATAATAAAAAACCAAGACAAGATCCTGGCAGCAGTGAAGGCTTACGGAGTGTTAGGACAGGCAGAAGCAGGACCTTCCATGGATGTGGATGAGGATAGTGATTCTGAGTGTGATTTCGCAGGATTTATGAGGGAGGTTGAGGAGGAGCAGCAGCCATTACCCGCTAGTGACGCCAGCAGCCATCCTCCGTGGACCCAGTAGGACTACCTACAGCCTCGGATACCACCTTCCATTCCCAGCAAGCCCACCAACACTATCCTAAAAGGTTAGTTATCATTCATAGTACAGCACCATTTATTATAATTACAGTAGTACCAATATATGTAAAGGCACATGGTAGGTATTTAGGGTGACTTTTCCTAGGGTTGCTGAAATAATTTATTTTTCCCCATAAGCTCTGTTGTTTGTACAACACGTTTTTGGTCCAACACAGGACCTGTGCATGACAATATTACCGTGTTGGACGCAAGGGTACTGTATACATATATATATACCAGGTATATATATATATATATATATATATATATATATATATATATAGTATATATATATACCAGGTATATATATATATATATATATATATATATATATAATACCTTACAGGATGTATGCTTCAAGAACATCACAAATAAAAAAACTCACTGTATCACTGTTCTAAAATATAGTTAAAAATTCTGGTATATACAGATAAAGAGGAAGAATTTTTGCACAGTGCAGAAGGTGGTAGGTGGTGGCAACCATCATCCACTCACTTGATATAGTGCTGCCTACTTCTTCCTTAGCATTTATCATTCTTTTTCTGTGCCTGCCCTCCTCTCTTCCTATTTCTCCCATCTTTCCTGTCACTTCTTATTGCTCTTCTTTTCTTTACAGGTGGCTTTACATTGAGTGACAAGCCAAATGATTTCCTGTAAGCCAAGAAACCATTTACAATGCTGGGTGGTAACCATATAATCAAACCATACGTGCTTCCTACGTGTGAACAAGTGGGTTGGTGGAGGGTTAGTGCCCCTCCCCTTAAAACAAATAACTCAAAATCAAATGGCCACCCCTTAGGGGATTATGGCATCTGGCATCAGATAGATAGACAGACAGACATTCACAGACTTTGTAGTTTTCATACAAGACAACGTAAAATAAAATCAGGGTAAAACTGTGGCTTAGGGGCATCATCAGGAGGAGCTAAGCAATCACTCTCACTTCTTTATAGATTTCTTCTAGTATCTTTCTGAGTACTTGTTATCAGCAACAATGTCTTTCATATCAGGAAATTTTTTTTCTACAATACTGGTACCAGTACTTGACTAACCTTAACTCACTTTTCCTGTGTCCTCCATAGCATATTACAGATAAATGAATCTCTATTATCATCACAGGTTCACAAAAAAAGAAGTATCATCACACACTACCAAATCTTTACCTTGTATTTGTATCCTTTCTTTTTGTGATAGGATGCATTAGGTTAGGTTAGAATAACTAAAGTAAATTCTAAATTACCCGTCATCGCAATATCCGGCACAGCTGGTTCACCTCTACTAAAGCAATATTAGGCAAAATTAGGCAACATTCAGCACCAAAGTGGAACGTAACCGGCAGTTCTATGCAATATCCGGCACTGAGGCATCTCAACTGGCTCGTAAACGGTAGCCAACTGGCGACCGTGAACATCCTGAAATGTGCGAGCCAATGAAAAAGCCTGCTAGGCACCAGCCAGTCAGAATCTGTCAAGGGTGCAGATCACCTGACATGCCAAGAATACCGCCAAGCTCTCATTCTTGCCCGAGGATGTCGTATCGTATAGACGTGCCTGTGCTTTCTGCTCTTCCAACCATGCAGTCGCAAAACCCTTGTGCTGTGACCAACTCTGTGGCGTCTTATATTTACTGTTGTTGCAAAGCTAATGGCCTGTCAGTGCTCATGTCCTAGTGCTCTTTTGTGAATGAGGAAATACTGTAAATGAATGCAAGTGGTGTGAACCCCCAGTGCTGTTTTTCCATTCCATGTGCCACATTTGTGACCTCAAAGTGCTCACAACTGTACTCAACCCTAGCTGTGCGTGATGGCTGAGCTGTGGCTGTTGCGGTGGTGCCCTGGCTGCTGCAGGTCCTGCTGGCCTTGAGTTTGGTCATGGTCATTGTCTCCATGGTACCTCCACCATCTGCTAAGAGGCACTGTATTGTTTTCTCCAAGAAGAAGATGGAGCAAGGCTGGACCAACACATGGCTAATGGCACATTATGACGTGCACCAGACCACGTTGCTGAATATGTGGAAGAACAAGCATTCCATCAAGATTTTTTCCAAGGTGAACATAGTGCGACTGTGTGACGGCATAGAAGCAAGACGATGGCCAAGTCATGCTTTGACAAACTCGGCCAGGCCTGCCTGAAGTGGTTCTGACAACATCATGGCATTGGCATGATTGTCCCATTGGGCTAAAGGCTGCAGCCCCCAAGTTCGTTAAGCAGCTACCAGTAAGGATCACAGATTTCAAGATGTCTGAAGGCTGGCTGACTCGGTTCAAACTTCAACATGACATGTCCAACCAGATGACTTATGGTGAAGCGCTGGATGCAGACACAGAAGAAAATGATGAGTTTCACACCAAGCTTAAAAACCTGACTGATGAAGACGGGTTATGACTCTCTCTATCTATCTGTTGCCAGACGCCTCAATCCCGTTTGGGGTGGCCACAAACAAATCGCTTCCAAGTCGCCCTGTCCCCCGCCACTTCACTGCCCTGCTCCCAACTCACACCCCCCTCTCTCATATACCTCTCCATCCCATCCCTCCATCTCATCCTCGGCCTCCCCCTCCCTCTTTCCCCCTCCACCTCACTCACATACACTCTCTTCGTCAGTCTTTCACCCTCCATCCTCTCCACATGGCCAAACCACCTCAGTGTGTTCTTCATAACGCTTCCTATCACATCCACATCAACACCACAACGCTCCTTTATATCCTCATTCGTCAGCCTCTCTCTCCATGTGACTCCACAGGCTCCTCTTAAATAACTCATTTCCACTGCTCTCACTCTTGACTTGTGTCCTTCCAACAACGTCCAAGCTTCACTTCCGTATGTTAGAGTTGGTATCACAATACTGTCATGTAGTAACTTTTTCACTTCCATGCTCAATCAGGTTTATAACGTTGATGAAAATGACTGTTCTTCAGGTCTGTCCCAACTAATACCTTGGCTGAAAAGAAGTCATTACTTGGCTGTTGGGCAAACAAAAAGCACATCTCTGTTTTGTTTTGTGCCAATGCAACAGACTCCCATCGTCTGAAACCTGTTGTAGTGGGGCACACCAAACATCCACGTTGTCGCTAGGGATTAATGGACAGTCTACCAATGATTTATTTCCACTTGCTGATGACTTGGTTTACAGCCAAGATCTTCAGACTGGTTCTATAATTATGTTGTGAAGATCATCCGTTATCAAAATGACAGTCTTGGCCTTGCCCATGACCAGGTGAAGACTCTGTTGCTTCTCAACAACGCTCCTGTTCATCCTGCCAAGGTGGAGTTGGCTGGAGATGGGGGTTGTATTAGGGTATGTTCTTGCCCATTAATTCAACCTCAATCTTGCAACCCATGGATCTGGGTATTATCGTGGTAATGAAGTGGTTGTCACAGTAGAGGTTTAAGGAAGACGTGATGCTTGTGCTCAAGGACGAGAAGGAGGCAGCCCAAGGTGTAGGCAGTAGGGGGAAGGGGACTTTGGGCACCTAATGCTTGAACATGGCTGGAACAAACTCCTCAAGGGTAAAGAGATCATTGCTGACTTTACCAGCTTCATAGCTCAAGACTTCATCTGGCATATGGAAGCAGCAGGAGAACAGGTGGCTGAAGACACAATCCACAACTGGCTGGAAGTGGACAAGGGAGAGCCTGGGTACCAGACTCTGTCCAACCAGGAAATAGTGGAGTCCGGGACTGCAGGTGGCACCGACGAGGAAGAAGAGAAGGATGACGAAGTGGCAGAAATCCCAAGACTCCAACAAGGGGATGTCCTTCTCGACTACTGTAAGCATCCTACCGATGCCATGGCCATGTACCTGCAACAGGGCAGTGAGAATGTGACAAAGCTGCAGTCAAGAAGGATTCCCAGGCAGTCCTCCATCACGTCCTTTTTCCATCAGGCGATGCCTGATGCTTCATCGTCACAGCCCTCGACCTCCTTGCATCGTCCTCTTCTGCCCCAGCTGTCAACCTCCTCATACTGGCCTCTGTCACCAACTCTCTACTTCCTCACATTGGCATCGTTTACCCCAGCCAAGCACCATCACAGCCACTTCTTTTTCGCCTCTGCCAAGAACCTCGGCCATGGCATCACCATCAGCCCCATTGACAGTGATGTCAACACCTGAGGTCTTGCCTCTTTCGGATGCATCATTGGAGCTTCACCTGGCACCCTCTGCCACTCTATCTCCACTACCTTCTCCAGCACCCTTGGCAGATCTTGAGGTTGAGGTGGTGGAGCTGGAGCAATCATTGTGGGAGCCATTCACCACTAGACCACATGGGATTAAGTGCAATGTACAGTACTGTACTGCACACTGTACAACTCTACCCTCCAACACTTGGTGAGTACACACAGTAGTACACTATCGGTATGTACTGTAATACTGTACTGTGTAGTGTTTTTATATGCTTAGTTTTCATCTTTTGCAATTGGGAAAGTTTTTATGGACAGAGGGATCGAAATGGATAGAATCACAACACTGTATCTGGCTCAAAGCCAAATGTGGAGCCAAATATACAATACAGTATCTGGCATTTCAATTTATTTGGCACAGGGCCTGACTGAATTACACAGATAACTGAGAGTTCACTGTATATTAGATTAGGTTTTGATAGGTTAATATAGGACAGGACAGGTTAGGTTAGGTTAAATTGGTTTTCTGAATGGTTAATGCATCAAACAAATGTAATTTATAAAGTCTGGAGGAGATTATGGGAATACCTCTGGTGCAATGATGCTCTTTTGTCAACAACACATAGAGATACCATAGCATATTCATTTGTGTATAGTATCTGTGACAGAAACAAAAAGAGCATGGAAGGTGTGATCTGTTTAAAAATCTATTTTTGATAAACTATGAACATTGTCAGAACTACAAAACTGTACACAGAATGATAACACAAGATACTGGTATCTGTAACAAACAAATGCAGACTACTAGATAGCTGGTGATTTCCCTGAATTTCAACTTTACCAAAATCACTACTGTAGTCCTCTATAAACATTTTTTTGCATCTTAATGTTGTTTGCCTTAGAATATTTGTGTCTGTTTACATTCTCACCCTACAAAGACGATGCACTTTTCCAGCAACTCATCTCAAGAATGGGCCCCAATCCTAGAATGTCTTAATTATCATCCATCTTTAAGTCTATCTATCTATCTATTGCCAGACACCTTAATCCCATAAGGCAGGGGTTCCCAACCTTTTTAGCACTGCACCCCCCTTTGGTCAGGATTGTATTCATGATGCCCCCTCCCACCCCTCTGACACCTAAACAACGATGTTCTTATCTGTACCATATGGATGCTTAAGATGCTAGATGGCAACACTACATGTGGTGCTCGAAGTGACTGTTGTGAAGTTTTCCTATCAAAGCCTCTTATTCGTACATATCCTTGGGAATACCCTGTATGCATCTGAACGGCCTAGCCCTATGTTGAACTCTGATTACTCCATGCCCCTCCTAGCAATCACAAACGCCCCCCCCAGGTTGGGAAACGCTGCCGTAAGGGGTGGCCACAAACAAATCGCCTCCATGTCAGCCTGTCCGCTGCCATTTCACTACCCTGCTTCCAGCTCACCCCCCCCCCCTCATATACCTCTCAACTCCATCCCTCCATCTCATCCTTGGCCTACCCCTCCCTCTCCCCTTTTCCACCTCAGTCACATAAACTCTCCTTGTCTGTCTCTCATTCCCCATCCTCTCCACATGGCCAAACCACCTCAAAGTGTTTCTCTTAACACTTCCTATCACATCCACATCCACACCACAATGCTTCTTCATTTCCTCATTTGTTAGTCCGTCTCTCCATGTGACTCCACGTGCTCCTCTCAAATAACTCATTTCCACTGCTCTCACTCTTAACTTCTGTCCCACCAACAAGGTCCAAGCTTCACTTCCATATGTTAGAGCTGGTATCACAATACAGTACATCCCCCTAGTACGCGCCTATATGGGTGGCAGAGGACGTCGCGTACTAGGAATTCGCGTACTGTGAATACATAAACTCATGGGAAAAATTACATATGGGTGGGACTCCCCTTCATGGGCAACCCTTGAGATGCCTTTCAGACCTATGTATTGTACTATACAGGGAAACTATCTAAGATATATTACCTAAGATAAAGTAAACCAACAAGATTATGGCTTTACTAGGTAAATCAACAAGCATATGGCTTAACTAAACCAACAAGAATATGGCAGCTCACTTTTACCCAAGAGGACAACAGGCATGATGGAGGTGAGAAGAGGATCCGAGGCAGGATGAGGCACCTAGCGTGCATCACCTGCATCATCCACCACACCACCTTCCTCACCATTTTTGTCACCAGCACTTTCGACACTTTCACTACCTAATGCACTCACTTTGCTCATAAACCCTTCAAAGTCTATTTCTGACACCTCAGACATCGAATCAGCCGGATTTGGGCCACTCTTCACTGCCCGTCTCACTTACAAGGAGTTCAATTCACGTACTAATAAAAAATACACTTAAAAAAAAATAAAAAAATAAAATAAAAAAGGTCCTCACATACAAGGGGGGTCGCATACTGTGGGAATGTACTGTACTATCATGCAGTAATTTTTTCACTTCCATGCTCACTTCCCTGTTTCTTATCACTGCTTTCAAGGAACCAGCAACCTTTCTTCCTTGTTGTACTCTTCCAAGCACTTCACCCTCTAAACTTTCATCCTTACTCATCACACTACCCAAGTACTTAAACTCACTCTCATTTTCCATTTCCTCATCATCCAACCTCACTGTACATTCACTGACTTCATTTCTCTCGAAGACCATAACTCTACTCTTCCCTACATTCACCTTTAGATTCTGTTTCTTACACACTCTCCCAAACTCATCCACCAAGCCTTGCAGCTCCCCTTTGTCTTCATTTAACAACACAGTATCATCTGCAAACAACAGTACAGGGAGTTTCCAAACACTGCCTTCTCTCATTAGGGCTGCTCCAACATCCACTGCCTTACCTTGTATCTCTTTTACAATCCCATCCATATAAAGATTGAACAACCATGGAGACATGACACATCCCTGTTTCAATCCAACCTTCAAGTAGAAAAATTCACTCATTTCGCTGTCCACATGCACTGCAGAATTAGGACCCTCATACATACTCTTCACAGTATTCAACAACTTCCCCTCTACTCCATATATTATTAATACTTCCACAATCCTTGGCTATCCACCCTGTCATATCTATCTATCTATCCATAGCCCGACGCCCTAATCCCGCAAAGGGTGGCCACAGACAAAACGTCCCCAAGTCGTTCTGTCACCCACCATTTGACTGCCCTCCCCACGACTCACTCCCCTCTCCCTTATAAACCTCTCAACTTCATCCCTCCACCTCATCCTCAGTCTCCCCTTCCCTCTCCCTCCCTCCACTTCACCTACATACACCTTCTTAGTCTGGCTTTCATTCTCCATTCTCTCCATGTTCAAACCACCTCAGTGTATTTCTGTTAAATCTCTCAATCACATCCATATCCACCCCACAACATTCTTTCACTTCTTCATTCGTCAACCTGTCCCTTCATGTCACTCCACATGCTTCTCTCAAGTAACTCACTTCCACTGCTCTCACTCTTGACTTGTTCTCCTTTAGCAAGGTCCACGCTTCGCTTCCATACATCAGGGTAGAGATCACAATACTATCAAGCAGTGACTTCTTGACTTCCACACTCACCTCCCTATTTCTCATCACTGCTTTCAGGGAACCAACAACCTTCCTTCCCTGCTGTACCCTTTGAAGTGTTTCATCCCCAAAACTTCCATCCATACTCATTACACTACCCAAGTACTTGAATGTATTCACATTCTCCATATCCTCACCATCCAACCTCAATGTGCATTCTGTAACTTCATATCTCAAACACCATAACTCTACTCTTGTTTACATGTCCCAGATTCATTTACCAAACCTTGCAACTCCCATTCATCTTCACTTAACAATACTGTATCATCAACAAACAGCAACATCGGAATCTTACACACCTCACCCGTCATATGCTTTCTCCAAATCCATGAGAGCTGCAAACAACTTCTTTCCCTTCTCTAGAAACTTTTCCACTAAGGATCTATGAATGAATATCTGATCTACAAAACCTCTTCCCTTCCTAAAGCCTCCCTGTTCTCCTCCAACTAATTCCTCTGTTATTTCCCTAACTGTCAATAAGTATCCTACCATATACTTTTCCTATTACACTAAGAAGACAAATGTCCCTGTGATTACCACACTTCTTTTTCCCTTTATCCTTTGTACTGGGGAATAATTATACCTGACTTCCAATCCTCCGGGACTCTACCATCCTCCCAGGCCAATCTGCACATCTTCCACATCCATTCTCCTACTACCTCTCCCTTATGCTTCAGCATTTCACCACACACTCCATCAATTCCTGGGGCTATCCCCATTTTGACTTTCTTCATTGCTGCCACAATTTCCATCCTACTGATTTTTTCCTCTCTTCTCACCTCCCTCCTTCTCCCAGCCATTCCCCAGCCACTTATACTCACATTACTCTCATTCTCAATGTTCAACAATTCCTTAAAGTGTTCTCTCCATCTGCTCACTTTTTCTCCCTTCTTGGCGACCATCATCCACTCACTTGATGCAGTGCTGCCTACTTCTTCCTTAGCCTTTATCATTCTTTTTCTGTGTCTGCCCTCCTCTCTTCCTATTTCTCCCATTTTTCCTGTCACTTCTTATTGCTTTTCTTTCCATTACAGGTGGCTTTACATTGAGTGGCAAGCCAAATGGTTTCCTGTAAGCCAAGAAACCATTTACAATGCTGGGTGGTAACCATATAACCAAACCATACGTGCTCCCTATGTGTGAACAAGTGGGTTGGTGGAGGGTTAGTGCCTCTCCCTGTAAAACAAATAACTCAGAGTCAAATGGCTACCCCTTACGGAATTATGGCGTCTGGCAATAGATAGATAGATCAACTAGTAATATACCATTTTTATCTTTCACTCCCCGACTCACTTCTTTAACACCCCGTAACTCTCTTTGGTACCTCTTTCCAGAACATTTTCTTACAGTCCCTCCACTTTACACTCAAATTCCTTCCAAATTCCTCATCCACTCTTCTTACTCTCTCCTACTAATCTTTTCACCTCTCTCTTCCTCTCTACATATGATTCTCTATTTCTGTCTCTCAACTTCTTCCACATCCCTGTTTCTCATCCACTCACTGTATGCTTTCTTCTTTTGTGCTACAGCCTGTCTCACCTCTTCATTCCATCATGCTGTTCCTTGCATCCCCTTTCGTCTTCATCCCACACACCACCTCACAAGCTGCACAGATTTCTTCTGTGAATATCTTGCACACACCTTCCACATCCCTCATCTGCTCCAATCCATATTTACCCAATCACTCCTCCACCTCTCTCTTATATTCTGCCCTTTTTCCGTCCTCTTGTAACTTTCCACCTTCCTTGCATGAACTACTCCCTCCTGTACTTCCCTTCTTCTATTCCTCCATTTCATTTGGACCTTGATTCTTACCACCACCAAGCGGTGGTCAGAAAGTCCACTCCTCCAACCTCTATATGCTCCTTTCTTTAAGAAAAGAACTAAATCCAACCCTTGAACTACTGCCCACCCAGTCTAACACTGGAAGTGCACAAGACTATAGGACAGTCAGCCACTAATTCAAACATAAAATTTCATAGACAATAACCAACTGTTTGACTACAACTAGATTCACTTTAGGCCCAACAGATCTGCTGTCAACCAACTTCTCCTGACATACAACTTCAGTAATCCCTCCACTATCTGATGTAATAGAGCCAAAGGTATGTCCAGAAAGTGGGCCCCTGGCTCCTGGACTGGTACTTAAGGACCCTAACCCAGCCTAACTTTGAAAGCCACCTAAATAACTCCCTACCGGACATGCACAGCACCTATTTAAGACCCTATTCACACCAATAATGGACATAAAGCATGAAATAAATGAAAAGGAACCAAAGAATGAGGAATTAGAAGTGTCTGTACCTCAGCCAGGGTACTTACAGCACGTCTGTCCTTCTCTAAGGCTTTGGCAGTGGTGAAAATGCTCATGAAGCACACACAGTAATCCAGTGTTGTGCTGCACTTACAGTAATTTCTTGCACTGTGAGTTATAACTGTTTAACACTGCACATTGTTAATTGCACCATGCCAGTTTCAATCGCCAGTTTGCACTCCACTGTTAATCCTTTGCACTCCAATTCTAATTTCTTAACATTGCACAACACTGTAAATTCTCATGTGGTCTACTGGCGAGGTATTGTAGTTTATTCACTGTTTATTCACAAAAAATGAGCACGTGTGGCATCCACTGTAATAAACACCCACTCGCGATCGAAGTAAAGCAGTAACTGTTGGAGTGTTGGTGACAAGGAAACAGAGTTGCCAGATCGCAACGGCCACATTACCAAACTCCTCAATTTTCATTACCGGTGTAGCGTTATAATCTGTCCCCCTGTCCGCCCCCTACAGCGCATGAGCGGGGGTTGCCAGAGGCCGCCACAAATATGCCATTCGTCCTCTGATCTCTGTAGGGGTAACATGATTGGAGCCTCTCACCCTTTGTTTACAAACGGCAAATGGTCATTCCGGCTTCTCATATCATTCGTCTCAAAGCTTTCTCGGGTAGTTTCCGCCCTTAAATTAAATTAAGTTAGGCGGAAAGCAGTAAAAATTCGAATTTCTAAGGTATGAATGAGTTAGGTTGGATAAACATAGTTATAATTAATCATCTGGGGACGAGTTATCTAATCTCTTAGGCGTGAGGATTGCCTTAGCTTTGTTCTTACCCAATTGTATCTTTACAGGAATGAGTCAAGCTCGTACTGTCCCATGTATTAAACCATTTTTATCATACATATCCTTGAAATTATAAATAGTTTTGGCACACACTACCTCATTCGGTTGTGCATTCCACTGATCAATTGTCCTATTAGGGAAACTGAATTTCCTTACATTTTTATCACCTCTCTTTTTATGCTGTATTTTGCAATGTCCTCTTGCTGATGCTTCACACATATGATATATATTCATTTATGTCTATTTTCTCTTCCCCTGATATACATTTATATAGCATAATCATGTCTCCTCCTCTCCTGCAGCATTGGTAAATTCAATCTTTCCAGTCTTTCTCAGTAACGTAAATCCCTTAAGCTTGGTACCCATCTTGTAGCGGCCCGTTGTACTTTTTCAATCTTATCTGTATTTTTTGAGATGAGGATTCCAGACTACTGTGATGCATACTCCAGAGTTGGTCTGATGAATATTATCTTCCTCAGCATATCTTCATTTATATGTGTGAATGCTATTCTCATATTAGCAAGCAATGTATACATGTTTCGTACCTTCTCACTGATGTGATCATCAGGATATAGTCTGTTACTGATAATTACTCCTAGGTCCTTCACCTTTTCTGATATGTGTAGGGTTGATCTTCCTAACTTATAATACCAATCTGGTCTTTTCTTACTTTTACCAAATTTTATTACATGACACTTATCCACATTAAATTCCATTTGCCATTTATTGCTCCATTCATGAAGCTTGTTCAATTCCCATTGCAGCTCTTTGCAAGAATCTATGTTAGTAATTTTCTTTTGAATTTTTGCATCATCTGCAAACATATTTAGATAGCTTCCTCTCTGCGTTATGTATTCACTTTAATACCCACCCAACCCCTTTTAAGTGCCATAGAGTCAATAAGGGGATTGGTGCTAGCTTTTCCTTTTTTTTTTCTTCCAATTATCCAATCCAATCCCTTTAGTTTGAGAAATCTTACATCTCCCTTTAGTTTTGAGAAATCTCACATAAGAGTGTTAGGCTGGTCCAGTATAGTTCAAGTTCAGTCAATGTGAAATAAAAATTAGCCTCTAAATTTCATTTATGGAAAAGTACTTTTAACTCCAAATACTATGAAAACAGTATGCACTCCAGTAGGGTATGCTTAGTGAAGTTTCCTGTTCACACTGTTACAGCACTGCTACTGATTCAATGGATAATGATAAAGTAAAAACCCTTATCAGTTACGTTACTGAGATCACTTCAGATACTAGTTGTTATGGGAAATAAAAAAAAAAAATCCTAAGTTAGGTTATTCAGCACATTGGGTACATTAGTACACATCACTGATTGGCATATTTTAATACCAATTGTTTATTTAAATCTGCACACACGTGCAGTAACATAAACCCTGTCGTGTCCAGTAGCACAGGATATATTTATATACTGTACTATCAGTGGAAATGAATTGAATACAGTAATAAAAAAAAAAAGAAGCAAAAATTAGCACCAAGCCAATGAAAATATGGCACTGAGGTGGAAGGGGGTTGGGTGGTTATTAAAGTGAAGCTATAAGGCTGAGAGATAAGACACATGAAGTACAAGAGGAGGTGAATAATAAGCGCCAGTACCAAGCTAAAACAATGACTACATGGCAGTATAATGGAAGAGGGTTTGGTGGGTATTAGAGTGAAAATGTAAGGCAGAGAGGTAAGACAGATAAAGTACAGGAGCAGAGTGGGAAGAGGGGAAGGATGGAGATTAAAGTGCCCCTTTTGCCACAAGCAGGGATACTGAGGAAGTATTCTGTCCCCCCTCCCCAGAGGGGTACTATCAATGGAAACTAACCCAGCTCCCAGTCACAGTTATCTCACGAATCCTTTCCCCTCGGGGAGGGGGGGATAGAATACTTCCTCAGTATCCCTGCTTGTCGTAAAAGCCGACTAAAAATCCTTCCCCTTTTTCCCCTCTGCTTCTTGTACTTTATCTGTTCCACCTCTCTGCCATATATTTTCAATACACACCCAAGTTAGTGCCATATAACTTATTCATTGAATGGAATGGATTATTAAAAAAAGAAAAGAAAAGAAAAGAAAGGAAAGCGAGCACCAAGCCACTCAGTGACTATATGGCACTACAATAGGAGTTGGGTGGGTATTAAAGTGAAAATATAAGGCAGAGAGGTGGGACAGATGAAGTACAAGAAGCAGAGGGGGAAAAGAGGAAGGAGATTAAAGTGCCCCTTTTAGACGGTTTTTACAACAAGCAGGGATACTGAGGAGGTATTCTATCCCCCCCCCCTCCCCAGGGGGAAACTTAGTCATTGCAGTGGCTTGGTGCTCGCTTTCCTTTTTTTTTTTTTTTTTCATGAGTCCTTTACTCATCCCTCTTAACCACCTGTGAGGTCTACAAATACCTGTACACTAGTCAAATTTAACACAATGAGAACACAATGAGAACTACTCAGCTACAGATCAGTATCACTGACCAGTGTTGTAAGATACTAGAAAAGCTGATAAGGGAAGTTTGGGTAAAACATCTAGAACATGGTACGATAAAAGAGAGGCAGTTCGGTTTTAGGAAGGGAAAATCATGTGTTACTAATCTTCTAAGCAATTATGATAAAGTTAGAGAAACATTACAGAAAAGAGAAGGATGGGTGGACAGTATCTATTTAGATTTTAAGAAAGCATTTGACAGAGTACCGCACCAAACACTTTTATAGAAGCTGTACTATCAAGGAGGTATCCAAGGCAATCTCTACTGTTGGATGCAGGATTTTCTCAGAAAAAGGGAAATGAGAACAATATTAAGGGGAAATTACTCATCATGGAGGGAAGTGACCAGCGGAGTTCCACAGGGCTCAGTTATGTTTTTAGTATATATAAATGGCATAGATAGTAATATTGGAAATGGAAGCTATCTAAATATGTTTGCAGATGATGCAAATATTCAAAAGAAAATTACTAACATAGATTCTTGCAAAGAGCTGCAAGAGGAATTGAACAAGCTTCATGAATGGAGCAATAAATGGCAAATGGAATTTAATGTGGATAAGTGTCATGTAATAAAATTTGGTAAAAGTGAGAAAAGACCAGATTGGTATTATAAGTTAGGAAGATCAACCCTACACATATCAGAAAAGGAGAAGGACCTAGGAGTAATTATCAGTAACAGACTATATCCTGATGATCACATCAATGAGAAGGTACGAAACATGTATACATTGCTTGCTAATATGAGAATAGCATTCACACATATAAATGAAGATATGCTGAGGAAGATATTCATCAGACCAACTCTGGAGTATGCATCACAGTAGTCTGGAATCCTCATCTCAAAAAATACAGATAAGATTGAAAAAGTACAACGGGCCGCTACAAGATGGGTACCAAGCTTAAGGGATTTACGTTACTGAGAAAGACTGGAAAGATTGAATTTACCAATGCTGCAGGAGAGGAGGAGACATGATTATGCTATATAAATGTATATCAGGGGAAGAGAAAATAGACATAAATGAATATATATCATATGTGTGAAGCATCAGCAAGAGGACATTGCAAAATACAGCATAAAAAGAGAGGTGATAAAAATGTAAGGAAATTCAGTTTCCCTAATAGGACAATTGATCAGTGGAATGCACAACCGAATGAGGTAGTGTGTGCCAAAACTATTTATAATTTCAAGGATATGTATGATAAAAATGGTTTAATACATGGGACAGTACGAGCTTGACTCATTCCTGTAAAGATACAATTGGGTAAGAACAAAGCTAAGGCAATCCTCACGCCTAAGAGATTAGATAACTCGTCCCCAGATGATTAATTATAACTATGTTTATCCAACCTAACTCATTCATACCTTAGAAATTCGAATTTTTACTGCTTTCCGCCTAACTTAATTTAATTTAAGGGCGGAAACTACCCGAGAAAGCTTTGAGACGAATGATATGAGAAGCCGGAATGACCATTTGCCATTTGTAAACAAAGGGCGAGAGGCTCCAATCATGTTACCCCTACAGAGATCAGAGGACGAATGGCATATTTGTGGCGGCCTCTGGCAACCCCCGCGCATGCGCTGTAGGGGGCGGACAGGGGGACAGATTATAACGCTACACCGGTACCAAATTTAACTTTTCATTACCAAATTCGTAAAGCTAGCATTTATTCCTCACTAATTATATATACCATACAAGTGGAAATACAGTACCGGTACATGCAATCACTCTTCTTATAATTAACAGCATGTTGATTATTTTCATGTTATGTAGGCTAGTAGATTAATCAGAAAGAGCAGACAATCCACCATCTCCATCCTGTGTATCCTCATACATGTGAAAAATCCATATGGTAATGCATTATTCTAATTCATTACCAAATGAATTTTTCATTACCAAATTGGCCAACATTTGGTAATGAAAAATATCAACTGGCAATACTGACAGGAGAGGGGGGAGGGGGGAGGAAGGAAGGGGGGAAGAGGCCATGGTGTAAACAGCTGTTCGGTGCCGCGCGGCAATTTCAAATTACAGGAGAGAAACAAAATTGGATTTGGGGGGGATTTTTTTCATTTTTTGGCCATTTTTGGGTTCTGAAGGTCCAGGCCCACAATGTCTGGTAAATGTGGTGTCCGGAAAGTGGGCGTCCGGATAGTATAGGGATTACTGTATATCACACTACAGTATGATCAAGGTGAAACCATAGACCTCATTCTGTTTAACTTCCAAGAGACTTTCTACGAGGTTTATCATCAGATACTGTTGGACAACCAGCAAACCATATGAATATCTGGAAATCTTTTTGCATGGATTAAGAGCTAGTGGGAAATGGGAAACAAAATCCACCTTTATGTGGTTTCTTCCATTATGCCGGAAACAAACAACCTCAGGTACTGCTTAAGGAATGTGATGATGATAACAGGAAAAAATTTTCAGCAGGAAAAGGTCATTTACCACCCTGAAAGCAGCCACGAAAAAACTGAAACCAAGCTTGAGGAATGTGAATGTTAATTGGCAATGTCTTTCTGCTGCTTAAAGCGTACATTCACCAAAAATCCTTCATATAGAAAGGAAATCAAAATGAACATACATGAATTAGGTATGTAACAAACATGCCACGCTCTCCTACGATTCTATTTTGACCAGTTTTTCCTATAAGCCCTCAGTTCTGAAATTTAACATTAGGCTTACCAACAGAGTAACTTACGTCTGTACGCCCCACACAATGTATCTTGATTCTGATGCCACAACCAGATAAATGAGCCGGTCTTAATAAAGTAAAAACAAAAATAGTCAAAGTTTCTATAATCTCCCACCCACAACAAGTCTAACTCACTAGATGTTTACTGTTTGTGATGTGATGTTGTTGAGGTATTGCCTTTACAACGGCACCTCTAAACGATTTCCTTCTTTCTCTTTTCTCTTTCTTACATGTCTTTCTGTGGTCACACCTCCTCTTCTCTTACTACGTGTAAGCTATAATCAGTTGCCTGAATTTCTGAGCCTCTTCACTTTCCTTTCTCTTTTTTTTTTTCAGCATTTAAATATTATTAATTTCTTTTTTTCAATACCACTTGTATTAAATAGAGATTCCTAAGTATATTATTTCTTTCCTCTATATATGGCTGTTGTAATTCTACCAGTTGTGTTATTTCTTCCATATATCCTGTGCAGTCTAATAAAAAATGTAGGCCTATCGTCTTCTCTACATTACACATTGGACAATTTGTCTCAGTTCCCTTCAATCTATTTTTATTTGCTAAATTTAGTGTATTAGATCTGCATTTAAACAGAATTATGGAGGCTGGTGAATTATCATATATTTCATCTACTCCACCTATTTCTTTCTTCCATTTTTTATATACTTCTCTTAAAAATATGAAAAGAGGGAAGGCTCCGGGAGAAGATAGAATAGTAGCAGATTTACTGATGGATGCAGGAGCAAAAGTACAAAATAGGCTTGCTCATTTATTTACCCAATGTATAAAACAGAAGAAAATTCCCCTAACATGGTGTAATGCAATTGTTATTCTACTTTATAAAAAAGGCGACTCAGTAACTATAGACCCATTAGCTTGCTATCAGTCATTTACAAACTTTTCACTAAAGTCCTTACAAACAGAATAGCTACAAATTTGGAGGAAAACCAACCTCGTGAACAGGCAGGATTTCGAAGCAGGTACTCGACTACTGATCATCTGAAACTACAGAATATAATAAACCACTGTGCTTAGGTTTTGTTGATTACGAAAAGGCTTTCGACTCAGTGGAGCACATAGCAATTATAAATTCATTGCAAGAACAAGGAGTGAATGACAACATTGTAAAACTGCTCGAAAACATATATAAAGAGGGAACTGCTACAATTAAATTACATAAGGACTCAGAGAAAATTAAGACTGAGAACCAAAGTTATTTACAGCATGCCTAGAAAGTATTTTCAGAAAGCTAGACTGGGAAAACAAAGGAGTAAACATAGATGGAGAAAAGCTAAACCATTTAAGATTTGCAGATGACATTGTCCTAATCTCAGAAACAGCGGAGGCATTGCAAGAAATGTTAAATGACCTGAACAGAGAAAGTCTGGAAGTAGGGCTAAAGATGAACCGGAGTAAAACTAAAGTATTGTTTGATACACAAAAACCAAAGAGCGTCATAAGAATAAGCGATGAAATTCTTGAAGAAGTTGAGGAGTACAATTACCTGGAACAAATACTAAAATTAACGAAAGATAATGATAGCGAAATAAAAAGACGCATGAAGGGGTGAAGGAGTGAGGGGGATGGATGAAGGGAGAAATGGGTGAAGAGAAAGAGGAGGAAGACAAGGGTGAGGAAAAGTGAGTGAGAGAGGGATGAAGTGTGTGTGTGTGTGTGTGTGTGAGAGAGAGAGAGAGAGAGAGAGAGAGAGAATGTGGGTGGCGGTAAATGATGGAAAGCTTTCGGTAAACATAGAGACATTATGAAAAGTAGCTTGCCAGTTTGTATGAAACGAAAAGTATATAACGAATGTATAATTCCAGCTGTGACGTATGGTTGTGAGACTTGGAAACTGACAAAATCGTTGGAAAATAAATTAATTCGTTCTCATAGAGCAATGGAAAGGTCAATGTTGGGAATATCTTTGAGAGACAGGAAAAGATCAACTTGGATGAGACAGCAGACTAAAGCCAAAGATACTATAGAAGTTATAAAAGAACAAGGGATAATCGATGTAGCAAGAGCTAGGTTGACTGACTGGACACCAAGAGATGGTAAGCGTAGCAGAAAAGGGCCAGGCAGGAGATGGAGAGATGAGAGAGAGAAATTTGCAGGGAAAACGTAGCAAAGATTGGCTTAGTCAAGGAATTCGTGGAGATGGTTGGGGGAGGCCTTTGTTTAGCAGTGGACTTGTAATGGCTGATGATAATGATGATGATATATATATGTATATATATATATATATATATATATATATATATATATATATATATATATATATATATATATATATATATAAAATGACATAGGCTGCATAAATATTATGCAAAAGAATACTAACATGCCACGTGAAGTTGCAGGTAAGGAAGAAGTGCAATGGAGTCTCCTAACCATTTCACTCTGGTGGCATATTTTACCTTTTGGTTTTGTTAACATCAGTTGATTGTACTCAGCTGAGGAGAGACTTCTGAGATTGGAAAAGCTAAATACAATCAGCTTTTAACTCCTTCAGTTGAAGAAAAAAAAATTGAAATAGCTAAAGCAGCCTGGAAGTAGCAGGAATAAGCTATAAAAATGTGTCATTGGACTGAAGTGGCTGTGCTGATTATAGTGCAGTAATTCCTCATTTTTGTTCATTCATTTATCATTTACTCCAGTGTTGCCCCATGAGGAGCATAGGAGCCTTGGGCTAGGCAAGCTGGTCCTGAGATTTAAGATGAGATTGACCAGTCTCTCATCCCTGAGTGGCATTATGTGAGCAGTAAACCCCAACCACCCCTTGGATAAAAACCTGAACAGGCTCAGTCCGATTGGAGTGCCTTAATTGCCCACTAAACCACCAGGTTCCATAATTTGGTTATATGGTTACCACCCAGTGTAGTAAGTAGTAAATGGTTTCCTGGTGTACAGGAAACCATTTGGCTTGTCACTCAGTGTAGAGTCACCCTTAGACAGAAGATAGAGGAAAGAATGAAGGAAAGAAAGACAGAATAGGAAGGAAGGAAAAGAGGAAAGGACAGGCACCCGAGAGCAGTACTACATCGTGTGAATTCCTCATTTTCACTAGATATTATTCCAGATATCAAATAATACCCTGCATCGTCTTAACCCCTGTAATGCTGATTGTTTGTATGGTAGTTTGCCTCTTTTGAGTCTTTTTTTTTTTTTTTTTTTTTTTGTATCATCATCATCCAGACCTCCTTTCCCACCCTAGGGCAGGGTGAGGAGTAGCAATATCCAGATAGCCTAAATTTGCCCAATCCAATGGTCCACGCCTCTTTCTCTGACCAGTCTTTCTTCTATATAGGCACTTGGGTATATTCAGTAATAAATTTCCATTATTAATAAAGTAATTGACTTTGGTTGAATCTTTTAAAGGGCAGCTCAAAGCCTTTTTCTTATTGAGGACTTAGTAGAGAAAATGTCAAAGCAACTTACAGTAGCGAGAACTGTCATTACTGTACGGGTCACAATCTTCCCCAGAGTGGTCGGGGAGGGCTTGAGAGTGTGCCACCCGGTGTTCACACACTGAAGCTGTTTAAGGACCTCCAGCGAGAAATACGATGTGCCGAGAAGCAGGTCATCGCACTCAACCCTCCCAAACCAGAGCGAGAGTCAAAGCGCAGGAAAAAGAAGGTTTTAGCAGAGGATTTTATTGACTATACCAACCTGACCAGCTTCAACAATGTACTAGAGGAGAGATTGCCAGATAGAAAAGTAAAGGTACTCAAGGTTAATTCTCCGCAAGTAAGTATACTTTAATATGCTCATTTAAAGTAATTTAACATTTTTTATTTTTGTTTTAGTATTTAGTTAATTTTGCAAAAATTACTTTTTGCCTTCCTTTCAGTTCATCATAGAATTATTAAAAATAGTGCATAAAAGTGGGAGAACTACTAACAACATGCCAAGTTAAGTGAGCCATACAATCATTCATACATCATTCTGTTCTTCAAAATCTGGCTGCACCTCCCAGGCAGAACCATTTGAACATTTTTATTTTATTGTATTTTTCTTAGTATGCTTCACACAGACTTCCGTGCCAAGTTAAAAAGGGGTGTCAGACCTTTGTGCATTTATGTGCATACTTCGTATAACAGCTATTGGAAAAGATGGGATTACATTATTACTGTATTGGCTAACACATAGAATTAAGGTACATCACACACACTACAAGTTCAGCTTCCTAGACTTAGGAGTAAGATTGCATTTAAGTATTCTTATTGGAGTATTAATAAATAAAGGATTGTCTGTGATATTCTGTAGGCCGATGTAACATTACATAGTAGAGTATACAGTTGGCTACTTGGATCGTGGCAGAATGGATACCAGTATGAGATTGCCATAGAATGAGAGTAAGATTGGTTGAAAATCTTTTATCATCATTATCCGGGTAAGAAAGTATTGTTCATTAAATGTTGTCTATGAAGATTATTATTTAAACTCCTCAGTTATACAGTGTATTCTCTCATATGATCATCATCATCATAACCCTGATTTCCTTTGGGGGGGGGGGAAGAGAGAGAGAAAAAAAAATTGGGGTTCATGTGCCATACAGAAGAAAGAGAAAGCACAAAAATAGAGCCATGAACAAAATACCCAGTGAAATTGGCCAAGAAATAATTCATACACCATTCAAACCTTCAAATTCTTGGCTACAGCTCATAGACAAAAACGATCCACACTTACTGGTAATTTTTCTCTTGGATCCATTTCACAAATACATCAGTGAGAGAGAGAAGAAAAAGTAGATAAAGAAATATATGAGGTTGAAGCAACCTGCAGATGGTTATGTCATGATCATTCATTGTCTGGAAGCTTTCAGGAGAGAGCAGAATGTCAAGGATTTTTTTTTTTTTCTTCACAAATAAAATTCTCAGGCAGGAAGTGTGAAGAAAAGTTGCTCTTCCAAGAAAATATTGATCAGAGGACAGACAAAATTAAGAGTTGAAATTTGATCAGGATCCTTTCTAAATACAACTCCACGGCTTATATTCTCATTGGTGCAGGAGGTTTTCTAACACCTTTGACTGTTTTATGCAAAGAAGAGGAGCCAGAGGCTGGAAACCTGCAAAAACTTGCCCTTGTCGGGGGGGGGGGGGGAAGTTATCAAGATTCATTCCTTCATTTTGAGATGCTCAGACACATTTGGATTACTGTAATTCATAGGAAGAGGGAAATATGAATTGAGGAAGACAGTTCCATAGTTGACCTGTCGTATACATGAAGGACTGCGAGTACATGTTAACTCATGCATTAAAGAACTGGACAGAATCAGGGTGTAAGAGTGTTGCTAGTTAGGTGCTGGGTACCTGCCGTAAATGAAAAAGGGATACAAACAGTTCAGAAGTGCAGTGATCATTGAAATAGTGCTGGTAGAGGGAATGAGATGCAATCATACGGCAGTTTACAGATACCACGTGATAGAGCTGTTCTTTTGACTGCCAAGGTAGAAAAGGGGTGCAGCCCTTGTCATATGCATCACCATACATAATTTATCCATCCACTTAGATCCTGTAAGTTTCTTTGCATTCTCATTATCATCATCACTGTCATCCAGACCTCCTTTCCCACCCTAGGGCATGGTGAGGAGTAGCAACATCCAGACGGCCCAAGTTTGTCCAGTTCAATGGGCCATGCTTCCATTCACTCATCATTCAAGCCCCAGGAATCCTGTCTCTATCTGATACACCAAAAACATCCACCACGTTCTGTAGCTTCACGTAAACGTATCCGATAGAGTCAGTCCGGACACTGTCATGTTAAAAGGGGTGCCAAATCCCTGATTGTGAGCTTCTTCACACAGCATTCATCCAGACCCTAACCTCACCAACTTCCATACCTCTCATTCTCTCACACTCATCCGCCATATACCTCCACCTCCTTGGCCTACTTTGCCTCCTCCCTCCTTCAGAGTCTTTCAGATATACCTCTTTCACCACTCTGTTGTTATCCATTCTCTCCACATGACCAATTCATCTCAGTACATTCTCTTCGATTCTGGTGTCCACAGACTTCCTTACTAGTTCCGCATCTTTCATGAATCACATTATTTCGTACCCTATCCACCCTAAGTGAGTGTAGCCTATACACTGTTTATACACTGTATATGGCTAGTGAGGGAGTGATCGCCCTCTACCTACACAGATCAAAAGCCCTCGGGAGCAGGGGGGTGGTTGCTTTCTCAGGCAGAGGAACTCCTTGAGAGTGAAATGGCTGGGGAGCATGCCGGCACGTGACTGGCTACAGCATAGCTGGGTCTTTCGGGTGTGGGCAATCAGGCAAGTTAGCTGCCTACTGCGACTGCAACACAATGGCGAGGTGTTCAGGAAGTTAGCCAAAGAAACCTTGATGGACTCTGAAAGAACAATAATGGCCCCCAGTCCCGTGCAGCCCTTAAATGGGCAGGGGGTGCTAGGAATCTCACGGTTGTCTCAATTACAATCTAATTCCTTTGTTAATGCAAAAAATACAATTAAAATTGGTAACTGGAATGTGAGAACGCTAAATCATGACGGTAAAATCGATGAGTTAGTGAAGGTTTTTCAAAAATTCCGGACTTGATATTTGTGCTCTGACAGAAACTAGATTAACTGGAGTCGATAAGTTGGATTTGGAGGATGGTATACGTTTATTGATATCTGGCCGACAGGATGGAATGCATTATCAGGGAGTAGGATTGTTGCTGGGTTGTAAGGCAAATAAGGCTTTATGTGAGTGGGATCCTATAGATGAGCGATTGTTATACGCACGGTTTAAATCAAATCATGGCAACATCAGTCTGTTTGTGTGTTATGCACCTACTAATGATGCACTCGATGAAAGGAAAGACACATTTTATGAAAAGTTGCAAGAAGGAGTAGGAAGGGTACCTAGACATGATGTTTTGATCTGCGTTGGAGACTTTAATGCAGTAATGGGCTGTTCAAATGAGGGATTTGAGGCATGTATGGGTAAGATGGGAGTTGGTAGTAGGATGAGTGAAAACGGAGTGAGGTTTAGAAGCTTCTGTCTAGCAAATGACTTAGTCATCGGGGGCACACTCTTTCAGCATTGCAATATACACAAGACAACTTGGGTGTCGCCGTGTGGAAAATATAAAAATCAGATTGATCACATCGCTATCAGTAGGAGGCATAGAAGTTCTCTGCTAGATGTTCATGTTAAACGGGGAGCGGATATTGGTAGTGACCATCAACTCAGCATTGCAAAAATAAGGTTTAAACTTAAAAATCAGAAGAAGGAAAAATCTGGTGTTGGTAGATACGATATTGTTAAGCTTAGAAGGGAAGGAGAAGAAAAGGAGGAATTCAGATTAGAATGCAGAAATAGGTTTTTGGTGTTGGAAACGTTGGAAGAGGGGGAGAGAAGTGTAGATGAGATGTGGGAGGATGTGAACAAAGTTTTGCATGAGACTGCTGAATGTACGATTGGAAGGAGACATAGATTCAGGAGAAAGAAATGGATATCAGAGGAAACGTGGGATATCATTAAAAGAGAGGTGAGGCTAAATTGAGGAGTGAGATCCAATGCGTTGATGAACGAGAGATTGAATTAGCTAGAGCTGCGTACTGGAGTTTGAATTCAGAAGTAAGAAGGTTAGCTAGGAGAGATAAAAGAAGATGTGTGGATGAAAAGGTTGCAGAGACTGAAATCTTAATAAACAAAAATGATGGACAGAGTCAAAGAATAGCATGTGAATCGATTAGAGAACTGAGTGGAAATGCAGGTAAACGCAAGGAAATACCAGTTAGAGACAGGGAAGGAAATTTATTGACCGAAGATGGAGATATTAAAAATAGATGGAAAGAGCATTTTGAGACAGTTCTTAATAGACCAATACCACCAGAAGAGGATATACCGTCTGCTCAGGAAGATTTAAATATAGAAACAGGAGAGTTGAGGCTTGCAGAAGTGGAGAAAGCAGTAACACAGGTAAAGAATAATAAGGCACCAGGGGAGGATGGTTTATTTCCGGAAATGTTTAAAGTGGAGGGGGATAGATTAATAATGATCTTGACCAAGCTATTCAATAAGATATGGGTGACGGGGTTACTACCATCAGTTTGGAAGAATGGTGTAATTGTTAAAGTTCCGAAGAAGGGAGACCAGAGTGAATGTGGTAATTGGAGGGGAATCTCTTTGTCACCGATAGCTTTGAAAGTTTTCAGTAGAGTGTTGTTAAATAGGTTGGAGCCGGTGGTTGAGGGTATTCTGAGGGATGAACAGGCTGGTTTTAGAAAGGGACGTGGTTGCAATGATCAGATCTTTATAGTTAGGCATTTGATGCAGCAAGTTAATGAAATGAGAGTACCGTTAAGTCTTTGTTTTGTTGATTTTGAAAAGGCTTTTGATAGTGTTTCGAGAGAGACTATGGGGAAGATCAGGAGACATTATGGAATACCAGAGGAGTTTGTGAGGGTCATTATGAACATGCATGAGGACACATTTTGTAAAGTGATGGTTGATGGTTGTCTGAGTGATTCGTTTGAAGTCAAGTCCGGAGTAATTCAAGGTGGTGTTCTATCGCCTTTACTATTTATATTGGTCATTGATTACATTATGAAACGCGTTGGAACAGAAACCGGTGCAGGTATACTTTGGGGAGAGAACAGGAAACTTTTGGATTTAGATTATGCAGATGATATAGTTTTGATTTGTGATGGGCCAGAAGAGATGCAGAGAGTGTTGGACTGTTTGGTGAGTGAAGGTCGCAAGGTGGGTTTGGTTATTAATTGTGGAAAAACTGAAATAATCAATATGAATATGGAAAATGCGCAGGAATGTGTAATTGGAGGTATGGTTGTAAAGCAAGTTGATAGGTTTAAATATTTAGGTACTTATTTAGCCAAGGATGGTTCTTTGAACTTTGAATTCGAGGAAAGGTTAAAGAAGGCTAATCAGGCAATGGGAATGCTTAAAAATATTTGGAGTAATAACAATTTTTCTGTGCATACAAAAATCAAACTTTATAAGGTAATGGTTAGGAGTATCTTAATTTATGGACACGAGTCTTGGTACAGCACATTGACTATGGAAAATAAATTCTTGGTGTTTGAAAACAAAGCACTTAGAAGAATATTAGGAGTTAAGTGGTGGGAAAGGATACCAAATAGTAGAATTAGAGAAATAACGGGAGTGCAGCCGGTCGATGAATATGTTAGGTTCTCACGATGGAAGTGGCTAGGACATGTGTATAGGAGACAGGGAATAGTATGAGGTACACCAGGGTGGGTGGCACTTGGTAGGAGAGGTAGAGGAAGGCCAAAAGAGACGTGGGTGAGGACAATGAGACGGGAAGCTGGAGATGAGTGTTGGGGAGATCTTGAGGAGTTAACACAAGATAGGATGTGGTGGTGTGAGTTCATCGAGGCCCTATGCATCCCCGAGGGTGCTACAGGAAATGATTGAAGCTTGATTTATTTTCCATGTCTTTTCCCCACCTTTTTGTGTCCTCATCATATATTTTCCTGGTTAGTTCATCTTTTGTTATATTTTTTAACCCTTCTGTATTTAGGTTAAGATCTTTTAGTGCCTTCTCACATTCCCTCATCCACTTACTCTTGCGTTCCCTCAGCTCTTCTACAATTTCCATTAATAGTGCATTATTTCTTCTCTTTAAAATGCCTTGGAGATATTGAAGCTTTGCCCTCTTTATTTTCGTTTCCATTAGACATGCATGGAGTCTGTTTTGGAGCTGTCTGTTTTGCAGGATGGTCCCCTGGGAGACCCCGACCCACCCCCCGTCACCCCACCACGTCACCGACACCTCAAATAACCCGCCACCACCCCTACACCCACCAAATTTTCCCCCAAGCACACCCACTCCCCAACCACCTCCGATGCCAAACCACACACCAGCCCCTTGCTTATCACTGCCACCACAACTTCACACTCCACCACCTAGACAATCAACCCACCGTCCACACCTGCCGGTGCACCACGTGGACCCACCACATCACCACCTGTCACCACCCCTATGCCCACACAATCTCCCCACATGCACACTACACGCACCAACCCCGCACCCACCACCACCCCACATACTCCAACACCAGGATGTTCAACCATCCACCCATGACAAGCCACTGCACCACGTGGCCGCACCACCTCACCACCCACGCCCGTCCTCACCACCCACACAACCAGATCCGGCCGCCTATCCCGCCCACCAGCCAGGTATGCAGCCACACCCTCACCCACATCCCCAGCATCACCACAACCACCCCCAACAAACCCCACCACACCCGACACAGCCCCCATCACACTGAGAATACACCAGGCACAATGGAAATTTCCACCAATCCAATCCTCCAGGGAGAGAATTTGCACCTGCCCTAGGAACTCAAAAAAAAAAAACAGTCACCTCACCTGTCACCAACATTCAGCCAGAAGAACTCATCCACTCATAGCCACCGGAGACGAAAATACGATGCGTCACCTGGTCCTCTGTGTTGTTGAGTGAAGACGAAGGAGAGCTGCAAGGCTTGGTGGATGAGTTTGGGAGAGTGTGTAAGAAACGGAATCTAAAGGTGAATGTAGGGAAGAGTAATGGGATGGTCTTTGAGAGAGGTGAAGTCAGTGAATGTACAGCGAGGTTGGATGGTGAGGAATTGGAAAATGTGAATACGTTTAAGTACTTGGGTAGTGTGATGAGTAAGGATGGAGGTTTGGAGGGTGAAGTGCGTGAAAGGGTACAGCAGGGAAGAAAGGTTACTGGTTCCTTGAAAGCAGTGATAAGAAACAGGGAAGTGAGCATGGAAGTGAAAAAGTTACTACATGACAGTATTGTGATACCAACTCTAACGTACGGAAGTGAAGCTTGGACATTGTTGGAAGGACACAAGTCAAGAGTGAGAGCAGTAGAAATGAGTTATTTAAGAGGAGCCTGTGGAGTCACGTGGAGAGACAGGCTGACGAATGAGGATATAAATGAGCGTTGTGGTGTGGATGTGGATGTGATAGGAAGCGTTATGAGGAACACACTGAGGTGGTTTGGCCATGTGGAGAGGATGAAGGGTGAAAGACTGACGAAGAGAGTGTATGTGAGTGGGATGGATGGGGGAAGAGGGAGGGGGAGGCCGAGGATGAGATGGAGAGGTATATGAGAGAGGGGAGTGTGAGTTGGGAGCAGGGCAGTGAAATGTCCCAAAACTTCTAGGAGTACTCCTAAAATTATTACTAAATGTGGTTGTAGATGAGAGTTGCTTCTAAAAGTTCCTCCTAGGAGGACTCGTAGTAGTAATTTCGCTGCTACCATGAAGTGTTACCAACACAAAAAATCTATCTATCTATCTATTGCCAGACGCCTCAATTCCGTTTGGGGTGGCCACAAATAAATCGCCTCCAAGTCGCCCTGTCCCCCGCCATTTCACTGCCCTGCTCCCAACTCACACCCCCCTCTCTCATATACCTCTCCATCCCATCCCTCCATCTCATCCTCGGCCTCCCCCTCGCTCTTCCTCCATCCATCCCACTCACATACACACTCTTCGCCAGTCTTTCACCCTTCATCCTCTCCACATGGCCAAACCACCTCAACGTGTTCCTCATAACGCTTCCTATCACATCCACATCCACACCACAACGCTCCTTTATATCCTCATTCGTCAGCCTGTCTCTCCATGTGACATCACAGGCACAACCTCTTCCCTTCCTAAAGCCTCCCTGTTCTTCTCCAACTAATTCCTCTGTTCTTTCTCTAACTCACACATCTTATATCCGCATACACATGCAGTAATACACGCATGGGCACACATGTTGTAGTCATATGATGGGTAATCTAATAATAACGGTGATAAGATGATGATTATGATGATGATGATGAGCCAAGATGATGTGTGGAATACTGAGAGGATCTTATGGGTAGTGTAAACGCACCTAAATACTTACCTGTACTAAGATTATTTCATTCAGCTGAGATATATTCTGGCAGTCAGATGTTAATATGCATGTCATAATAAAAGAAATATATATATATTAATATCTTGAGACTCGGTGGCAGATATAATTAAAAAGGCGTATCTTACGTAGAGGTTAATGGATGATGATGCTATAAGCGATCATTTTCGACAGGTTTTACTCTAGATAATTAAAATCGTCTGACAGTAATATGAACAGAGGCAAAGAGACGTTCTCAGAGTGAAGTGGTTAATGTATAGATAATGATAATGTTTAAGTATATAACACATAAGTGAAAAGAGTATAGTTAAAAATGAAATATACAGTAAAGCAAATGTTACCGAGCATGATTGAAATGAGTCTTCTGTCTCTAACTGGAACTCTGTGAACCCTGGAAGCTCCGAATCCCATCAGTCACCCTCTAACCGAGAAAGGCGTAGTACGCAGGTGCTGTGTGTATATTAACTCAGTGATAGGATTATAGTGTGTAAACAGCTTCCCCGTCTTCTTGAGGTACAGAAGGGTAAGCGAGGATACTGTTCATTCGTTCTTTGATAGCTACGAGTTCTCTCCGCTGCGCCAAATCGTCTGTATTAATCTGAAAAAGTAAAGATACGCTGTGGTGTTGATGTGGATGCGCTGGAGGGTGTTGGGAGAGGTACCTTGAGATGGTTTGGCCATGTGGAATGAAGACTGAGAGATTACCTATAGTTCTTCCACCTTAACTTGGCCCAGGTTTTCGTCCCTTTGTAGCTTATTTCATGTAGCTCAGTGGCAGGAAAATATAATACAGTACTACGGTTCTACGTACGTTCCTACCATGATCTATCTATCTATCTATTGCCAGACGCCATAATCCCGTAATGGGTGGCCATTTGACTTTGAGTTATTTGTTTTACGGGGAGGGGCACTAACCCTCCACCAACCCACTTGTTGACACGTAGGGAGCACGTATGGTTTGGTTATATGGTTACCACCCAGCGTTGTAAATGGTTTCTTGGCTTACAGGAAACCATTTGGCTTGTCACTCAATGTAAAGCCACCTGTAAAGGAAAGAAAAGCAATAAGAAGTGACAGGAAAGATGGGAGAAATAGGAAGAGAGGAGGGGAGGCACAGAAAAAGAATGATAAAGGCTAAGGAAGAAGTAGGCAGCACTCCATCAAGTGAGTGGATGATGGTCGCCACCACCTACCACCACCTACCATGATGCTTGTTATTCATTTATTTATTTTACGCGTCGTATTCTGGTATTCGTATTGCTACAGCTCAGAACTGAAGACAGAGACAGTAATATTAGGACAAGTTAGAGTGAAAGGAGTATAAGAGAGTGTATTTGAGTTAGGTGGAGAGACGAGTAGTGGGAGACCGAGAATAATGAGATGGAGGGATGCGGTGGAGAGGTATATGAACGATGCTGGTGTGAGTTGAAGGAGAGGCAGCCTGATGATGCATGACAGGGTAACATGGAGGCGGTTTGTTTGTGGTCACCCCTCCAGAGATTAGTTTTAGATATAAGAAAGAGCACCGAAATATAAATACATCCATAGTAGCGAGTCAAATGATTTTTCTTTTCTGTTGCTCTGTAAGGTCTTCTCTCAGCTTAACATAATCCTGGAGTTTTTCCTTGAATATATATCTTTATTAATCTATGCTACGTTCAGTGTAGGGTCGGACCTTACAGTCGGAGGGAGAGTGATAGCCAGAATTAACTACCATGCTGACGAGGTGCCAGTGGGAGATGGGTGTCCGTAGGAGGGATGATGCATATGAAAGTGGAGAAATATGAGGGAGAGTGAAAGGCAGAATTAACTACCATATGCTGGCAAAGTACCGTACATCTGGGAATGGGATGGGTGTGTAGGGAGTGTGATGTTTGTGAAAGTGGAAATATTGTAAAGTATTGGTTATGTTTATGTGTCAGAGTGTGTGTATGTCATTGGTAGAAGTAATATGGTGTGAATATATGTAAGTATATATTATCTTTATTGATAGACAGTGGGTGATTCTGTACTTAGGAAATAAGAGGCTTTACGAAATGTTGATATACATATTTAGAAACCACGTTATGGAGATGGTTTGTGTAATATCCTACAGAGACACACAGCCACACCTCCATACACAGGCACACCTTCATACACAGCCACACCTCCACATACACACACGCACACACATACACACACACACACCAACCCTGGAATATGCATCAGTAGTCTGGAGTCCTCATCTCAAAAAGCATATAGACAAGATTGAAAAAGTTCAAAGGGCCGCTACGAGATGGGTACCAAGCTTAAGGGATCTAAGCTACGAAGAAAGACTAAATAAACTGAATCTACCAACACTACAGGAGAGAAGGAAAAGAGGTGACATGATAATGCTATATAAGTGCATATCAGGGAAGGAGAAAATAGACGTAAATGATTACTTAACATATGGAGAAGCATCAGCAAGAGGACACTGCAAAAAACTGCATAAGAAGAGAGGTGATAAAGACGTAAGGAAATTCAGTTTCCCAAACAGAGCAATTGATCAATGGAATGCACTACCGAATGAAATAGTGTGTGCCAAAACAATTCACAAATTTAAGGATATGTACGATAAATATGGTTTAAGACACGGGACAGTACGAGCTTGACTCATTCCTGTAAAGATACAATTAGGTAAGAACACACACACACACACACACACACACACACACACACACACACACACACACACACACACACAGCCTCTTCCCTTCAGTAGAGCTTCACCCATCTCAGGAGAAATCTCTAGACGCTGGCAGGAGTAGAGGAGACTGTTGACAACCCAGTTACCCTGAGCCAATTATAATCATCAGGTTGTACCAGTTAAATAATAATAATAATAATAATAATAATAATAATAATGATAGTAAGAAGGTGTCATGATGTTGAATAAGTAAAGAATTTTCACATAAAACCATCACTGATATTATGCACCTGTACTGATGGATGAGTAAATGGGGAGTGTGTCGTCCTGTCTCGGCTACCTCCCTTTCCTTGGGGGAAGCAGCCTAGGTATATAGATAGATAGATAGACTGATGTGTTGATTTTACCTGTGTGATATCTTAATTAGGAACTCAAAATGTGGCATGCAGGCTAATAAATCTGATCCCTGCTAGTCTTACATTAGTGACCGTCAAAAACTGAGGTCTTTAATTCTCCTTTGGTCTCATAGTTTTAAGATTAAGGACTAAATTAAGACGAAGTGTTGAAGGAGTCTGTATTATTTGTGTATTTTTTTATGCAAGGAAGAATGAACCCAAGGCCATTTTTCCTGGATACCTCTATGACAGGTTTCCCTCATTTATTTATACAGTTTTCTTATCTTTTTTTATTTTCATTACCATTTTCCTGATGTTCTCTGCGTGTTCCTCTCCGCCAAATTCCTAACAGTAAGTGCTAGCAATACAATATACTAACACTATTTAATTTTTCAGAGAGAAGGAACCAAAGGCTGAACACAAACGCAAGATAGTCAAACAAGCAAGCCAACGTCAAGACCATGCTGTACCTGGACACACAGCGTTAGAAAAATGGAGGTCGAAGGCAGGGGGAGATGCACACCAGAATTTTGGCAATGCAGGTGAGTGATTACAAGACACGTAGTATTTTTCCACATCATTTCATCAACTCCCCCACCTCTCTCTTTCTCTCTCCCACACACATACACACACACACACACACATACACACACACACACACACACACACACACACACACACATTACATTAACCCTTCCATTACAGTGAGGAGATGAAAGGAGCACTTTGAGGATTTGTTGAATGTAGAGGGTGACAACAGTGCGAGTATAAGTGGTTGGGGAATGGCTGGGAGAAGGAGAGAGGAGAGGAGGGAGGAAGAGATCAGTAGCGCGGAAGTAGTGGAAGCAATGAAGAAGATCAAGATGGGAAAGGCCCCAGGGATTGATGAAGTGTGTGGTGAAATGCTGAGGTATGGGGGTGAGATTGTTGTGGAATGGATATGCAAGTTGTGTAGATTGGCTTGGGAAGAGGGAAGGGTTCCAGAGGACTGGAAATCAGGTATAATTGTTCCTTTATACAAAGGAAAAGGGGAGAGAGAAGTATGTGGTAACCATAGGGGTATTTGCCTTCTTAGTGTGACTGGTAAAATATATGGTAGAATACTCATTGATAGGGTTAGGCATATGACTGAAGTTAACTGCAAGTTCGCCTAGATAGCAGCGAGAAAGTCTTGTGAGATGTGATTCCAAGTTTGACTACCAGGGGACTGGGGAAGAGATGTTACTGCTGCAAGTGCTGGGAGAAGACTGTCGATGATGAATCAATGTCCTCGCGCTAGTTGCCCCTTACACCCTTTATTCAGCAGCTGCCTTACGATCTTTCTCCTGCCATCACCGCTCTTCCTCGTCCGCCACTGTCGCCCGTGTTTTGCTCTTCTCTGACGGGCGCTCATGTTTGCCCGTGTCCCCACCTCTGTTGTGGGGCAAATATTTACAATCTCATCCCTGGTCTCCCCCTCCACCACATTCACATACACTCCTAGTTAGTCTCTCACTCTCCATTCTCGCCACTCAATCCCTCCATCTCATTCTTGGTCTCCCCGTCCACCTCGCTCACATACATTCGTATTTGCTGTTGTCAAAGAAAATTAAATTTGATTATAAAGTTTTATAAAACGATGAGTGATGTTTGAATCAAAATATCTACCCACGGCCTACACCCACGTCCGAAGTTGCACTGCATCCAACCACGGTGTACATCTACGTCCGCACGTTGCACTATACTATCCACCCAAGGTGTACATCCACGTCCGCATGCAGCACTATAATATCTACCAAAGGGGTACACCTACGTCCGCATGTTACACTATACTATCCACCCAAGGTGTACATCCACGTCCGCATGTTGCACTACACTACATGAATGCATTTACTTCGGTGACATCATCTGCGGCCAATCTGCAGGCGCGAAACAAAAACACCCTACTTGCCCCATACATCTCAAGTGCACAGGTCAATCAAATAGACTATAGTAATCAAGGTCAGTCACCCGTCCCTCATAACCACTAATCGTATATCCTGCAACCACCACTTAGTATTAAAGGTGTGGCGGTTTACCCAGTCCCGTCAGATGAAAACACAAGTTATACGTATAATTAGGTTAAATCCATCAATTCCATGAGATATTTCTTATTGTATCGTTCGTACCGTATCATTTATAAAGGCTCCAGTATGCTTGCATGTGTCGGCCTTGGTCACCCACGCTCTTCACGTTGCTCTATCTCTGGCAGCCTCTATGACCTCGTCCCAGGTCTTTTTCGGTGTGCCTGCCCCCGACCTTTACACTTTTCACTTTCCGCACCCAGCTGTCATCCTCCAGCCTCTCCACATGCCCAAACCATCTCAATCTACCGCTCCTCATCACAACACCAGTACACTCCAGCCCCATCCTTCCTCCCAAACCATTTCAATCTGCCTCTCTTCATCACACCACCAATACACTCCAGCCCCCATCCTTCCTCCGAAACCATCTCAAACTACCTCTCTTCATCACAGCACCAATACACTCCAGCCCCATCCTTCCTCCCAAACCATCTCAATCTACTCCTCATCACAACACCAATACACTCCAGCCCCATCCTTCCTCCCAAACCATCTCAATCTACCTCTCTTCATCACAGCACCAATACACTCCAGTCCCATCCTTCCTCCCAAACCTTTAGCGTGAGCAGGCTGGCAGGCAGTCTGGGGGCGGTATTCTGGTACGGTCATGAAGCTTACCAACACCTCTTTCTTACCGGTTTATTTCTGATTCTGCTCCGTTACTACATTCTTCTGTGATCAGGGAAAAGGGGAAAAAGAAGTGTGTGGTAATCACAGGGCATTTGTCTTAGCGTAACAAGAAAAGTATGTGGTAAGATATTGACAGAGTTAGGGATATAAGAACAGGGAGGTTTTAGGAAGGAAAGAGGTTGTGTAGATCAGATATTCTTAGGTCTTAAGTGGAAAAATTTCTAGAGAAGGGAAAGAAATTGTATACGGCCTTCGTGGATTTGAAGAAAGCATATGACAGGGTGGACAGACAACGACTCCTCTCGCATAGCTTGGCCTGGCCAGTTGTCACTATGCCCGAGTTCCGTGAGACTTCCAGCGACTCTGCTCGTGCCTGCGACCCGTTGAGGGGGGGCATCCAACAGCAGATCCGTGCCGCCAGGAGCCACTACCATCCAGGGAACCGTGAATTGGTTCAACGTGAGATCGTGTTACGGTTTCATCAAGCGCCGCGACACTGGCGCTGATGTTTTCGTACACGTTTCTGAGATCGTTGCACCAAATCCACGGCATTTCCAGCGCTCACTTGGCGAGGGAGAGACGGTGGAGTTTCGTGTTGTACAGGCTTCCATGGGTCCCGAGGCTAAGGACGTCACTGGGCCGGGTGGTGTTGCTGTGCAGGGCTCTGCCCGTGCACGGCGGCGTCACCCTGCCCAGAGACGCCAGCCAAGGGATCTTGGAAGTTCTGGCAACACACACACACTCGTTGCGATGTGTATCGCGACGGCTGAAGCTTTCAGTGGGGGTAGCAAGACGGTTCTGGCTGTTCTCCTTCCTCAAATCTTTGAGGAGAACGGCCTTCCACGCCTTGCCATTCCCCGAAGCTTCACCCGCGATCCTCGTCTCCCCCCTCGTCAGGAGCGTCAGGCCCGGCGACAGCAGCCACCACCATCTCGCACGACACCGGGAAAACGGCTGTGTTTGGATGCCCCTCTCAACCGGACGACTGGCGCCACCACCATCGAAACTACGATCACCGACCCGGAACTGTCACAGGCCATGGACATCGAGCATGGGGAGACTGTTGTGGAGGTTCACCTCCCTTCGTCAGGAGCTGAGAGGGAGCGTGTCTCGTCTCCCGTCCCTTCAGTACATCTGGACGTAGTAGAGCCCTCCTCCTTGCCTTCTCCATCTGCTCCTGACGAAGTGGAGGAGCCTCTTCCATCTTCACCACCGCCTGCCGCCATCGCTCGCTCTTCTTCTCCTCCTCCACCTAAGGAGAAGAAGAAGAAACCAAAGAAGAAAGGGGTAAAAACCAAGAGCGACCCTTCCACCGTTGCTCGCCGGATCGAGGCCCTCCTTCCACCACTCTCAGGCACTTGTGATCTCGATGCCCGCACGGATGCGGACCTAGAAGAGCTACTCTTCTGCCTCACGGATCCGATCAACGACGACGATACACTGCCTCTCGTCTACCAGACTCTGTATCAGAAGATCCGTGAGGCATACATCTCCAACTCCCACTCTCCATCTGAGGAAGCCACCATCCGTGAGGGCATCGGGTTCGACCCACCACGTGCGGGGGATATTCGTCCCAGTTGAACTGGGACACGGGCAAACAGAGAGCCCGTCACAGTTGCACATATAGTGCTCATTCAGAGATTAACGTGGTGGAGGGTAGTCCCTGACCATGTTTAGTAACACATTAAAAGGTGCCCTGGCAACAATGCCAGCAGCATCCCTAAATTCATCACCTGATCGGGCATGGGCACCATCGGTGCAAGACCTTAGCAGAGATGTAGCGGGGCAATGAAGGAGGTAATGTATGAGAGGCACATCGGACCTGGCCAAGCAATGAGGGCATGGATCAGGCTCCGTACCAGAGATCTGTTTGAAGCAGGGGAACCCAAGGCGCAATCTCCGTATTCTCACCACTAAGAAATTAGGCAGGGCCTTAGGAGGAAGGAGGGGAGAGTATGCTGTAGCAGTGGCATACCAGTCTGCAGAGCTAGAGCCCCCCGAGATGCAGAGTTGGTGTTCCTCCCGGGACAGTCTGCCTATGGTTGCCTTTAGTGCTCCAAGAATGTATGAGGGGCTGGGGCGGAGGGGGAATGTTATCTCTGGATGAGTGCAGGCAGCGCGTGCCGCGTCATCAGCTCTCCACCACGTGCTGCCCTGGTCAACTATATAGCCACCAGACTGCTCTCGTAACTGCCGATCCACGCTTGATCTTGTCCTGCCTTTGCTGCCTCGTCTCACCACTTCCTCCAGAGCAGCGATGGTAGCAACACCTGTTCTCTCCACGCCTTCTACACCCGCCTCGGCCTTCGACCCGTTGAGGGGGGCCACCACAGGCAGGGAGCAGTCACCACGAGCCGTTACCATCACGGGGACTGTGAAGTGGTACAATGTGAAGGCGGGGTACGGATTCATCCGGCGCCAGGACACCGGCGCCGATGTATTCGTGCACCGCCTGGGGATCGTTGCACCTGCTTCACCACGTCTTCAGCGCTCGTTAGGCGAGGGCGAGACGGTGGTGTTCACTCTCCACCAGACACCGAAGGGTCCTGAGGCCAAGGACGTCACCGGGCCGGGAGGTGCAGCCGTGCAGGGCTCTGCCCATGCACGGCGGCGCCCCACGGCCCGGGGGCGCCGGCCCAAGGATCGTCGATGTACTGGGGAGATTGACACCATCGTCAGCATGTGCATCGCGACGGCGAGTGCTTTCTGTGGCGGTGACAAGGATGCGTTGCTTATTCTTCTCCCCCAGATCTTTGAGGAGAATGGCCTTCCGCGCCTTGTCATCCCCCAGAGCTTCGCCCGTGGTGCACGGCCAGCCCTTCGTCAGGAGCATCGTGCCCCCAAGCTGCAGCCTTCCCAACCCCGCACAACACCGCGGAAAAGGCTGCAGCTCGATGCTCCTTTGAACCAACGGACTGCCTCTATCGCCACCACTCCTGCTCAACCCATGGAGACCTCCACCACCACCACCGACAGCCACGGGGAGCCTCCTACACCCCCGCCACAGCGTGCAGCCGACCAGCCTGACCACCAAACTACCACCACGCCACCCTGTGCTTCTCCACCGACACCCAGGAGAGCACAGAGGAAGCGCAAGGCCACCGAGACTGACACCTCCCAGGCAGCTACTTCCGGTTCGACGCCACCGACAGACGACTCACGTACTGACGCTGACCCTACAACTGACATCACCGACTTCAATGACAAGTTAAACGACTACATAGCCAATAACACTGACCAGCTTATCAACAAAGTCCAAAAGAACCTCCGGCAAAGCCGGAACATGGACCTATTTAACTCTCTCACTCAGCAGTTTCCTCTGGACCACCGTTAACTCCGACATTCCACCGACTGGGCTAATATATGGCCCGGCCTGCACTACGGGTGCAGGAAATCTAGGGAAAGGAAAGGAAAAATGCCTCGTCTTGCAGTCTTGTCACCGCTATGCTCTCGTTTTGAGAGCACCTTTTTGCTACATCCCTGACGGGCTCTATGTTTGCCCGTGTCCTCACCACGTTGTGAGGCAAATATCACAACAACAACAACAACAACTGGACAGACAAGGATTGTGGAAAGTATTAAGAATATATGGAGAAAATGGGAAGTTGCTGAAGGCCGTGAAGGGTATATATTTATGAGGGTGCTAAGGATGCGGTGCGTATGGATAGTGAACCGAGTGAATTTTTCTATTTGAATGTTGGACTGAAACAGGGATGTGTCATGTCCTCATGGTTGTTCAATCTGTATATGGATGGGGTTATAGAAGAGACACAAGGCAGAGCAGTGGATGTTGGAGCAGCCCTAATGAGAGAGAGCAGCGTTTGGAAACTCCCTGAATAGTAAGATCTCGCATCTAACGAGTAATAGGTACCAAAAACCACTCGTTACATGCGACTTCATTAGATGCCGATACATAAACATACTGGGAAAATTATAATGGGTAAAAACTGGATCTAACCCCTATTTTGACCCTATTTTCACACATTATGTAAGTTATTGTCGTTAATTTGTCATATAATCATACATAGTGACATAAAATATAAAATAAAGAAGAAATAATATGGATAACTCACCTGTGAGTGATAAATGAGGTGCTTAAGGTGGTATCCGAGGCGGGAAGGAAGGCTACTGGGCCGCTCCTTCTCACCTACGCCACCAGCACAACCACCCTCCTCCCACCTCTCGCTCTCCATTGCCTCTCGCGATGCCTCCCCGAGTTTTGTTATCTTTTTGTCTGCATTCTTTTCCTTCCCAACAAATCCAGAAAAGTCATCATGAATGTCACCATGAAGATTCCCTATGTTTTCATCGACATCACTCACAGTTTTATCCCTCATTTCCATCATCACTCACACTCTTATCCTTCATTTCGATCGAGATTTGCCACAACTTCCCCAAGCTCATGGCGTTTGTTTAAATATTCGGTGATACCGGTAACTGTTTATCTTCTTTCATTTACTTTCTTTGCATAGGTTTCACTGAGCTCCTGGTTTAGTTTCTGTAGCAAAGCTAACATCTTTCCCGTCCACGCACTAGACCAAGGTGGCGACAGATTTGAACCGCTCGCCCGGGATTTTTTTTCGTTAGACGGAAACTTCCACGTTAGATACGAATATGGGTAGAGGTCCAATGGTGTCGTTAGATGTGAACTCCTTAGATGCGAGATCACACTGTAAATTCCTCACTTGTCATAACAAGGCTGATGTGGCACTGGTATGTTGTGGCCATGCAGCCAGGCACCGCGGAGTTGGGTATCACACGTCTACCTTCCCCCTCTGACATGCGGTAACTGAACCTGGTGCCTTGTGTATGGGACAATGATGCGTCCAGGTAGACAGTTGGGCGCCACGGATCAAACCGACTTACATGTACACCCCTCTCTTGCAAGAGCGATACTGAGGGGCACCGCCGCATTTTTTTTTTTTTTTTTAGGAAGGTGGAGTAAAGAAGAGAGAACAGGGGAAGGGATAGTAAGAAAGAGGAAGGAAGAGGGAGTAGACAGTTGGTGGGCTGGCCACCGTGCTTTTGTTTTGTTTATAGTATTAGTTAGGTAACTGCTTTTATTTTGTTTATTGAGTTAATTAGGTAAGTGTTTTGTATATTGTGCTAGTTTGGTAAGTACATATAGTGGTTTTGACTGTGTATGTTTGTGTGTGAGCGTATGTGCGTGTGGATGTGAGCGTGTGTGTGTGTGTGCGTGGGTGTGCGTGCGTGTGCGTTCATATGTTGTGTATGTTTGAATTGAGCTAGCTAGCTAGCTTTTTGAGGGTTTGGTTGGGTTGTTTGGGTTTATGTCGTAATTGGGTTATGTCGTAATTAGGTGGGTTTTTGTATTGTGAGATTGAGTAGTTTGGATACAAGTCAGTGCGTGACTTATCGTTTTGGTTGAGTTTAGTAAATTGGTATAGGGTCATGGTTGTTTATTATGGTTTTTAAACTACTAGGGAACCATTTATGGAAAGAGCGATTCTCCTCATTGATGTTGTTAGTTAATGCGTTGTATGTTTCGGGGTCTATTTCCTCGATTTTACTCCAGATTTTTTTTAGCTTGGTTATGTAATCTTATGTTTAATGGTTTGGTTTTGGTTATGGCGTGTATTTGTTCCGTGTTAAGTGTGTAAGGGTACTGCTGATTAGTTGCAAATCTGAGGGCTTTGTTTTGTAAGATTTGTAGTTTTTTAAGTTGGGTATAGCTGAAGGTGTGTGTGGGAATGGGGGGATATTCTAGAATGGGGAGGATCAGTGCTTTGACAAGGTGGGATTTGACTTTTGTAGGCATGTTCTTGAATCTGAGTAAGAGGGATAATGCTCCAGTGGCTTTTTGTTTTCTATCCTGTACACTAGGAAGATAGCCTCTTGAGTTAAGTTTAAAACCAAGTATTTTTCCCTCTTCTTTGAAGTCAGTTATTTCTTCATTAATTATTAAAGGTTCTTTTTTGGTGTTGGCTAGTTGAATGACGGAAAATTTATTTATGTTAGTTTGTATTCTCCATTTAGATTCATATTCGTTTATTTTCTCGACTTCGCTTTGAGTTCTTGAATTCATGATCCTTCTAGATGGTCCAGGATAGTTAATAATTTGGGAAATATCGTCAGCGTAGCTTATGTTGATGCCATGAGTGGCTTGTGGGGAGTCACTGGTGAAGATGGAGTAGAGAGTTGGTGAAAGGACGCTCCCTTGAGGAACCCCGCTTTCCAGAGCAAAGCTAGTACCTGTATAATTATTTATTTTGATTTTAGCCTCCCTATCGTCAAGAAAATCACAGAGAATTTTTTCGGTTATAGTTGGGAGGTTGAGATTCAGTAGTTTATATTTAAGGCCTAAATGCCACACCTCGTCAAAGGCTTTTGTTACATCTCTAAGGATGATGTGGCATTGTCCTTTGTTAGATTTACTTATTGCTATATGTTCTGATGCTATTGCAATTGCTTGAGTGGTGCCCCTTAGTAGTCGGAAACCGTATTGATTCTTATTATATAGATTCTCAGATTCAAGGTGTAATCTGAGCCTTTTATTAATTATTCTCTCTAGTACCTTTCCAGGGACTTCTAAAAGAGAGATGGGTCTGTAATTCTGTACGAGATGTGGGTTCTTGTTCTTTTTTGGGATTAATTTTATGATGGCTTCTTTAAATTTGTCGGGGAAATATCCTGCAGAGATGGTTGCATTAAATATGTTTTTTAAATTTTCAATGGCTATATTGGGGAGATTGGATAGTATAGTTTTATTATATCCACTTTCTCCCGGGCAAGTCTTTTTTAAGTTCTTAATAATAGAGGTAATTTCGTCTGCCGTGATAGGAGTGGTAAATATTGTGTTTGAGTCTAATCTATCGGGGTTAGCTGAGTGGTACGGTGTTAATCTATCTACGTTGTTGGTAAGGAATTCTTTTACCGTATTGTCGTGTCTGTTGTTGTTTTGTTCTTCTTCGATCTCTTGAAAGATGGACTCCCAGTGTCGCCTATGTGTTCTTTCTTTTTCAGAGGCTGAGTGTTGTCTGTTTCCCAGATGATCTAATACGTAATGAGGGTCGGGGGTTGAAGTTCCTGAGAGGATTTTTATTTGACGCCAAAATGTGGAGGGATCATTATAAAGATTGGCGGTTGTTGTTGTGATATTTACCTCACAACATGGTGAGGACACGGGCAAACATAGAGCCCGTCAGAGAAGTGGCATAAAGTAGCTCTCAAACGAGAGCATAGTGGTGACAAAAACTGCAAGACGAAGCAGCAAGGCAGGACAAGATCAGGCGTGGCTCAGCAGTTACGAGAGCAGTCTGGTGGCGATATAGTTGACGAGGGCAGCTTTTTTGTTGTTGTTGTGATATTTGCCTCACAATAAGGTGAGGACACGGGCAAACAGAGAGCCCATCAGAGGAATGGCAAAAACAAAGCTCTCAAAAGAGAGCATAGCGGTGACAATAACTGCAAGCCGAAGCAGCAAGGCAGGACAGGATCAGGCGTGGCTCAGCAGTTAAGAGAGCAGTCTGGTGGCTATATAGTTGACCAGGGCAGCACGTGGTCCATTCCACTCTGCTTGGCCTGGCCAGTCGCCACTATGCCCGAGCCGACCGAGACACCTGCTTCACCTGCTCACGCCTTCGACCCGTTGAGGGGGGCACCCAGTAGCAGATCCGAGCCGTCAGGAGCCTCTACCATCCGGGGAACCGTGAAGTGGTACAACGTGAGAGCGTGTTACGGGTTCATCAGGCGCCAGGATACTGGCTCTGATGTATTCGTCCACGTCTCTGGGATCGCTGTACCTAATCCACGGTTTTTCCAGCGCTCTCTTGGCGATGGGGAGACAGTGGAGTTTCGTATCGTTCAGGCTGCCAAGGGTCCCGAGGCTACGGATGTCACTGGACCGGGTGGTGTTGCCGTGCAGGGCTCTGCTCATGCACGGCGCCGCCCCCCGGCCCCGAGACGCCAGCCTAGGGGTCCTGGGAGTTCTGGCGATACTAACACACTCGTTGCGATGTGTATCGCGACGGCTGAAGCCTTTAGTGGGGGTAGTAAGGCGGTTCTGGCTGTTCTCCTTCCTGAAATCTTTAAGGAGAACGGCCTTCCACGCCTTACTATTCCCCGGAGCTTCACCCGCGATCCTCGTCACCCCCCTCGTCAGGAGCGTCAGGCCCGGCGGCCGCAGCCTCCACCTCCCCGCACAACACCGCGGAAACGGCTGAGGCTGGATGCCCCTCTCAACAGGGCGACTGGCACCACCACCACCGAACCACTCCTTACCGACCCGGAACCGATACAGGCCATGGAACTAGAGCATGGAGAGACAGTCGTGGAGGTTCATCTCCCTTCGTCAGGAGCTGAGGGGGAGCGTGTCTCTTCTCCCGTCCCTTCCGTCCATCTGGATGAGGCAGAGCCGCCCTCCTTGCCTTCTCCATCTGCTCCTGACGAAGAGGAGGTGCCTCTTCCTCTTCTTCCTCCACCACCGCCTGCTGCCATTGCTCGCCCCTCTTCTCCCCCTCCACCTAAGGAGAAGAGGAAAAAATCGAAGAAGAAAGGGGGGAAGGACAAGGCTGACCCCTCCACTGTCGCACGCCGCCTCGAGGCTCTTCTACCGCCCCTTTCTGACATCCCTACACTCGACGCCCGCACGGATACGGACTTAGAAGAACTTCTATACGACCTCACGGATCCTATTAACGACCAGGACACATTGCCACATGTCTATCGGCAATTGTACAAGGATTTCCGTGAGGCGTATCTTTCCAACTCCCTTTCTCCATCTCAGGAAGCCGTGATCCGTGAGGGCGTCGAGTTTGATCCACCTAGAGCTGCATTGGTCCACTACATTGCAGTCAGACTGCTATCATAATCCTGCTGCCTTCCATCAGTCACTGCCCACTTCCATCCTCTGCAGTTGCCCCTTGCCTGTTTGCCTCGTCTTTATTCTGGCTGCCGTCTCTGCTTTACTTTACTTTCCTTTTTTCTTTTTTTCTTTTTTTTTTTGTCTGCTTTTTTATTTTGCTTTTTCCCGTGACGGGCTCTTTGTTTGCCCGTTCCCCACCATGTTGTGGGGAGAATATTACACAAACAAACAGCACGTGGTGGATCAAACCCGATGCCCTCACGGATGGCGGCTTCCTCAGATGGAGAGAAGGAGTTGGAGATGTTTGCCTCACGGATCTTCTGATACAGAGTCGTTGTTGTTGTTGTTGTTGAAATATTCGCCTCACGTAGTGAGGACACGGGCAAACAAAGAGCCCGTCGCAGAAAAGCGAAAAAAAGCTCTCCAAAGAGAGCATAGCGGTGACAGCAACATGTCGAAGCAGCAAGGCAGGACAGGATCAGGCGTGGCTGAGCAGTTAGGACAGCAGTCTGGTGGCGATGTAGTTGATGAGAGCAGCACTTGGTGGATCTATCTCGATGCCCTCACGGATGACGGCTTCCTCAGATGGAGAGAGGGAGTTGGAAATGTATGCCTCACGGATCTTCTGATACAGCTTCTGATATACGAGAGGCAGTGTATCAGAGTCGTTGATCGGATCCGTGAGGCAATCGAGTAGCTCTTCTAGGTCCGCATCCGTGCGAGCATCGAGATCACGAGTCCCTGATAGTGATGGAAGGAGGGCCTCGATCCGGCGAGCAACGGAGGAGGGGTCGCTCTTGATCTTTCCCCCTTTCTTCTTTTGCTTTTTCCTCTTCTCCTTAGGTGGAGGGGGAGAAGAAGAGAGAGCGATGGCGGCAGGCGGTGGTGAAGGTGGAAGAGGCTCCTCCACTTCGTCAGGAGCAGATGGAGAGGGCAAGGAGGAGGGTTCCACGACGTCCAGGTGTTCTAAAGGGACGGGGGACGAGACACGCTCCTCCTCAGCTCCTGACGAAGGGAGGTGGACCTCCACAACAGTCTCCCCATGCTCACAATCCATGGCCTGTAACGGTTCCGGGTCGGCGATCGAAGGTTCCAAGGTGGTGGCGCCAGTCGTCCGGTTGAGAGGGGCAGCCAAACACAGCCGTTTTCGCGGTGTCGTGCGAGGTGGTGGTGGCTGCTGTCGTCGGGCCTGACGCTCCTGACGAGGGGGGAGACGAGGATCGCGGGTGAAGCTTCGGGGAATAGCAAGGCGTGGAAGGCCGTTCTCCTCAAAGATCTGAGGAAGGAGAACAGCCAGAACCGCCTTGCTACCCCCACTAAAAGCCTCAGCCGTCGCGATACACATCGCAACGAGTGTGTTTGTGTTGCTTGCACTTCCATGACCCTTTGGCCGGCGTCTCTGGGCAGGGTGACGCCGCCGTGCATGGGCAGAGCCCTGCACAGCAACACCACCCGGCCCAGTGACGTCCTTAGCCTCGGGACCCTTGGAAGCCTGGACAACACAAAACTCCACCGTCTCTCCCTCGGCAAGTGAGCGCTGGAAATGCCGTGGATTTGGTGCAACGATCCCAGATGCGTGCACGAAAACATCAGCGCCAGTGTCCCGGCGTTTGATGAAACCGTAGCACGATCTCACGTTGAACCAATTCACGGTTCCCTGGATGGTGGTGGCTCCTGACGGCACGGATCTGCTGTTTGGTGCCCCCCTCAACGGGTCGCAGGCACGAGCAGAGTCGCTGGAGATCTCGGGCATAGTGACGACTGGCCAGGCCAATACAGAGTCTGGTAGACGAGAGGCAGTGCATCGTCGTCGTTGATCGGATCCGTGAGGCAGAAGAGTAGCTCTTCTAGGTCCGCATCCGTGCGGGCATCGAGATCACGAGTCCCTGAGAGTGGTGGAAGGAGGGCCTAGATTCGGCGAGCAACGGAGGAGGGGTCGCTCTTGGTCTTTCCCCCATTCTTCTTTTGTTTCTTCCTCTTCTCCTTAGGTGGAGGGGGAGAAGAAGAGAGAGCGATGGCGGCAGGCGGTGGTGAAGGTGGAAGAGGCTCCTCCACTTCGATTGGCGGTGTTTGCAATAGTGTTTGCCCAATGTGTGTTGTGTTCTGTTAGAAGGGATGTGTGTAGTCGAGTTTGAAGTAGTTTGTATAGTCTAAATGGATCTCGTGTCCAACCATGTGTTTGGGAGTGAGTTCCTAATGCATTGTATTGATTGATGAGGATCTGTGTATCTCTGTTGTGTTTAGGAGTAGTGATTGTTCTATGTGTTGTTGTAGGGATGTTGTTGTTGATTGCAATATTTATGTTGGAGTACCATCTTTCAAGAGATTGATCGATTTCCTCTAGTGTTCCATCACCGGGGATATGAAAGTTAGTAAATGTTGTGGTTATATCTTGTTTAGAGTCATTCCAGTTGGCCGTTAGGTCGAGGTGGAATGGGGACGGTTATTGGGGCAGTGGAGATAGTGGCGATTATGGGGATATGATCACTAGTGGTGAGAGGGCCGGGAGAGAAATGGGTGTTGTGATAAGCTGTTAGGTTGCAAAGAGCTATGTCTGGGGTGGAGGTAGAGTTGTGTAAGAGGAATGTAGGAAAGTTGGGACCAATGTGTCTTACTGTGGTGTCTTGGATGAGTCTTGGAAGTTGTCTTCCTACGACGTTTGAGTTTCTGTTGCCCAGGAGGCGGTGTTTAGCGTTAAGATCACCAATGAGGTATACAGGGATGGTTCTTCTGAATAAGTTAATAAAATCGGGGGTTGGGAGGTAAGGGCGGCTAGGGGGGAGGTATACTGTAGCAATAATGATTTTTCCAGTGTGCGTTTGTAACTCTACGGCAATCAGATACTGAGATAAAACTGTCTATGATTTTGTATTGTAAATTGTTTTTCAGTGCAATGGCTGTGCCGTCCATAGGGCGATTGAGAAAGTTTTTGCTATGTGTTTTATACCCAGGGATACGGAGTGAATTTGGTGAGGTAGTGCCGTGGCTATTTATAAGAATGATATCTGGATCTAAATTACGGTAGGTATTGCTAAGACCTAGACTTCGACCATGCCAATTAAGGACGTTATGTTGAACTATTTTCATTGTCTGTCTTTGGGGTCTGGACTGAGAGGGTTGGGAAGCCTTAGTGTGCTGATCCCCTAGGCGAAGGAGAAGTCTTTCTTCTTCGGTGTTAGCTGGCCGAATAAGATGTTGGAAGGTTTCTAGTTTTTCACAGGTGATTCTTAGTTGGTTGAGTGCTAAATCTGGATTCAGTATGTTGTTATTTTGTATGAATAAGGCTTTGTTATCTTTTATAGCTTTGGCTAGTTCTCTTTGTTTGTATTCTTTGTTTGACTTTCAAATTGAGGGGAGGACTACAATCCTCTACCTTGTCATTTTCGGTTTCGTCTTCGTCAGAGGAGCTTAGGTGTTCATCTGATTCACTGTCTGTTTGGTATTTTGGGATGTCATTACTTCCATGTGGGATGGGTTCATCTTCAGGTGTGTCAAGCGCCATAGCCTTTTCGTTTTTCTCTTCCGAGATAGGGATGGTTTGTGTGTAAAGGGATGATTCAGCAGGTTTTTTATTTGTATTGGCTGGGGGAGAAAGAAGATTTTTAGTTGTAGATGGCAGAATGGCTTGTATAATTTTTTCAGAGGGGGGGTTAGGGGGGAGTTTGACAATTGGTAGTCCATTAAGTGTGCAACTTTCCCCCAGAATTTTATTAAAGCTGCCTGGGTTTGCAAGCTCGTGCATCGTTCGTTCGTTCGTTTAAAGTTTTCTGCACCTTTAGTGCAGGCCGGGCCATCTATTAGCCCGGTTTGTGTGGGAGGAGCTTGTATAGTAACTGGGAAGATGGCATGTCACTGCGGTGCCCCTAGGGCTTAGCAGCGCACTGCGTTCTTCTGCTGATTTTTTTTTGGGGGGGGGTTATTTAGGAGGTGGGGCAGCTTGTGCCACTTCTAAGAGGGTGCGAGTTGGTATTGTGGCGATGATATTAGCGGCTGCCTTGCGGAGCGTGCATGGGGGAATAGGATGATTTTCGGATCTTAGTGTGTCGGGATTAGGGTAGGGGGGTTTGACCCGAAGGCGAGATGTGGCAGGGCAGTTTAGCAGGTAGTGAAGGAGTGGTTGAGATGTGGGGGCCTCGCAGTGGTCGCATTGTGGGAGAGGTGTTGTTGGTGGTGATTTCAGCTTTGCACGCGAATCCCAGCCGGAGGCGATGTATGTGGGTGAGGAGGCGGTTGTCTTTGGGTAGTGGCTGCATGAGTTCAGTATATTTGGTGGCCTGGGCAAACCAGGTAGCAGATGGAGATCCGAGTTTGACTTCTGCCTCATGATCGTTGCGATTGCGTCTGGCTGTTCGTTTAATGCGTGATAGGCTTGGGGGTATGTCTGTGTCAATGTGGGGGTGGGCTGATGCATGTTTGGCTGCCTTATCAGCCCTCTCATTCCCCTTTATTCCAACGTGGCTGGGGATCCAGTGGATGGTGATGGATCCCCCTGCCTCTCGGATCTGTTGGGCTGTTGCATGGATGTCAGTGGTTAGTGTGAGGTTGTCAGAGGGTGAGAATTGTTTAAGGACATGGATAGCGGCAGTGGAGTCAGAATGAATGATGATGGTCGAGGAGGGTGCGGTGTGGAGGGCATCTTTTAAAGCTGCTGCAATAGCAGCGAGTTCGGTTTGAAGCGTGGAAGCGCCATTTGTGATTCGGAAGCCATGACTGTGATCGCCACACACAAAGGCTGCCCCGGCTCGTGTGTCCGTAACAGAGCCGTCCGCGTAATAAGTGACGGCATCAGGGGGGGTGATAGAAGCAATGCGTTGCAACCCCTCTTGGCGCAGCAATTGGGTGGGGGTGTTAGCTTTGTTTGGCGAGTCTGGGGGGAGGAGGTTGTATAAGGGTGGGTTCCAAGGGGCTTGGGGGCGGTAATGAGGGGCAGGAGAGTCGGGGGCTTGCATCATAGCAGAAAGGTTTAGGGCGTGGATGGCGCGGGCAACACTGTGCATCCAGCTCCGGGAAAGGATGTCAGGGTGAAGGCCGGTTGCAGCTTTTATGCGTGAGAGGAGGGGAAGGGGGGAGGCTGTGTGGGCCAGTTTGATGGCTAGGCTTGTCACTCTTGCCTGGATGCGATGGTGGAGAGATTCTAAGTTGCATTCTAGGCGGAGGTTGCATAGCTTGGCCCACTGTGGAGAGTTGGTCATAATCCTCAGGGCTTCATTCTGAATGACCTCAAGTCTGTTCGATTGGGCAGTGTCGATGGACAGGGGCGGAGTAGTCAACAATGGACCTTATAGCTTGTATATAAAAGAGACGGAGGACTTTGAAGGACGCACCTCCCCCTTTGCCTGCTAGGGCTTTGAGCGCGGAGGTGCGTGTTCTGGTTTTCTCCCTGAGCCGTGTCACTTCACCTCTGAAGGAAAGGTGGGAGTCTATTGTTACTCCAAGGTATTTGTGGGACGTTACATATTCAATGGACGTGTTTCCGAGTCTTAGTTGGTCTGTGGGAGGCCCAATACCCAGGGGGAGAGCTTTGGTTTTGTTGATGTTAATTTTTAGCCCCAGTTCTCTGCATATAGTGGTGAGCTTAGAGAGAGCCCTTTGTGCTCGTGTAAAGAAGGGGCCTTGATGGATAATGAGGGCAAGGTCGTCAGCGTAGCAGAGTAGGCGGGTTCCTGGGCCTAGGTCAGTGCATAAGAGGCACTCCACAAGGGTGTTGAACAGAGTTGGGCTGAGGATACTGCCTTGTGGAGTGCCATTTTGATGTCGGTGTGGAGCAGACGTGTGTCCTTGGAAGCGGACAGCAGCTTCACGATCCCGGAAGAAGTCATCGAGCCAGCAAAGGAGGCGGCCCCTCACACCCTTGTGTGCCAAGGTTGCCAGGATTGCCTCAGGACATGCAAGCTCGAAGGCCTTCTCGAGGTCAATGAAGACAGCAAGTCCTTTGCTTCCTCGGAGTTCACAGAGGAAGGAGCCAAGACATTCTGTGGCCCCTTTGCCTTTGGTGTATGCAAAAGTGTAGTGGTGAGGGGGGGCAAGCACCATTGGAGGCGGTGGAGCACCATGCGCTCAGCCGTTTTGCCGAGGCAGCTGAGAAGAGAGATGGGTCTGGGGTTATTGGGGTCATTTTGTTTGGGGATTGGGTGTATCACAGCATGCTTCCACTGCAAGGGCAATCGGCCTAAGGTCCAAGAGTGGTTGAGGAGGTCCAGAAAGGCCTTCTCAGCCACTGGGCCCGCATGTGAAAGCATGCTGTAAGTGATTCCATCTAAGCCAGGAGCTGTATCTGTACTGCTTTTCTTTGCTTGGGCCAGCTCATGTGTTGTGAAAGGGCGATCAGACTCGGCTGGGGTGTTTTGGCTGATGTGGATCATTTCGGCTCTGTGTTGGTGGGAGTTCCTCCTGCCGGCGCCTGATATCATTTGGGAGTTGAGTGGGGGAGGTGCGTCTGGCGAAGGACTCTGCTAGGTTTTCTGCCCCTTTGCGGGGATTTGGATGAGTTGGGGGCCGGGCAGAGGGGGGGCTGGAGACCGCTTTCAGTTTTTTCCATATAGAGCCAAGGTTAGAATGTGCTCCTAGCGACTGACACCACTCCAGCCATTTCTGTTCTTTGATGCTGTTTTTCTCAGCGATGGAGTGCTGGATGACTGACTGGAGATATCTAAGTGCCTCGGGGGTGGGGTTGGCCCTGTAGATCTTTTTGGCCCTGTTTAGATGGTGATTAAGTTCTTTGACTCTGGGGCAGTAGTACCAGTGGTTTTTGTGGTGGCGCTTAATGGGGGTGGTGGTGGGAATTGCCGTTCCTGCTGCTGCTTGAAAGGCACTTGTGATCTGGTCAGCATGTTCCTCTAGGTCCTGTGAGGGATCGCTATTGATGAGGTCGTCTAGTGTGTTTGTGAACAGACCCCAGTCTGCGCGCTTGGTGTTCCACCGGGGGGGGGCCAGGAGGTCTGGGGAGTGGGGCGATTGGGATGGTGCAGAGGATGGCATGGTGGTCAGAGGTTAGAGTGGGGTGGATCTCCCAAGTGGAGTGACGTGCTAGCGTTGACGACACGAGGGAGAGGTCTAGCCTGCCCCTTGTAGGTGTGTTGGAGAGTCAACGTCGTTTAGGAGAGTGATGGTTGGTGTTTCCTCCAAGACTGTAGCTAGGTGGCGTCCTGTGGGGTTTGTGGGGCTTTGGGAGTTAAGGCAGAAGTGGTGGGCATTAAAATCTCCGCCAACAAAGACTTCTTCTGTAGCAGAGAGTGAGAGTAGCTCCCCCAGTCTAAGGTCGGCCGTGGGTGAGCGGTAGACATTGTATATTTTGAGGTGGCCTTGTGCTAGGGTGAGGTCCACTCCCTGAATCTCTGCCTCAGAACAGTCTGGAAGAGGGCTGATGGCGGCTGCAGGAATGTGTTTTCGGACGAGGATGGCGCAGCCTCGAGAACCACCACGCACATAGGGTAGTAGGAAGGGGGTGAAACCCCGCATATGCAGTGGGCGGTGCTTGCTTAAGAGAGTCTCCTGCAGGAGGAAGATGTCGATATTGTCTTTGTGTGCGACTTCTTCTAGCAGGGAGCGGCGTGCAGAGGCACCGAGGATGTTCCACTGCAGTATGCGGAGGGAGGTGGGAGGTGAGGTGTTGGCGGTGTTGCTGGTGTCCCCTAGGTTGTTTGGGTGGGAGTAGGAAGGGGGGACCTGGAGCGGGGTCTCCCTCTCTCCACAGAGCACTTGCGAGGTTGGTGGGGTTGGGCTTTCATTGTTTTTTTGTGCTCGGTGGGTCTGTCGGTAGACAGGGAACGGTTTCTGGCATCTCGGGGTGTGTGTTTTGTACGGTTGTGTTGTCTGTGGCATGGTTGATGTGTGGGGTCTGAGGTGGCAGGAGGTGGAGGAGGCTGTGATGAGGTTTGTTGAGGGGGAGTGGCTTGGGTTAGGTCTTCGGGGGCAGTGGTGTGGGGGTCGGGATGTTCTATCCAGTTCTGGATCGTTGAGGATATTGCAGAGCGGAGGGGGCTTGGATCTATGGGCTGATTGAGGACCTGTTCTAGCATAGACACCATTGTGTTGCATAGCATTCGGCCTAGATTTTTTAGGTGTTCTGCCTTGAAGATGAAGTGGTCTTTGGGAAGAGTGGTGTCTGGTTGTGGGGTTTGTGTGAAGGCTTCCAAGGTGGTCTGTGTGCTTGCGTCCTGCTTTGGGCGTGTGTCGGGAGGTGGTTGGCAGTGCGGCTGTGTGGGTGGGGTGCGTGGTTGGTGAGGTGGCTTTGTTGGGGGGTGGGGAATTGCCTGAGGAGTAACAGTGGGGGTTGGTAAGGGGGGAAAGTCGGTGGTCAGCTGGGGAGGGGGTGGAAGTGGCGAGAAAAAAAAAAAAAAAACACAAGGGGGATATATATATATATATATGTATCTAGCCGATAGATATATATATATATGTGGGAGGTATTTATTTACTCAGTCGTTCGTCCATTAGTTCTAAGCAGCACACACACATATATACACCCATACACACATGTATACTCAAATGAAATTAAATATACTTGAGTGTATGAATGTAAATCGGTATGTATGCTTAAGCAAGAACAACGAAGGAATCGATCAGGATAAATAAATTATCAGCTACAATCCGGCGGTTCCCTACAGTGCCGGGGGGCCTAACTCCCCGTCCTCTAGAGGACGTCGTGAGAGTACCCCGACACTGCCCCGTGAGGGACTTACCTAACCCTAGCCCTAACAGAATGCCTACCCTTGCCGCCTCCTATAACCAGGCCTCTAAGGCCCCCCTTCATGGAAATACCCTACGGTATCCCTTCAGGGTTCGGCGTCGTACTACGGCAGGGACTCTAAGTGGCAGCCGGAAAGCAGCTGATATGGTTAAAAAAAAAAAAGGAAAACACAAGGTTTCCTCAAGCTGTGTTGGCGTGAAAATCGATCTCTGAGCTGGAAGACACAGCTATGGAAGTCTTGGGTTGCGCTATCCACGTTTCACTGTGGAGCGACGATGTTAAAACCTCAGGTGATGGCGGGGGAGTGCCGGATCGCGTGCCCTCCAATCACGAAACAGATCCGACGCCCTCCAATCAGAGCGCTGAAAGGTTCTTGCCACAGGCTAGTGGAAGGTTGGAGGTCTCTGCTGGGAGATGTGGTCGGTGCGGCAGCTAGTGAGAGATTGGTGGAGGAGCGTGAGCTCGTGCATGTGAGCATTCATGATAAGAAGCATGTAGTCTGCAAACTTGTCGTTGGGAGATCCATTTTGTATAGCAGCTGCTGGGGGGTTAGGGTTTGGTTTTGTTACTTGTGCAAAGCTTAGACCTGGTCGTACTGTGGTGGGGGGGGGGTGTATTTATTGCTTTCTTTACTATTTCTTTCCTTTTAGGGCATTTCATAGCCATAGTGCGGTGGTCTCCTTCGCAGTTAATACACTTTTTGAAGTTGGAGTTGCATTTCTTCCAAGTGTGATCAAGACTGGAGTATTCAGAACAGATTTTAAAATCTTTGGGTTTAGGACATTCGTTGATGTTATGTGTGTCCATTTCATAGCACTTCATACACATTATGATATGTAGATATTTCTCAGCCTGGATCTGATTTTTGCTGATGCACAGATGGAACAATTTCAGCCCTTCTATTGCTTTTTCTGCCATCTTGATATCATCAAATTCTATTTTCATAGTGTTTCTGTTGCCAAATTTGGTTATTTTGGTGATTTTGGCCCAAGAGTTTTCTTTAATGACTTCATGTTCAATCTCCTCTTCACTGTGGCAGTAGATGATGTCATCTACTTTGGTGCATATAATGCTCCTTTTAGCTTTTAGGTCGGGAGGGAGGATTGGGGTGAAGCCATTGTCCTGTAAAGATGTTTTCAGAGGATGAGACAGGAGCTTATTAGTGTCATCTTCTGTGGCTGTAGTTGCGGTGATGAATTCTTTTGAATCATGGAGTCCTGTTATTTTTATGTTGTGAGGAGCAACTATTTCAAGCAATTTCAGTTTAACTTGATTTTCTTGGGGATTACTGTGTTTGATTTTAAGTTTACCCATTTTTCAACATGGGGAAAAAATCCTGAGAGGCCACTAACAGGCCGCCTAGTTGGTCCAATCTACCTGTGATCTGGGGCTTGTAACCTAAACTCCCCCCCTCTAAAGGGAGTGACCACTTGCAAGGTCAAAGGAGTACCCCTGATCCCTAACCCTATTAAAGAAAATACCCATTCCAGTGCTTCCTATAACCACCCCAGAACGGGGTCCCCTCGTGCCACTGGCCTCGGGGTTCGGCTTCGTACCGCACCAGAGCCTCTACTGGGCGAGCCTAACAGGACCAAAGTAAAATCTAAGAAATAAAGGTAGTCTTAAGTAGTAAAAAAGATTTTCAGCCAAGGTGAGCGAGCTGACAGACTTGCAGAATGATGGGAAAGTCGTAATCGGTAAGGTGCTGGGAAAAGCAGCAGTGAAAATCTTAGCTTGCGCTATCCACGTTTCACTATGAGCGCCGAGTCTATGCAGAGCGGGAGCGAGCGGGAGACATCTTTCCGCTGCGGCTGCCGGGAAGAGAATACTGGGCGAGCCTAAAAGGACCAAAGTCTATCTTGGGAATTCTGAGTCTGTCTCAGCTAGAGAACAGGGGTGAGGAATGATCCACGGGCTTGGATGTTCAACATCGGCGTGAATTGGTAAGGGGAGGGTTGGATTTGACACTGCAACAATACAATACAATGACGTATAGAAAAGGGGGGGAAAGGAAGGAAGGTAAAGAATGATTGTGTATATGTGTGATGAGTGTAATGCAACCAGGACGACGACAACACGTGGTGGCAGGAACTAGGCCTTAGTTTTTTCTCCCGGCCTTACTGAGAGATCATTTCCTGGTTGCATTGTGTAATGTGCATGTTTTTTTTTTTTTTTTTTTTTTTTTTTTTTTTTATAATAAATAGTAGGAGAGGAAGAATTTAGACTAAGAGAAAGAGTGTCGGGGCTTAACCCAACGTGCGTGTGTTTGGTGTTGGGGAGGGGGGGTGGGGTCTCGCACGTGCACAGTGTTGTTACTTAAGGGAGGGAGGAGTGAATAGCTACGGCTTTCTCTGCCAAGCATTGGCTTATTGGCTGCCTCTCAGGTTCATCTGATTTTTCCGGCTCCGGAGCCTGGGATAGGATGGTAGGATAGGGGTGTTAGGGTAAGGTGTTGTAGCCCTAGGGGGCTTGGGTAGGGGATTAAGGAAAGGGGAGGGGTGGAGGAAGGTGGTTATCTTGATGGGGTGGTCAAGGTCGGGGTCTGGGGTGCTGGATATGAGGATGGCGTGTGAATGCGTGGCTGCCGTGATATGATAATGGGTGTAGGGGTGGTTTAAGTTTAAAAATGAGTTGCTGGGTGTGAATTAATTAATGACAGGATTAATAATAAATAAATTAGTGGTAATTAAGTAAACAATGGGGTTGGTGGAGGTCTTGCGTCAGGGTGGAAGAGGTTGGCTAGAGGTCGTGTGGGGGGTGTGATCCGGGTGAAAAAGTCGATGAAGTCAGTGTGAACGTCGGTGAGTTTGGTGATTTGTTTTTGTTGTAGGTGGTGAAGGTAAGTGTTGATGGGTGGAATGTTGGCGCGTTCATGACAGTGTATGTTGGTGATAAAATCATCCCACCGTATGCTCAGTGCCCAACGTATGGCTTTATTTTGGACTTTCTGTAAATTTAGAATGTTGCTTTTGGCCGAAAGAGATAGGCTTAATGGTGAATACGTGAGCAGTGGTCTGATCAGTGCTTTATACAAATGAAATTTAGTTGATGGTGTTGCACTACGGAATCGGTATATTTGTGTTAATGCAGTGCCAGCCACGCCTGCCTTGCCTCGTATGTGATGATGAAATTTGAAGTTTTTATCGTATGTAAGACCAAGTACGGTGCAAGTATTCCTAATGGGAATGGGAACGCGATCGGGGTCACGCGAATTTAGAAAAAGTGGGCGGGGGTTGGCTGATTTAATACGAAAATATGTTACTGTGCATTTCAAGGGATGCGCTTGAATCCGCCACTTCTGCTCCCATCGTGCAATTCGATCCAGCTCTACGCTCGCTTTGTTCGTAATTCCGTCAATTGTCGTTGATCGTACAAGTTGAGTAATGTCGTCTGCGTATTGAATGGTGAGTGAATCGTCATGTAGTGGGGTGGGGATGTCATTTGTGTACAGTGTGTAGAGGGTGGGTGCAAGGACGGAGCCCTGAGGTACACCTGCGTGAAGCTGGAAAAAGTCTGAGTAATTATTTTTAAATTTAATACGCATTGTGCGGTTGTCTAGAAAATTGCAAAGTAGTTTTTTAATGAGTGAAGGAAAGTTGAATTGTTCGCAGATTTTGTACTTCAGGCCTGCGTGCCAAACAGAGTCAAATGCACGTTTTACGTCACGAGTAATAAGGGCTGTCTTGTATGCATTGCGGATGTTTTGGTTGATATGTAAGTAATTGGTGATGATGTTTAGGGCGTCCTGTGTGGATCGTCTAGGTCTGAAACCAAACTGTCTGGGGGAAAGAAGGTTTTCGTCTTCTAAGTATTGCCGTAATCTAATGTTGATGATTCGTTCGAAAGTTTTTCCTAACACTTCTAGTAAACTAATGGGCCTGAAGTTTAAAGGGTCTGTTGTTGTCTTGTCTTTTTTAGGGATTAGAGTAGCTGTCGCGGTCTTAAACGAGTCCGGAAAGTAGCCGGATGCCAAGGCAGCGTTGTATAAGTGTGTAAGTGCATTTATGAATGTGTCTGGGAGGTGTTTGAGTATGTGATGTCCGATGCCTGTGGCACCCGGCGCCTTCTTTGGAGTTCTAGCGAGCATAGACTTGACTTCTTCGACTAGTATGGGAGCAGTGAGGGGGTTATGTATGTCTAGATTATTTATGTGTATGTTTGCGTCTGGTGTGATATGTTCGTGGATAGTGTGAAGGTGTTGTTCTATATGTCTTATGTGACGTGTTGCGGCAGGATGAGGAGGGTTAGGGTGGTATACTTGTTGCCATGCGTTTTTAAATGTGTTTGTGATTTCCCTGGGATCTGTGATTTCTCTGTTGTTAACAATTAATTTTCTTACTGTAGGTAAGTTACAGCCCTTGAGTCGGCGAATGTGTTTCCAGAATTCCCAGGGTTTAGTTCTCCTGTGTTGTTGAGCAGTTTGTATGAGGCGTCGCCAGTGTGCATTGTGGTCGGATTCAAGGCTATTGATTACATGTGTCCGAAGGTGTGATAGGTCGAACCGTACTTGGCCTAAGTTGTTTTTGTTTAGTTCAAACCGACGACGGTAACACACTAGGAGTCGTTGTGTTCGTATGGATGGTATGAATGTGTGTATAGGTATGTGTGTGGTTGTGGGTATGGTAATGTTGGCAGTGTTAAGTATGCACGTGTGTAGATATTTACATTGTTCTTCTATGTCCGTGTGGTGTTTTCCCTCATAGTCAGTGGTGTATTCTTGTTCTGAAAGGGTTTGTGTAAAGGCATCCCAGTCTGCATGTAGGTAGTCATAGTGTGGTGTACTGGGGATCAGGATCGGGTTGGTGGAGATGGACATTATGATGGGGATGTGATCAGACCCAGACATGGGGCCGGGGGTGATGTGGTGATGAAAAATGTTAAATGATCTGTTGGTGAAGATGAGATCTGGCTTACCTGATCCCCTAGGTGTAAATGTTGTGAGAAAATCAGGTCCTAGGAAATTTAATCTTTTGTGTTGGTATATGTTGAACATTTGTCTTCCATGATTGTTGGTTGTGTTGTGTTGGAATGTCCCGTGTTGTGCATTTAGATCTGAAATGAAGAGTGTTGGTGCAGTGTTGTTGAAGAGTCTGTTTATGTCTGTGAAGGGGATGCCAGTGTTGGGTCTGGTGTATGTGGTGGAGACTATGAGGGGGCCAAGAGTAGTGTGTGTTTTAACTGCAAGGAAATGTCTGTGTGTCCATGTTGTGATGAAGTCGTGTTTAATTGTGCCTTTAATCATGATAGCAACTCCGTCGTGTGGACCCTCGTCGGTTTGAAGTGTAGTGTAGCCATAGTGTTTGATTTTTCTGGTGTTGTTGGTGCAAGTGCTGTTGAGTAATATTATGTCTGGGTCGTGTTCGTGAATGAGTTGAGTAAGTAGGTGCCTGTTTGCGTAATAGTGTCTAATGTTAAACTGGATGATTTTAAGCATGATGGTGATCGTGTTGAACTGAATCTGAATGGGCTATGTATGTGGTATTTGTGGGTGAGGCAGGGGAGAAGGATGGGGTTCTCTTTTTGGGAGTGGGGGCACTGCGTTTTCTGGAGCGTGATTGATGTGTGTGAACTGAAGGGGGAGGGAGGAGGGGGATTCGGGAGAGTCAGCCGCCTTGCGTTTGCAAGAGGCACTGCGATCTCGATCGCAGGTGAGGGGGGTGGTTGGGGTAGGTGGAGGGGGCATGGGGTTAGGTTGGTTGGGGGTTGTGCTGGTGGAGGGAGATGGGGTTGGGGGCTGGGTGGTTTGGTTAGGATGACGTGAATCAGCAGGAGGGGAGGGATGGTGAGGGGGGGAAGATGGGAGTTGTTTTGAGGATGTAGGAGTGGGATGAGGTTTAGGGTGAGTGGGTGTGGTGGGTGGGTTGGAAGTGCAGGGAGATGACGAATGAGAGGTGGAGGGGATGGGAGGGGGGGAGGTAGGAGGGACTGAGGTGTTGCCAGTTTGCTGTGAAGGGGGGGTGAAGATGTGGGGTGATTTCTTGGCTGTGTGCCATGAAGGGGGGATGACAATGGTGGACATATTGTTGGCGGCTAGAGCATCATTGATAAGGGATGCAAAGGGCACATCAGAATACAGGGCTTGGGCTAGGGCGGACATGACAACTGCGGTAACGTTGGGGGGGAAGGGTGAAATGGAAGATGGACTGGGGGGGGTGGTGTTGGTGGGTGTTGGATGAGTGGTGGGTGCTTGAGTTTGGGGCTGTGAGTTCTGAGTGGCTTGGGCATATGACATGGTGGATGAAGTTTGTTGGGGTGCTGTGTATGATTGAGGCGTGTTGATATGCTGTGCAGGCTGGCTGTTAGCCCTTACGTCCTTTAGTAGATTTTTTCTAATAGGGCAGTTTCCGGCGATTGCAATGTGTCCTTCGCCACAGTTAATACATTTAGTAGTAGTGCTAGTGCAGTTTGTATGAAAATGTCCTTGGGCAGAGCACTTTGAGCATATTTGAGTTTTTTTGCATGATCGAGTTGGATGCCCATATTGATAACATCTAAAGCATTGAGCAAGATCAAACCACTGTTCGAGTCTAAGGTTGCTGGGTGGGATGATTGTATTGAACGCTTTGACACCGTGTGAATGAAGTTTCTGTACCTCATGAGGTGAAGCACAGAGAATCTTGATGTTGTTTGAATTGTCAAAGCGAACAATGTGGGTGGCATGAATGTCGTTTTTCAGGGACAGTTCAGTCATGAGGTCATCATCGGGGTGTCTGAGAACATATTTGGTAACATTACGGGCAATTATTGTACAGGCAGCTTTTAGCTCAGGAGTTGAGATCAGCTCATATCCAGCCTGGGAGTATTTGGGCAGGTTACTGGGGGAGAGGTATGAATCAAGATGAGCCTGAGAGGCCAAGGTGATCTTAATGACTTTGTCTTTTGCACTAGAAAAAAGGTTGACAAAGGGAGTTTCCGTGATGCAAAAAAAGGTCTGACCAGGGTCTGAAGGCAGGGAGGGAGGGTACATTTAAAATTACCTGACAAAGCCATCATTTATCAAGTGGGTGGGAGGTGGAGAGTGTAGCGCATGACGTTAATAAAAGAGGGGGAAGAAACCAATCACCACACTTTTGCACAGATCCCGGGGTGCAATGGGTGTGCAGGATGAGGTGTTGGCGCCGTTACCCTGATCACTAAACTTGTTGTGAGAGCAGGGTGGTTCCAGATTGTTAGGACCGAAGTCCTAACCAATCTATCACCAGCAAGATGGGAAGGAAGTAGGAGAACAAAAGGCCGAGTCTCTCAGGTGCACGGCTATATCTCCTGGACCCCCGACTACTGTTATGGCCGTGGCCCCAACAAGGTAGTGGGGGGGTCCCGGAAGTATCTCCGAATTCACAAAAGAGCAGGGGTTAGTAATAAAAGAGAAATTAGAAGAAGACAGGAAAAGAGGTAGGAGGAATGATGGGTAAATTTTATTATGAGGTGATGAATGGGTGAAGTTATGAAATGAGGTGATAAGTGGGCGGGTAGCACATGCCGACAAAGTCGTTAGCAGCTGATAAGGCAGGGAGTCACACAGTGAGAGCTGAGCGAGCGAGCGGTCGAGACACGCGTGCTTCTGGCTGGGCGTCGTCACCAAGTGATGGAAGTTGCTGAAGGCCGTGAAGGGTATTTATGAGGGTGCTAAGGATGCGGTGCGTGTGGATAGTGAACTGAGTGAATTTTTCTATTTGAATGTTAGATTGAAACAGGGATGTGCCATGTCCTCATGGTTGTTCAATCTGTATATGGATGGGGTTATAGAAGAGATACAAGGCAGAGCAGTGGATGTTGGAGCAGCCCTAATGAGAGAGAGCAGCGTTTGGAAACTCCCTGAATAATAAGATCTCGCATCTAACGTGTAATAGGTACCAAAAACCACTCGTTACATGCGACTTCATTAGATGCCGATACATAAACATATAGGGAAAATTATAATAGGTAAAAACTGGATCTAACCCCTATTTTGACCCTATTTTCACTCATTATGTAAGTTATTGTCGTTAATTTGTCATATAATCATACATAGTGACATAAAATATAAAATAAAGAGGAAATAATATCGATAACTCACCTGTGAGTGATAAATGAGGTGCTTAAGGTGGTATCCGAGGCGGGAAGGAAGGCTACTGGGCCGCTCCTTCTCACCTACGCCACCAGCACAACCACCCTCCTCCCCTCTCGCTCTCCATTGCCTCTCGCGATGCCTCCCCGAGTTTTGTTATCTTTTTGTCTGCATTCTTTTCCTTCCCAACAAATCCAGAAAAGTCATCATGAATGTCACCATGAAGATTCCCTATGTTTTCATCGACATCACTCACAGTCTTATCCTTCATTTCCATCATCACTCACACTCTTATCCTTCATTTCCATCATCACTTACAGTCTTATCCTTCATTTCCATCATCACTCAGTCTCTTATCCTTCATTTCCATCATCACTCAGTCTTATCCTTCATTTCCATCATCACTCACACTCTTATCCTTCATTTCCATCGAGATTTGCCACAACTTCCCCAAGCTCATGGCGTTTGTTTAAATATTCGGTGATACCGGTAACTGTTTATCTTCTTTCATTCACTTTCTTGGCATAGGTTTCACTGAGCTGGTTTAGTTTCTGTAGCAAAGGATAACATCTTTCCCGCCCACGCACTAGACTAAGGTGGCGACAGATTTGAACCGCTCGCCCGGGATTTTTTTTCGTTAGACGGAAACTTCCACGTTAGATACGAATATGGGTAGAGGTCCAATGGTGTTGTTAGATGTGAACTCCTTAGATGCGAGATCACACTGTAAATTCCTCACTTATCATAACGAGGCTGATGTGGCACTGGTATGCTGTGGCCCTGCAGCCAGGCACCGCGGAGTTGGGTATCACACGTCTGCCTTCCCCCTTTGACATGCGGTAACTGAACCTGGTGCCTGGTGCATGGGACAGTGATGCGTCCAGGTAGACAGTTGGGCGCCACGGATCTAACCGACTTACATGTACACCCCTCCCCTGCAAGAGCGATACTGAGGGGCACCGCCGCATTTTTTTTTTTATAGGAAGGTGGAGGAAAGAAGAGAGAACAGGGGAAGGGATAGTAAGAAAGAGGAAGGAAGAGGGAGTAGACAGTTGGTGGGCTGGCCACCGTGCTTTTGTTTTGTTTATAGTATTAGTTAGGTAACTGCTTTTATTTTGTTTATTGAGTTAGTTAGGTAAGTGCTTTGTTTTGTATATTGTGTTAGTTTGGTAAGTATATATAGTGGTTTTGACTGTGTATGTTTGTGTGTGTGAGCGTATGTGCGTGTGGATGTGAGCGTGTGTGTGCGTGTGCGTGGGTGTGCGTGCGTGTGCGTTCATATGTTGTGTATGTTTGAATTGAGCTAGCTAGCTTTTTGAGGGTTTGTTTGGGTTGTTTGGGTTTATGTCGTAATTGGGTTATGTCGTAAATAGGTGGGGTTTTTGTATTGTGAGATTGAGTAGTTTGGATACAAGTCAGTGCGTCACTTATCGGTTTTGGTTGAGTTTAGTAAATTGGTATAGGGTCATGGTTGTTTATTATGGTTTTTAAACTACTAGGGAACCATTTATGAAAAGAGCGATTCTCCTCATTGATGTTGTAAGTTAGTGCGTTGTATGTTTCGGGGTTAATTTCCTCGATTTTACTCCAAACTTTTTTTTGGCTTGGTTATGTAATCTTATGTTTAATGGTTTGGTTTTGGTTATGGCGTGTATTTGTTCCGTGTTAAGTGTGTAAGGGTACTGCTGATTAGTTGCAAATCTGAGGGCTTTGTTTTGTAAGATTTGTAGTTTTTTAAGTTGGGTATAGCTGAAGGTGTGTGTGGGAATGGGTGGATATTCTAGTATGGGGAGGATCAGTGCTTTGACAAGGTGGGATTTGACTTTTATAGGCATGTTCTTGAATCTGAGTAAGCGGGATAATGCTCCAGTGGCTTTTTGTTTTCTATCCTGTACACTAGGAAGATAGCCTCTTGAGTTAAGTTTAAAACCAAGTATTTTTCCCTCTTCTTTGAAGTCAGTTATTTCTTCATTAATTATTAAAGGTTCTTTTTTGGTGTTGGCAAGTTGGATGACGGAAAATTTATTTATATTAGTTTGTATTCTCCATTTAGATTCATATTCATCAAGAAAATCACAGAGAATTTTTTCAGTTATAGTTGGGAGGTTTAGATTAAGTAATTTATATTTAAGTCCTAAATGCCACACCTTGTCAAAGGCTTTTGTTACGTCTCTAAGGATAATGTGGCATTGTCCTTTGTTAGATTTACTTATTGCTATATGTTCTGATGCTATTGCAATTGCTTGAGTGGTGCCCCTTAGTAGTCGAAAACCGTATTGATTCTGATTATATACATTCTCAGATTCAAGGTGTAATCTGAGCCTTTTATTAATTATTCTCTCTAGTACCTTTCCAGGGACTTCTAAAAGAGAGATGGGTCTGTAATTCTCTACGAGATGTGGTTTCTTGTTCTTTTTTTGGGATTAGTTTTATGATGGCTTCTTTAAATTTGTCGGGGAAATATCCTGCAGAGATGGTTGCATGAAATATGTTTTTTAAATTTTCAATGGCTATATTGGGGAGATTGGATAGTATAGTTTTATTATATCCACTTTCTCCCGGGCAAGTCTTTTTTAAGTTCTTAATAATAGCGGTAATTTCATCTGTTGCAATAGGAGTGGTAAATATTGTGTTTGAGTCTAATCTATCGGGGTTAGCTGAGTGGTACGGCGTTAATCTATCTACGTTGTTGGTAAGGAATTCTTTTACTAAATTGTCGTGTCTGTTGTTGTTTTGTTCTTCTTCGATCTCTTGAAAGATGGACTCCCAGTGTCGCCTATGTGTTCTTTCTTTTTCAGAGGCTGAGTGTTGTCTGTTTCCCAGATGATCTAATACGTAATGAGGGTCGGGGGTTGAAGTTCCTGAGAGGAACTTGACGCCAAAATGTGGAGGGATCATTATAAAGATTGGCGGTTGTTGTTGTGATATTTGGCTCACAACATGGTGAGGACACGGGCAAACATAGAGCCCGTCAGAGAAGTGGCATAAAGTAGCTCTCAAACGAGAGCATAGCGGTGACAAAAACTGCAAGACGAAGCAGCAAGGCAGGACAAGATCAGGCGTGGCTCAGCAGTTACGAGAGCAGTCTGGTGGCGATATAGTTGACGAGGGCAGCTTTTTTTTTTTTTTTTTTTTTTTTGTGATATTTGCCTCACAATAAGGTGAGGACACGGGCAAACAGAGAGCCCGTCAGAGGAATGGCAAAAACAAAGCTCTCAAAAGAGAGCATAGCGGTGACAATAACTGCAAGCCGAAGCAGCAAGGCAGGACAGGATCAGGCGTGGCTCAACAGTTAAGAGAGCAGTCTGGTGGCTATATAGTTGACGAGGGCAGCACGTGGTGGATCAAACCCGATGCCCTCACGGATGGCGGCTTCCTCAGATGGAGAGGAGGAGTTGGAGTTGTATGCCTCACGGATCTTCTGATACAGAGTCTGGTAGACGAGAGGCAGTTGTTGTTGTTGTTTGAATATTCGTCTCAGCAGTGCTGAGACACGGGCAAACAGTGAGCCCGTCAGTGGTGCACATGTAGCGCACAAGCTGTATTTAACGAGGAGGGGGGTAGTCCCTAATTGTTTGTAGTAAAATTTTAAAAGGTGTTCTGGCCACAATGCCAGCAGCGTCAGTATAATCGTTGGCCGATTGGGCAAAGCCAGCTGCGGGACGGGATCTGAGATGAGCTGTGGCAGGGCAGTGAAGTATGTAATGGATGAGAGGCGTATCCGACCTCTCTAAGCAATGAGCACACGGATCTGTTGCCGCATTTTTAATCTGCTTATAGCATGGGAATCCCATTCGTAATCTTCTAAGTCGCACTAAAAGATAGTTTGGCAGGCCTGGGGGAGGCACCAAAGGAGAGTATGATGTGGCTGTGACATACCAAGTCGCAGATGTGGAACCTTCAGCGACGCAAAGCTGGTGCTCCTCCCGAGACAGCCTACCTATTTTTGCAGTCAAAGTGCGACGGACATGTGATGGGCCGGGGAGAAGTGGGAACGTGATCTCTGGCAGAGAGCAGGCAGAGCGTGCAGCGACATCAGCTGTTTCGTTCCCAGTGATCCCCACATGTCCTGGGAGCCAATGAAGAGTGATAGTGGCTCCTCTCTGGACAAGGAGGGTTGCAAATGTATGGATGGCCGTTATGAGAAAGATATTGTCTTGCAGTGAGAATGAGCGCAACCTCTGCAGAGAAGAAAGGGAGTCTGTATGAACAACGATGCATTGGTAATGATGATGGTGAGCACGTCGCAACGCACCCAGAATTGCCGCGAGCTCTGCCTGAAATGCAGATACACCAGGGGAGAGGCGCCATGATTCAGCTGTCCTTCCAAGGACGAAAGCGGACCCAGCAGAGCCATCAGGGTGGACCGACCCATCTGTAAAGTAAGTGGCCGAGCCCGGGGAGTGCAGAGCAGCCACCTGACTGAGACCCTCTTGTCGCAGGATGGCAGGGATAGAGGAGCGAGGTTTTGCCTCCGTTGGAGTAAGAATGTGGAATGGAGGTGGCCTCCATGGCGGTGGGTGTTGAAACCCAGGAAATGGGGAATCAGGGCCTTGGCAGAGACAAGGCGCGACTTCCAGGTTGTGGATAAGAGCCGCTGTGGTTCGGGCCCAGTCGCGTTGGGGGAGCGGCTCAGGTGGTCGTCGTAGTAGTCGTAGGAGCAGGGCAGAGACTGGCAGTTCTGGTCGGCGCTGCACTAACTGGTGAGTGATAAGCGTCACTCGTAGTGCTATTCGGTGTGCCAGCGACGGCAAACCACTCTCCATCCGTAAGTTAGTGATCCGGGTCCAACGTGGAGCACCCAGCATGATTCGTAGAGCATCATTCTGGATGACTTCCAGTGATCTGGAGATTGGCGGTGTGAGGCCAGACAAGCAGATTGCTCCGTAGTCCACAAGAGAGCGGATCGCGTGGATGTAAAAAGTGCGGAGGACTGCATATGATGCCCCCAGACTCCGTCGTGAAAGGTATCGGAGGGCAGCCATGCGAGTTAAGGCACGCTCCCTCAGATATCGGACGTGGCTGCCAAAGGTGAGGCCCCCGTCAAACCAGACCCCCAGATACTGGTGCGAAGTGACCACGGTGAGTTGGTGGCTTCCGAGCAGCACCGGGAAGTCAGGAGGACGGAGGCCAAAGGGCAGACATTTAGTCTTCGTGAGATTTATTTTGAGCCCTAGCTCATTGCATTTTTCATGCAGGCAGGAGAGGGCAGAATAAGCCTGCGAAAAACAGTCCCTGCGTGTAAAAATGAGGGCTAGGTCGTCTGCATAGCACAGTAGTGTTATGCCAGGCCCATAGTCAATGGTTAAAAGCCCCTCCATCAAGATGTTAAACAAGAGCGGGCTTAAGACACTTCCCTGAGGGGTGCCATTGTCGTGATGAGAAAAAGGGGAGAGACGCCCCTGAAATCTAACCCCCGCTGATCGAGCAGTGAAAAAATCCTTGATCCAGGATAGTAACCTGCCTCCCACACCCCTGGCTGCAAGAGCAGCCAAGATAACAGTTGGGTTCGCTAGTTCAAACGCCCTCTCAAGGTCGAGGAAGACGGCCATTCCCTTTCCTCCCCTCAGCTCCCCAAGGAATGATGCGAGGCAGTGGGTGGTACTCCTGCCAGGGTGAAAAGCATAAATTCTTGGGTGCAGTGGTCCCAGCCGCCAAGCAAGGCGGGCCCGCACAACCCTCTCAGCCGTCTTGGCAACACAGCTGAGGAGGGAGATGGGGCGCATGGCGGCGGGATCACGAGGTTTCGGAATCGGGTGGATAACAGCCGTCTTCCACGACCTCGGAAGACGCCCCTCAGACCACGATAGGTTGAGCAGGTCAAGTAGACGTGCTCTACCATAATCTCCGGCATTTGCTAAGACAGAGTATGTGAGGCCGTCAAGCCCCGGCGCAGTGTCCTCTCTGCGCTGCAGCGCTTTATGGAGCTCCCCACTGGTCATCAGACAGTCAGCAGGGTCATGCCTATCACATGCTGCCTGAATTGCTGCAGTGCGAGAGGCGGACAGCTGTTCCTGTAGGGCTCTGACAGACTGCGGGAGATTAGACGAGGCAGAGCGGTCGGCGAAGTGCTTAGCAAGACGGCTGGCCTCAGCGACAGGGTCAGGATGAGATGGAGGACGGGGGGGACGTGGATCGGAGATGGACTTGATTCTTCTCCACATCTCACGGAGAGTGGAGTGAGAATCCAACGTCCGACACCATGCGATCCACGTCTCCTCCTTAAGGCGGCGTTTCTCTGAAGCCACATGGCGTGTCACTGCGACCAAGTACCGACGGTGCGGAGATGTACGGCACCGCCGGTACTGCCTGCGAGCCGCATTGAGTCTCCTGTTCAATTCCTTGACCCTGTCGCAGTAGATCCAGCCGTCTCGGTAGCACCTCGCCGAGCGTCGCTGCACAGGGATGGCAAGAGAGGCAGCTTGCGCAAAAATGCGTGCTACCTGATCTGCCTGACTATCGAGATCCGAGGCATGAGGGGATGTCTCGAAGGCCGTTGTGAGAGCACGAGCGAAGGCAGTCCAGTTCGCCCTGCGTAGGTCCCACCGTGGTGGTGGAGGTGGGGGTGGCGGGAGGGGAGCGAGAGGCAGGTTAACCCTGAGAGCGAAGTGGTCACTCGCAAGGTGTGGGTGGAGCGACCATGACGCCAGGCCTGACAGAGGGGTTGAGATAAAGGAGAGGTCGAGGCGACCTCCTCCAATATGGGTGGGCTCTGTCGTGTCGTTTAGGAGGGAGACACCACCCATCTCCTCCAGAAGTAAAGAAATGTGCCGTCCTGCTTCATTGGACTGAAGAGGCGATGACAGAAGGGCGTGGTGGGCATTGAAGTCGCCCCCAATGTACACGGCCCCCCTGGCAGCTTGGGAGAAAAGTTCCCCCAACTCCAGGGTGCTCCTCTGGCTTCGGTATACATTGTATACCGTCAGGGGCGACGTCGCCAGATGGAGAACCACGCCCTGAACCTCCACATCAGGTCCACAGAAAGGAGGGGACTCACAATCCGTGCACGCGATGTGGTCCCCGGACCAGAACGGCACATCCCCGTGTAACGCCACGAATATACGGGAGGAGATGGGTGGTGTATCCCGAGAGATGGAAAGTGGAATTGCCTGGGAGCAGGGTCTCCTGCAGGAGAATGACATGAGGGCGGTCCCGTGCGGCCGCCTCCTGCAAAAAGGGAGCTTGCTCCGTGCTCCCAAGCAATTCCACTGGAGGAGCCTGAGAGAGCGGTCTACTGGCCGTCCGGCGACAGTTGCGGACGGTCGTTCTCCTGCAGCAGTGGTGAGGCCTTGTCCATCACTTTGGACCCTGATGGTGGTAGGGTGTGCCCCAAACGATGTCGATGACGAGGCAGCTGTGCGGCCGAAGGCAGAGCATTGGGAGGTCGTGAGCTGACTCTTTTGGACGGGCGAGCTGACCTCTGCGATTTGGGACGGGGTCGCCCTGCCGAACGAGCTGGGCGGCGAGGGGACAGAGGAGCACCTAGGCTCGCCATCTTCCTTGCGATCGCCTGGTCCACTAGGCGATTGGCTGCTTCGGCAAGGGGCTCTGTTGGGAGAGGGATGTCGAGGGTTAAGGCCACTGTTTTGGCTAGGGTCAGCGCCAGCTCTGTGGCAAAGGTCCTGAGCTCCTCCGTTGTGAAAGAGATCACTGGAGGAGCAGGAGCGGATGGTGGACTTGGCGTGGAGGCAGGCGCTGGTGGCGGAACAGTCAGTGGCTGTCTGGTCTCTGCAGTCGGAGATGGTAGCGATACAGGCGGCTGTTGGTGGTGGACCTCGGCTGTGGTCTGGACCACAGTGAGCGCTGAGGGCAATGGAGGGAACTCTTGGTCGCTGAGAGGTGGTGGGCACTGAGTGAGAGGGTGGCGCTGTTGTCCCCAGATGAAAGTACCGGGGGGAGCTGGAGTGGCGCTGGTGGCCTGGTGTTCCTGTACAAAGGCAACCTGCCTCTCTCGACCCTGGTTCACTCGATGAACCCTCGCGGGGCAGCTGGGGTGCCAGGCGTGGTGTCGTCCGGAGCAGTTGGGGCACTTGGCTGCAACTGGTTGCTTCGCCTTGTACCGCTGGAGGCACTCGGCCGTGTCGTGGCCGCCACTGCACATGCCACAGATGACGGGGCGGTTGCAGTTGGCACGGTGGTGCCCGTAGCGCTGGCAGCGGTAGCAACGGAGAGGCTCCGGGGTGAAGGGGCGAAGGTGATACGTTCCCCAGTTCCCTAGGTCGAGTGAAGGGATCAGAGGACCCCGCAGGGTGACAACGACCTGACGAGTCTCTTCCCGGGTCCGCGTTTTCTGGCAGCGGGTCGCCTCTTCGACCTGAGGGTGGTGAAGGAGTATCTCCATGGGCATTCGCAAGGGATAGCCCATGACCACTGCCTTCGTAGACTGTTGACCAGGCGTCAGCTCTACTAGCTTTACAGGGCAGGCCTTGTCCTGCAGGGCTGTTCGTAAGAGGTCGTAGGCTCCCTCGTCCTTCGGCACCAACACCGAGCTGCCGTCTCGACCTATCAGGTTGGAGCAGCGTAGCCCTGGCAGGTGACGCTCTAGTGCAGCCACGGCGTCGTAGCTCGTCGCATGGCCGTCCTGTACCGGCACACGGAAAGCTGGAAATGCAGAGCGGGGAGGCGGACGCACAGCTACTGACACGGAGGGACGAGCAGCAGAGGGATCCCTGAGGGGAGGCCCAGTGAGTACTACCGGAAAAGGGCCATTTCCCTGGCGAGCACGCCTCGATCCCTTGCGTATCACGGGGGTGAAACCCTCATCTTCCTGCAGAGCGGGATCAGCAGAGGGGGGGAGCTGAGTCGCAGCAGGAGCCTCCGAAGTGCCCTTGGTGGAAGAGAGAGATGATGGAGCAGGTGCAACCTCCTCCATAGCCTCATGTCGGCGGGCCGCCTTGGCAGAGCGGGTATAGTCACCACGCAAGCGAGGTGCCACTCTCGTGGATGTTGGTGTAGAGGGGTTAGCACACGCGGCCTCGTGAGCTGACGAGTGGGAGCTCGAGCCTGAGCAGTGACGCTCCCTCTTCGTGCCTGTGGCAGGGCACGGGATGGAGGGCCTCGACTGAGGAAGCGGGAGGCGGGAATGCCCCTGGGGCCTAGGGATGCTGGATCCCTTCATGCTCACCGGAGCAGGCCAAAAAACTTAGTCAAAAACACACACACACACACACACACACACCTCACACACACAACCACTCAAAAAGGACAAGCAAACAAAAAACAGCAAAAGTGGCCAGGTCCCTACAGTGACGGGCAACCTATGCTCCCCGCCCTCTAAAGGGCGATGGGAGGCCCCGCCACTGCCCCTTTCGGGTCTTCCCTAGTCTAACAGAGCCGCCCTCACCGCCTCCTATAACCAGGCCCTAAAGGCCCCCCTTCATGGAAGTGCCCTAACGGCACCCCTTCAGGGTTCGGCGTCGTACTACGGTGAGGGACACTAACGGCAGGCCAAAAAAAAAAAAAAAAAAAAAAAAAACACAGTCACAAACACACACACACTCCCACTCACACCCAGGCAATCTGAGACTAAGTCTCAGAAAAAACCTGGAAAGCAAAAGAAAAGCTTCCTCAGTGCCAGAGACTAAGTCAGAACTGGCAAAAACGAGGCAAAACAGGCGAAATTCTCCACGAGTGAACGAGACAGTGTTCAGGGCTCGAGAGAAATCGGCCAGACCTCCTCACCCGACAGAGTCTGAGCTAGGAGTGGAGAGGCAGTGTATCGTCGTCGTTGATCGGATCCGTGAGGCAGAAGAGTAGCTCTTCTAGGTCCGCATCCGTGCGGGCATCGAGATCACGAGTCCCTGAGAGTGGTGGAAGGAGGGCCTCGATCCGGCGAGCAACGGAGGAGGGGTCGCTCTTGGTCTTTCCCCCTTTCTTCTTTTGTTTCTTCCTCTTCTCCTTACGTGGAGGGGGAGAAGAAGAGAGAGCGATGGCGGCAGGCGGTGGTGAAGGTGGAAGAGGCTCCTCCACTTCGATTGGCGGTGTTTGCAATAGTGTTTGCCCAATGTGTGTTGTGTTCTATTAGAAGGGATGTGTGTAGTTGAGTTTGAAGTAGTTTGTATAGTCTAAATGGATCTCGTGTCCAACCATGTGTTTGGGAGTGAGTTCTTAATGCATTGTATTGATTGATGAGGATCTGTGTGTCTCTGTTGTGTTTAGGAGTAGTGATTGTTCTATGTGTTGTTGTAGGGATGTTGTTGATTGCAATATTTATGTTGGAGTACCATCTTTCAAGAGATTGATCGATTTCCTCTAGTGTTCCATCACCGGGGATATGAAAGTTAGTAAATGTTGTGGTTATATCTTGTTTAAAGTCATTCCAGTTGGCCGTTAGGTCGAGGTGGAATGGGGACGGTTATTGGGGCAGTGGAGATAGTGGCGATTATGGGGATGTGATCACTAGTGGTGAGAGGGCCGGGAGAGAAATGGGTGTTGTGATAAGCTGTTAGGTTGCAAAGAGCTATGTCTGGGGTGGAGGTAGAGTTGTGTGAGAGGAATGTAGGAAAGTTGGGACCAATGTGTCTTACTGTGGTGTCTTGGATGAGTCTTGGAAGTTGTCTTCCTACGACGTTTGAGTTTCTGTTGCCCAGGAGGCGGTGTTTAGCGTTAAGATCACCAATGAGGTATACAGGGATGGTTCTTCTGATTAAGTTAATAAAATCGGGGGTTGGGAGGCAAGGGCGGCTAGGGGGGAGGTATACTGTAGCATTAATGATTTTTCCAGTGTGCGTTTGTAACTCTACGGCAATCAGATCTGAGATAAAATTGTCTATGATTTGTATTGTAAATTGTTTTTCAGTGCAATGGCTGTGCCGTCCATAGGGCGATTGAGAAAGTTTTTGCTATGTGTTTTTTACCCAGGGATACGGAGTGAATTTGGTGAGGTAGTGCCGTGGCTATTTATAAGAATGATATCTGGATCTAAATTACGGTAGGTATTGCTAAGACCTAGACTTCGACCATGCCAATTAAGGACGTTATGTTGAATGATTTTCATTGTCTATGTCTTTGGGGTCTGGACTGAGAGGGTTGGGAAGCCTTTGTGTGCTGATCCCCTAGGCGAAGGAGAAGTCTTTCTTCTTCGGTGTTAGCTGGCCGAATAAGATGTTGGAAGGTTTCTAGTTTTTCACAGGTGATTCTTAGTTGGTTGAGTGCTAAATCTGGATTCAGTATGTTGTTATTTTGTATGAATAAGGCTTTGTTATCTTTTATAGCTTTGGCTAGTTCTCTTTGTTTGTATTCTTTGTTTGACTTTCAAATTGAGGGGAGGACTATGACCTCTACCTTGTCATTTTCGGTTTCGTCTTCGTCAGAGGAGCTTAGGTGTTCATCTGATTCACTGTCTGTTTGGTATTTTGGGATGTCATTACTTCCATGTGGGATGGATTCATCTTCAGGTGTGTCAAGCGCCATAGCCTCTGCGTTTTTCTCTTCAGAGATAGGGATGGTTTGTGTGTAAAGGGATGACTCAGCAGGTTTTTTATTTGTATTGGCTGGGGGAGAAAGAAGATTTTTAGTTGTAGATGGCAGAATGGCTTGTATAATTTTTTCAGAGGGGGGGTTAGGGGGGAGTTTGACAATTGGTAGTCCATTAAGTGTGCAACTTTCCCCCAGAATTTTATTAAAGCTGCCTGGGTTTGCAAGCTCGTGCATGTGAGCATTCATGATAAGAAGCATGTAGTCTGCAAACTTGTCGTTGGGAGATCCATTTTGTATAGCAGCTGCTGGGGTGTTAGGGTTTGGTTTTGTTACTTGTGCAAAGCTTAGACCTGGTCGTACTGTGGCAGGGGGGGGGGTGTATTTATTGCTTTCTTTAATATTTCTTTTCTTTTAGGGCATTTCATAGCCATAGTGCGGTGGTCTCCTTCGCAGTTAATACACTTTTTGAAGTTGGAGTTGCATTTCTTCCAAGTGTGATCAAGACTGGAGCATTCAGAACAGATTTTAAAATCTTTGGGTTTAGGACATTCGTTGATGTTATGTGTGTCCATTTCATAGCACTTCATACACATTATGATATGTAGATATTTCTCAGCCTGGATCTGATTTTTGCTGATGCACAGATGGAACAATTTCAGCCCTTCTATTGCTTTTTCTGCCATCTTGATATCATCAAATTCTATTTTCATAGTGTTCCTGTTGCCAAATTTGGTTATTTTGGTGATTTTGGCCCAAGAGTTTTCTTTAATGACTTCATGTTCAATCTCCTCTTCACTGTGGCAGTAGATGATGTCATCTACTTTGGTGCATATAATGCTCCTTTTAGCTTTTAGGTCGGGAGGGAGGATTGGGGTGAAGCCATTGTCCTGTAAAGATGTTTTCAGAGGATGAGACAGGAGCTTATTAGTGTCATCTTCTGTGGCTGTAGTTGCGATGATGAATTCTCTTGAATCATGGAGTCCTGTTATTTTTATGTTGTGAGGAGCAACTATTTCAAGCAATTTCAGTTTAACTTGATTTTCTTGGGGATTACTGTGTTTGATTTTAAGTTTACCCATTTTTCAACATGGGGAAAAAATCCTGAGAGGCCACTAACAGGCCGCCAAGTTGGTCCAATCTACCTGTGATCTGGGGCTTGTAACCTAAACTCCCCCCCTCTAAAGGGAGTGACCACTTGCAAGGTCAAAGGAGTACCCCTGATCCCTAACCCTATTAAAGAAAATACCCATTCCAGTGCTTCCTATAACCACCCCAGAACGGGGTCCCCTCGTGCCACTGGCCTCGGGGTTCGGCTTCGTACCGCACCAGAGCCTCTACTGGGCGAGCCTAACAGGACCAAAGTAAAATCTAAGAAATAAAGGTAGTCTTAAGTAGTAAAAAAGATTTTCAGCCAAGGTGAGCGGGCTGACAGACTTGCAGAATGATGGGAAAGTCGTAATCGGTAAGGTGCTGGGAAAAGCAGCAGTGAAAATCTTAGCTTGCGCTATCCACGTTTCACTATGAGCGCCGAGTCTATGCAGAGCGGGAGCGAGCGGGAGACATCTTTCCGCTGCGGCTGCCGGGAAGAGAATACTGGGCGAGCCTAAAAGGACCAAAGTCTATCTTGGGAATTCTGAGTCTGTCTCAGCTAGAGAACAGGGGTGAGGAATGATCCACGGGCTTGGATGTTCAACATCGGCGTGAATTGGTAAGGGGAGGGTTGGATTTGACACTGCAGTACTGCTTTCATATTTAATTTGCCTGTGAGACAGTTGGAAAACTGTCGTATTCTGCTGGATCGCGTGCCCTCCAATCAGGAAGCAGATCCGGCGCCATCCAATCAGAGCGCAGTGAGGTGTCAGCCACTGGCTAGTGGAAGATCGGAGGCCTCTCTGGGAGATGTGCACGGTGCGAGAGCTTGAGGCAGAATGACATGACATGACATCGACATGGGCACCGCCGCACATGTTTGTTTGTTTGTTGAAGATTTCCCCTTCGTTTAAGTGGAAGGGGCCGGGCCATATGTTAGCCCAGTCAGTGATTTAAGCAGAGACAAGTAAGTGATGAAGACTGCAGGAGCAGTCTCTTGATTTTAAAAACTATATGCACATATATACACACATGTATATATATATGCATATGCACACATGCTCGCACGCACACTCGCACAGACACACACACACATACATACCCTGCATATCAGTGGATATGCACGTTAGGTGGGAGGAGGTGCAGAGCGCACCACCTGAGTCAGTGCTGAGAGTGGGGCCGTGGCTACAACGTAGGCTGTAGCATTACGTAAAGAGTTTATGGATCTGGCTGCTTCGTGAGTTCTGGGAGTGACTGGGTTAGGAAGAGGTCGTTTCCTGATGAGGGATGTGGCTGGGCATCTGAGAAGATAGTGCAGGAGGGGATAAAGTGGAGCCTCCTGGCAGTGTTCACATGCAGGTTCGGGGGTTTCGTCATCTGGAACCATTTCATCGTAGCATTTATAGCCCAGGCGAAGGCGGCGCAGACGATTGAGCATCGTAAGGTTGGATCTAGTTGTGATTGGCGGTGGTTTGTAGCGTGTGGCAAGTGAGTACCATCTAGCCGAGGGGGAACCCAGTTCAACATATAGGCGGTGGTCTTCTTTATTTAATCTGGCTGCCCTGGTCTTAATGGCATGCTTGACTTGGCGCAGGCTCGTGGAGATTACAAAATCAATGCTGGGGTTTTCTAGGTTTTGTTTTGCTATTCGATATGCCTTTTCGTTGCCTGCAATGCCTACGTGACTAGGGATCCAATTTATGGTAATCGATCCCCCAGCATTGCGGATAGCTTGGGTGGTGGTGAGAATGTTGTATATTAGGCGAATGTTGTCTTTGTGAGCGTTTTGGCGAAGGGTGTGAATGGCCGAAGCCGAGTCTGTGTGTATGATAGTGGGAGTTGTTGGACTGTGTCCAGTCGCCGAACAGACGTTGTTGTTGTTGTTGAAATATTCTCCCCACAAAGTGGTGGGGAACGGGCAAACATCAGAGCCCGTCAGGGAAAATGCAGAAAACAGCTCCAATGAAGGGGCAAAGCGCGGACGGCAGACTGGCAGACAGGGCAAGGGCGGCAGAGGAAGGGAACGAGGCGATGGTGGTGAGGCAACAGCCCGATGATCGACGAGGCGAGGGGGAGAGAGCGGTAGACTGCACGGCGCCGATGGAAGGGGCGCCGGCATGCTCAGGTGAATCCCCAAACGACTCGGCGGTGGTTGGCGGCCGGCTGCTCAATGTTTACAGAGGGCAGAGAGGGACGAGAGCATGGTAGACTAAACGGCGCCGATGGTGAGGGCGCCGAAGCTCTGATAGAAGCGTTCCGAACTCTGCCCTCAACCCCCATTCACTCGCTCCAGCTCTCCACAGCAGCAGGTGGAAGCGTAGAGGGAAGGCCCAGTCCAGGTGGACACAAGGGCACAACCCCGGTCAAGGTAGTGGCGGAGGGAGGGTGGTCGGCCATGGAAAGGGCGGACGAGCCTCAACCTCCTGGTGGGCTGACCAGGGCACTCCCGTAGGTGGAGAGGACAGACCCGTCCTTCGGCTGAAACGGCTGCTGTGAAGAGCTGGTCCCGCCGGGAATAGCGGTGAAGGTGTTGCCTCGGCGAGAGTTGGGCTGCGAGTGGCCGCACTTCACTTCACTTCGTCATAGAAAAGTGGGGGGAAAGAAGAGGGAGAGATTGGAAGAGATTAAGTGGGGAAATATGAAAGACAGTCGGAGGTATAAAGATTGGGGGCCGTCCCCATTGCTGTGGCTTAGTTTTTATTTTTTGTGTATGCTGTGTTCCTGTTGGTCCTATACAGTGGTCACTCTGTGTATGTGCAGACAAGGGTAGATATATCGATGAAGGTGAAGAGCCATAGTTTGTACCCCCGGCGCTACTAAGGGTGGTGCCTGTCTCTGTGGGATTGGTGGGTTCTGCTGTCTTGGTGAGCTGCTGCTCCCTATTTCACAGGCTCTATAGTCATGGAAAGGAGGAGTTTTAGTATTAGAGAAAATGGGGGGGGGGAAGGATAGAAATTATCTTTCCTCCCCATGGCACTCACCAGGGTGCACGAGGCATAGGCTGTGCATGGGCAATGTCTATTCCCAACCCACTCCACTTTCACGACCCCGCCATCAGATGTGACAGCTCCTTACATTTTGGTTTCAGGAGCTAGCACAACGGACGACGGAGTGCATTCACTCAGGAGTGGGCAGGGAATGAGTGTGCAGTGCAACTGTCTCCTGACAGTAGTGGTGGTCTGGTGCGGTCAGTTCAAGGTCGGCAGGTATATGGGATATACAGTAGGGTAACGTGGTCTTTCGCTTGGTTGCTGCCGTTTGTATTATTAGTTATTATATATAATGAGAGGGGTTGTCGTTAGAGGGACGTATAAATTGGGTTTGGTGGCGGTCTATTTCTGTTTAAGAGGGAGCTGGGGAACCAATTATGCATCCTCCCGTATTCTTTGTTGGTGATGTCCTCGTAATTTGGGTCTCTGGTCTCTTCTAGTTTTTGCCAGATTTTTCCTGCCCTCTTGTGCATCCGGATGTTTAGTGCAGCTATTTTGTGCATGCTGTTTAATTGTTCTGTGATATAGTTGAAGGGGTGACGGTCGTTTTCGACAAATCTCAGAGCTTTGTTTAATACTCTTTGTAGTTTTAGTTTTTGGGTGTTTGATATAGTGTCCAGTGGCACAGGAGGGTATTCTAGCAAAGGGAGAATGTAGGCTTTAACGAGGTGGCTTTTTATTTTTCTATTTAGCGTTTTAAAACGGTAGAGGGTGGACAGTGCTGCCTTCCCCTTGCATATTCGTTCCCTTACATGTTTTGTGATCCCGGCCTGAGTTATTGTGAGGCCTAACAGGCTTCCCTCATTGCTTGTGTTTAGTAGCTCACCATCCACAATGATTTCTTCCATGTATTTTTGTGCTAATGGAATTATTTTAAATTTCTGTTGATTAGTCCTGATCTTCCATCGTTTCTCATAATCACTGATTCTGGTGATTTCTCTGGCTACTTTGCTGGCCATCATGAGTTTGGACCGTCCTTGGTAAGTCACTATTTGAGTCACATCGTCAGCATACATTATGTCTAGGCAGTCTGGAGGTGGGGGGGGGTGTCTCTAGTGTAAAGAATGTATAGGGTGGGGGAGAGGACGCTCCCTTGTGCCACCCCACTGTCGAGCTGTATAACGTCGCCTAACTGGTCCTTGTGTCTAATTCTCGCGGTGCGGTCAGTCACAAAGTCGCATAAAAACTTCTCGAGGATGGTAGGGAGTTCTAGTTGTAATAGTTTGTATTTGAGTCCTTCATGCCAGACCTTGTCAAAGGCCTTGCTTACGTCTCTGAGGACGAGACAGCACTGTTCCCGTCTCGACAGGGTCTGGGCGATAGTCTCGTAAGTCAGGGCTATGGCTTTGTTTGTGTCTTTTGTGGTCTGAAGCCGTACTGTCTGGGGTTATGAAGTCTGTTTGTCTCTAGGTAAAGTCGGAGTCTTCTGTTGATGATCCTTTCAAGCAGTTTTCCTGGTACTTCGAGCAGTGAGATTGGTCTATAGTTCTCGGGTGTCGTGTCAGTCTTTCCTGGCTTAGGTATCATTACCATTACGGCTTCTTTAAGTTTGTCAGGGAAGTATCCCGCGGACAGGGAGGCGTTGAAAATGTCGATGAGTCTTTCTATCATGGAGTGTGAGCATTCCATGATAACTTGTTTGTTAATGCCTGTCAGTCCTGGGGCCGTGTTCTTCGTTTTTGTGACTATTGTCTTAAGTTCGTCTACTGTGATTCGTCTAGTGAGAAGGTTGTTCGTTAGTCTGGAGAAGTCTCCTGTGTCATGGGGGAGAATTCTGTCTCTGTTGTCATTGAGGAAGTGAAGGACCATTCGTTCGTTGTCCTCGTCAAAATCGTCATTTTCGTCGTTCTCGCCATGTACTCCGCAGGGACATCAAGGGAGTTCCCGGGGTATGCATCCCCAGGTGGCGAGAAGAAAGAGAGGTCGATCCGAGATCGGGAACGCTCGAATGACGGTCCAAGGCAGCGACAGCAGCGCCTGTTAATCCAACACTTATACGCTAAATAAGAAGCAAGGAACATGGCAATAACACCTGACAGAGCATAAACATAAATAGCTAAGGCAGCTGGCTGAGTTGGTTTAGCTAGGGGTTTGAGAAGAAGGAGTTTAGATTGGAAGTGTAACAACTCATCTAGGTACACAGGTGTGAAGGAGTCATTCTGGGGAAAAATCTCAGGGATTGCTTGTATGGCATCTAGTTCAACATGAGAGAGAGACATATTAAAATGCAATGTATGGAGACGTAGAGACAGTTTAGTATCCTTGGTGAGGGTGGCATAAGCTGGAAGTGTGAGTGTTTCACTATGAGCACTGCAACCGTCACCCAGGACCAAATGTCCTATACCTTTAACAATCTGTATTGTCTTACTTATCTCATTAACAGCACAATTAAGAGTAAATTGCATAGGCTTATTCGTAGAAAAGCACCACTTATCGTTATTCTTAACAAATACAGGAACAAAGTTTTTAATGACTCTTTTCCTACAAAGCTGAGGCGCAAAGTCCTTGTTGAGGAATGTAGCACTCTCACATGTGCTAGTACTTGACCTCAGCACTGGACTCTGCGGCTCGCACACCAGCAACTGCTGATGAGTGCGGCACTGAGTGAAATCGTCCATAAGCATATAATGTAAGCGATTTTCACTCAGTGCAATGAATTTGGCAGAGGGGACAGTCTGTACATAGACATCTGTGTCAGGGACTTTATAAGGCAAGGAAGTGATCCGGAAGACATCAAAAGTATCTGCCGGGTCACTCTGAACCGGACCATAGTAAGTAGAAGCACACTGAAGAGGGAGTCTTGCGAGGCACTACCTTAACGAGATCCCTATATAACGCAAGGTATTCGGGTCGATCAGGGAAAAGCAGTCCTGGTCTCATTAAAGAAATATTATTTAAAAGTTCCAGCAATAAGGTATTTGGCACGATGTCCACACTCAGACGAGCTTGCATCATATTCTGTAGGCCTAACTTAATCCTCACATGATCGGCAATGATATCCGACAAAGCTAACTGGAGATTAAGAAAAGCCTCAAATATGCGAGCTTCGCCTTCTAACGCTAGAGTTTTTATGGAGAAGAGCCGAATTACAGCATGTGAAATATTAGCTGCCCGCTGCAATTTAGTAATTGCAGCATGCATATGTGACATGTCTCTTATGGTCGTATTTAGTATTTGGGAGTGAACATTTAACACTCGACGCTCATTCTCGGACATCTGTTCAATTTGACCCAATCTAGTGTGAATTTCGTCCACCTGATTCTGGGTAGCAGTCCCAAATAAAGCATTAGCAATATTGCCAACAAGATCAATTGCGCCTCTAGTTCTACGACTTGACAGTGGTTTATCCGACAACAAATAATTAACAGAGTTCTTTAAGTCATCAAATCTAATTCTAAACTCATGTTGAAATGATTTCAAAGTCTCTCTTAATGAGCAAAAGAAGAAAGGGGGAAAGATCAAGAGCGACCCCTCCATCGTTGCTCGCCGGATCGAGGCCCTCCTTCCACCACTCTCAGGGACTCGTGATCTCGATGCTCGCACGGATGCGGACCTAGAAGAGCTACTTGAGTGCCTCACGGATCCGATCAACGAAGCTGATACACTACCTCTCGTATATCAGAGACTGTATCAGAAGATCCGTGAGGCATACATCTCCAACTCCCTCTCTCCATCTGAGGAAGCCGTCATCCGTGAGGGCATCGAGATCGATCCACCACGTGCTGCTCTCATCAATTACATCGCCACCAGACTGCTCTCCTAAATGCTGAGCCACGCCTGATCCTGTCCTGCCTTGCTGCTTCGACATGTAGCCGTCACTGCTTTGCTCTCTTTGGAGAGCTTGTTTTTCGCTTTTCTGCGACGGGCTCTTTGTTTGCCCGTGTCCTCACTACGTGAGGCGAATATTCAACAACAACATGACGACACAAGGGTGGATGAGTTGTCCATGGGATCTATATTCCACTGGACAGAGTCAACCAGATCCTGTGCCTCAGTAAGTGGTCGGTATAACTCATCCTGTATTAACAAGACAGGGACAACATAATGATTTCCAGTTGATATAAGTTTGGAGACTGGAGAATAGATGAGGCCTGTTGGAGCAGGTTTCTCAACGTGGGGGTCAATGTGCCTAGTCTTTCCTGATACTACGACTGCAAGCAGCATAATCTGGAACAAAAATAAAATAGCATGACTAGTAACTTATTCTTTACTTGTCTTCCTGTCAGTGTGTTCTATCGGCCTATCCATAACTAGAGGTAAATCGTCTACTGTTGTGCGTGATCTTAGGCTGTATCTAGGGGCCGACGCAGGGCTGAGGCTGCTAGCCGGGGAGAAACGATCTGGCGCCGGGCCGACCACTTTACTCGGGGACTCCCCTTCTCCACTCGCCTCGTGACTGCTCGCTCCGTTTTCTATCTCGCCTCCATCCTCGCTCTCATTTTCGCTTCTACTTTCATTATCACTTTCATTCCCACTCTGCTGAACTGGGTTGGTAGCACCCATAGAGCTTTGATTTACTGGCGTGTTGGATGATTGTGTCGCACCGCGGCTAGATACCGGAATGGCTGTAAAATCATCTGAGCCGTCCTCGCCATCACCATCATCATCATCATCATCATCTGTTTCATATACTGGGTATGCCCTACGTACATTCTTATTATCCTTAGTGGTGAGGCAAGATTCGGGGATTACTCGCACACGATCAACATGAAGGGTGGAGACAGCTCCATCCTTCACACGTCGTACTTTAATTACAACATCACTAACACGCTCCGTGACTCTGTATGGTCCTGCATAGAGAGGCTGTAACTTCTTAGCAACTCCCCGTTTAGGAATCGTGCGTACGTACACTCTGTCTCCTGCCTTGATCGGTTTTACTACAGCCTTTTTAGCCCTGTAATTCTCATTCTCGGTACTAGCCCGGTCCAAGTACAATTGACATCTTTGAAATACTTTAGTGGCCATGGCTGCTAGCATATGTTTCGCATCATCTACATTGTAATGAGGTTGAGTCTCATGTATCGTTTCATAGGGTACTTGTGGGTCTCTCAGGTACAACAGGAAATAGGGCGAGTCCCTGATCGACCTATTATACCCTGAATTATAAGCCATGCATGCCAAATGTATCATTCGGTGCCAATGGTTTGCATTACGTCGATCATCGTACGTAAGATTTGAATGACAGTTCCGTTCACTCTTTCTACTAATCCATTCGCAGAAGGGTGATACGGAGTCGTAGTGACGTGCTTCAATTTCAATATTTCCGCAATGCCGCGAAGATACCGCTTCAATGATCCCCAAACCGGATGCGCATCTTGCTGCTTCCGCAGTTCGTCAAGATTCCAGCTAACAGTGTCTGTATCGGTCACGCCCCTCGTAACAGCTATAAGTTCTATATCTTCGTCTTGCTCTCTGCGAAGACGTGACAAGGCGTCAGCCACTCGGTTCTGGTGTCCTGGCAGGTAGGATACCTCTAAGTCGTATTCGGCAACCTGTATCTGCCATCTAGCTATTCTGCCAGAAGGCTCCTTCACATTAAAGAGCCACGTGAGGGGTCGGTGATCCGTCTGCACAATCACTTTGTATCCCAAGACAAGAGGCCGATTTATCCGCAATCCGGACACAATACTTAAGGCTTCTTGCTCGATAGTGGCATAATTAAGCTCAGCTTTATTTAATGCTCTACTAAAATATGTCAACGGTCTAAGGTGTCCATCCTCATCATCCTGTTGTAATACCCCACCTATCGCAGTACCACTCGCGTCAGTTGTCAGATAGAATGGTTTATCAAAGGAGGGAAACTTGAGTACGATGTCGTCAGTAAGCTTACTTTTCAGACTTCTAAAAGCTTGATCAGCCTCATCGTTCCACTCGATTTTTTGTTTACTGTTTTTCACTTCCTTCTTTCCACGAGTCAATTTTGTGAGAGGCAGAGCAATCTTAGCATAGTCACTTATGAATCTACGGTAATAATTAACTAACCCTAAGAAAGATTGGAGTTCCTTCAGTGTCTTAGGAACAGCAATTTCCCTTATGGCTCGGACTTTATCCGGTTGGGGCCGCAAGCCTTCTGCAGAAATTATGTGTCCGAGGTAAGACACTTCATCCTTGAAAAAACTGCACTTCTCTAACTTAAGAGTAAGTTGAGCTTCCTTAAGTCTGGCAAGGACCTCATCTAGGTTCTGTACATGTGAATCAAAATCCTCACCATAGACAATTATGTCATCCAGGTAAGTATGACTGATACGCCCTGTCAGTCCTATCAGGACTTCGTTAACGATCCTTTGGAACGCAGCAGGGGCATCTTTTAAGCCAAACGGTAGACTATTATATTCCCAATGACCGTCTGGTGAGGAAAATGCGGTCAGCGGTCGTGACGCCTCATCCAGAGGGATCTGATGGTATCCTTGCCTCAAATCCAAGCTACTGAATACAGTATTTTCTCCTAACTGGGAAAGAATTTGTGCAATGTTTGGCAATGGGAAGGGGTCTGATGTTATCTGCTTATTCAAATGGCGAAAATCGAGACAAATTCTTAGTCCACCATCCTTCTTGGCCACCGGGACCAAGGGTGAACAATATGGTGATCTAGAAGGACGTATTATATTTTGCTCCCTTAGTTCATTTAGCTGTTGCCTAAGAGTTTCGTGATACTTAACCGGTACCTTATAAGGACGACGGTTTACAACCGGTCCTGTTGCACAGATGTGATGGAGGAAATAAGGTGTAATATTCAGTGGTTCATCAGGCAAGGCAAACACTTGAGGATGCTTTCGCACTAGACGTTTGAGAGCATCATTCTCCTTAGTCTCCGGTGGACATAACTCATCTACTTTTAGAAAGAGCTTAGTTAATCTCCCTTCTCCCTGTGTCACACCAGTTATTTGCCCTTGCTCATCCTCCTGATCCTCGTCCCACATTATCTCCTCAAACGGTTCTATTGTCCCCACCCTGTACCTGCCAGATATACTGACCCGGTCAGGGGTGGCGTTAGTGTAGGCAACATAAACCCTGGACTTTCCTCCCGCCTCGCCCGGGACCATCTGTACAATCCCTGGCCACAGCATAGCAGCGAAAGTACTACCAGGATTAGGTGAGAATAACCCAAAGGACCATCCTGAAATTTCAGTCTCTAACGAGATCATTCCACTTGTGAACGGATCAATCACGACTGTCTCACTCGTCATACAACGCCCAGAGATATACTCCTGGTCATCTGATAAGCCGGTTTCAACTACATGCAAGGAGGAAGCACCATCTATGCGAAGATTCTCCTCTCCCGACTGTAATTCTACCTTCTCCCCATCGATCTCTATGCACAACGGATCTGGTGTAATACATACTATTCCGAGCGAAAATAAAATCGGAACCTAGAATCACTGAAATAGTACACGGTAAGTTCCTCACCACTACTAATTCACTCTCGTAGGTGTGACCAGCCAACCCTATAGGCAGGCTAACCACTCCTACCACCCATTCTCGTTCCACCAGCGGAAGGAGCAGCAGCTCCAGCTCTTTAACTCTACGGAGTTTACATCCCACGTTTCACTTTCGTCAACTCGATTCCTCACTTCCTGCCACCAGCAGCACCACACGACTGTGACTATACACTGTTGGGCAACTGACAGTTGTATATCACAGTCAGGCGGGTTTTCCCGCCTTCCAAACACTCTCCTTTCTGTAACGTTCCCCACCCCACCGTCTCCCCCTACACACATACACACACACACACATCCAATACACCACACTCTATCTCCCCGTCCTTTGCAATCCTTTGCCCACATCGCCGTAGGATTTCCTGCAACCCCATCACTGGCGAACCGAACCCCGCGGGAAGGCCGTTTAGGGCCGCCACAAGGGGGGCCACTAGGTTGGCTGGGGAGCCAGGGGGTTGCAGGAAGGCAAAACGCTGTTAGGGTTAGGTTCCCCTCAGGGGGCAATCAGCGTAGGTGCAAGGGTCCCTCCCCACGACGTCCTTTAGAGGACGGGGGAGGTAAAAACCCGGCGCCTAGGATCGCTGATATAGGTAGGCCTGGGCACTCCCTTTCTCTCTCCCTATCACTATGAAGAAAACGACCAACCAACCCAGAACCCCTCCCCAAGGACAAGGAGGAGGAGGAGGAACCATCCCCAAAACCAAGACAACGAAGCCAAAACCAATACAATTGAAGACAGGCACAACAACCACAGGCAACATGACTAAACTAGCTGGCCTAAACAAAAGACCAAGAGACCCCAGCCCCAAGGAACACAGACCAGGAGCAAAAAAGCAAGTACCTGTGCAGCAGGACAACTCGCAGAAGAAAAACCCGCTGACTCCACCCACCGAAAATTCAAGTGAAATGGACACCACTCCACCACCGCCAGAATCTGATCTTACAGAAGCAATCTCCACTTCACCCAGTGACACCAACGACACGGCCCAAGACTGCACAGCACAAATAGATGAGCAAGAGGCAGACAACTCCAATACAGCACCAGATGAAGACGAAAACTTCACCGTCGTCACAAACAAGAAAAAGAACAACAAAAACCAGAAACGAAGCAATGACAGCAGCAATGACTCACTAACTCTGCCAGCCCCCCTTAAATCGGGAAACGACAACCCCCCTGCAGCACGACCTCCAAACATCCAACCCAGAAGAACTCCAGCTGTCTCTGTAAAGACTGCCCCACGCCCCACTACAAACCTACCACCCTTCTTGATACCAAAGCAGGAGGCCTTCGCCACAACAATGGACCTAGTCATGCAACTAGAAGAGGAACACCCCAACCTAAAATTCCACACCACAACGAGACGAGACTACAGTATGATCTTAACACCACACGACCAAGACACGTACGAGACCCTGAAGTATTGCAAAACAGTAGCAGGCTACCCTGCAATCATAAAGGAATTAAACCCCGACCTCGCAACACGCAAAGTCATACTGATGGGCTACAACCAATTCCAGCCACTAGAACCAATCCTAAAACACAGCCAGGTGGAAACAGCCACACGCTGCGAAACACGAGGGGAACCGACAAGACAAGTCGCTTTCTCAGTGCAGACCTCTTTCTCCTCCTTCCACTTGGGACAAACCCTCGAGGAAGTGGAGTGAGCATCCTGGCAGTGAAAGCAGCACTCAGTCTCGGATGTACAGTTGTCAGCAGAGTGACTTACAGCCGCACACTTGCCACACACGATGTTGGAAGCCCGACAAGCCTTTTCATGATGTCCATAGAGCTGACATTTTGAACAACGAAGGGGATTCGGGATGTACAGTCTTACATTTACAATTTCATATCCTACTTTGACATTTGTAGGTAGAAAAACTTTGCCAAAAGTGAGGACAACAGTGGCTGTCTTCATCCTTACGCCTTCCTGATAACGAGTGATGAATCTGGCATCAATTACATCCTGCTGAGCAAGTTCCTGTATGATCTCTTCCTCACTCATCACCATGAGATCCCTGCAAGTGATAACACCCTTGCAGGAATTCATGGATGTTGGGATCTTGGCTTCGATATCATGACAGTGAAACTTGGGCAGCTTTAGCAAGTCTTTAACCTGAGCTGAGTTGAATGTCTTTACTAGGAGGTCCCCATTTCCAAGTTTTTTTACTTGTTCCACCTCTCCCGCACAGTGGTCAATCACCTTCTTGACAATGAAGGGATTGAGTCTGGACAGGGGAGTGGAACCTAGTGCATGAAGCGTTACGAAGGTCGCGTTATTTACAGGTATGTCTAGCGGGGAACGAGTCTGGCGTCCGTCAGTCTGGGGCCGGTCAGTCACGGTAGGGATGTCGTCAGGACTACCTCCCCCCCTGAAGGGGGGGAAGGCAGTAGGGGCGTCCGTCATAGCTACCACTTCCCCGTGAAGGGGAAGTGGGAAGAGAGAGAAAAACGACCAAAGGGCAAAGTACCTGGGGAAGACCCACCTAGGCTGAGATTACCCTCTCAAACCACTGTCGGGAGGACGCGCCTGTGTGTGACTCACACCCCAGAGCGATCAGTGGGGGGTACACTCCAGAGGTGAGTAAGCAAAGGCAATCTCAGAAATTAGATATAGACACCTACTATATCTACTAAGGCCAGGGAGGAAAATGAGGTCTAGCTAACCTAACTTTATTGAAAAACGCCCTAGTGGCGAGTAAAAGGAAAAAGCTAACGCCGGTGAGGCAACCCTGCAGCTAGAGGAGAGCTCAGAAACACGTCTTCCTTCTCCACGACTATTCATCAAAGTCCAGGAAGCAGCAAAGACAGCAACAATATTAATACTCGAAGGAAGGCCAAAAGCAGAGTACAGGAACCAGTTTATGTCAACGTTTCGCCCACAAAGCTTCTTCAGGAACATCATTACTGGACAACACTCCACTCCTTAAACAGACCCAAGCCTGACTGGTAGTGCAGGATTGTGTACTTGTGTTCTGGTCACCATTCAGGCTTAGGTCAATTTAAATAGTGAAGCACTGTCTACTGGTGTTGTTCCTGAAGAAGTCTTGGGGCAGAATGTTGCAAGTGGGATTCTGTACTCTGCTTTTGGTCTTTCTCTATATACAGCAGCGAATACACCATAATTTTACTGTTTATCTTCCTTATGAAAGCTTACCCAGAATCCAGCTAAATGAAACGAGTATTTCCTCATCCAATTTTTATCCCATACTTCACACTCGGGACGATTTGCATCAGTATATGACCGATTCCCGCCTCAGTGTTACGAGTCCTTTGACGGAAGGTAATCGAATATTGTTTTTGCTGGGTTTTATGGGCCGGCTAAATGCCTCACACATAGTAAAGCCTCTAGTCATACAAGCCTCCGCACGCAACATACTGGTGAAGCACAAATGGTGATGGGTTTCTGTAGTGAGAATGACGCCAGATCCAATATTAACCCTCTGCAGTTCGGGACAGCTCTAGTATTACGCAAGTCTAATTGAATGTTGTTTTTGCTCAGTTACAGTATATGGACCAGGTTAATGTCTCTCACATTGGGAAGCCTTAAGTCTTACAAGGTTAGGCACGCAACACAGAAGCACAAATGGTGATGGGTGTCTGTAGTGAGAGTGATACGTAAATGTGTTATAATGATTCATCCCGTCAGTCTGCAATATGAACCGACAAGGTGATCACATATGCAAGTATGTCCGTGAGCAAAAAGCCTCCAACACCTATCTGCCAGTTGAGGCAATGGAAGGGTGCCACATGAACTAGTTTCTTGTGATAGCAATATGAAACACACAAGAGAAAGGTATCAGAAGGAACGATACTCTCATTTGACAAGAGTGAGAAATACGGAAAGTAGGACGCAAGGCTGGCAGAGAATTTTGACTCCACATGAAAATACTTAATATCAGGATTCTCTTTAAATGGCCGCCTTGGTTTGAGTTACCCTAAAAACAGATCACGAGACAAAAACGCTTTCACTGAGCGACCGTGGATCTCCAGCTGAAAGTATATTGATGGTTAAATAGTAGTGATATGTACGTTGGTCTGCTGTAACATCACATATTAGTTCTGTAGTGTGTTTTTATGAGCAAAGTGCAAACACCAGTAGATTACATGACCTCCCCCTCTTTCCTTGCGCGCGCACACCCCCCTACACACATCTACACGCAAGCTAATCAGTTTCCACATCTTAAAGTTGTACAAACCTACCTACGTGCAAGATATACAAGGAAAGTTATTACGAAAATGGTTATGGTCATCATCTTGCTCGTTCATTGGCGAGTTTCCTTAATTGGCCTCTGTGTGTGGTTTATGGCTTCTCTCTAGACTTGAAGGACTTGTATCTCAGTACTTGAAGCTTATTGATTCCTTGTTTTTTATACTGTGATAATTATAGGTCTTTCACAATAACCTGGCCCATTATTTTCGTCCTTCATACATATATCTCCTGGTCCATTTTCTCGTCCTTCATACATACATCTGCCACCCATTTCTGTATTACCTTCACCTTCACTTGGTAGATTTTTGTCCTGTATACCTACTTCGACCATCCATTTCTACTGTACACTCACTTTAAGCTGGTCCAAATTTACGTCTTCCATACAAACTTCACTTATCAATCATTCAGTCAGTCAGACAATCAATCTAACTGTCTACCTGTCTATCACCAGATGCCTTAATCCCGTCAGGGGTGACCACAAATGAATCACCTCCATGTCACCCTTTCCTCCTCCATATGGCGACCTTCTCTGCAACTCACGCCCCCTTTTCTCACCTCAACCCTTCCTCTCTAACTTCACTCCCCTCCACAGTTTCTCGTATTGAAATAGATAATTTTCTGACCTGAAGTTTCCTTGTCTTGCTTCACTCCTATCCAAAGGCCTCTCGTATTGAAATAGTAATCCTCTCATCTCAAGCCCTCTCCTACTTCTCTCGTCTCCAAAGTCTCTCATATTAAAGGCGATACACTTTCTTAGTATTCTGGTCCACCTCGGTCTCTTAAATTGGTCTCGGGTCCTCAAGGCACAATCAAAAGCTGTAGGTGTTTCGTCTGGGCAATAAAACGATTTCTTTGAGACTTCCCTTCCAGTTTATTGGCTGTAAAATCTACCGTTCTTGAGTTTTCGGTGATACAATACATTTTGTGTTCTGGCATGACATATAAGTTAATTGTGCATCTTTTTTTTTTTCTTTCTTTTGAGAGAGAGAGAGAGAGAGTGGGTGAGTGAGTGTGTGCGTGCGTGCGTCCTTTACCGCAGCATTTTGTAAGTAGAAAATGGAAAACTTTGACCAGTTCCCTTTCGCTACCTCAGTCCATGTAATAAGGTGCTGGAATTTCCTATCAGCAAAAGGCATGGTATCACTTTTCTCTCATGTCATCTCAGTTTATATTTTTATTTTTATATTTTCCTTTTCCCTACTTTCATTTATTCTTTCCCCCATTTATATCCTCCACACTCCTACCTTCATTAATTCTTTTCCTCATTGTAATTTCCCTTATCATGCAAATCACTTAGGATCCTCGCAAGCCTGTACTTAGAGCCGGTAGCATCAGTGGTTATAATCATTCCAAGCAGGAAAATTGTACACTTGAAATACACAGCCTCTTCGACTTATGGTCCTCCTCATTATAAAGGGTGAGGCATAAGTCTGTAGGCATATGGAAAGGACACATCTGAGGTTATACTGTGTGTGTGTGTGTGTGTGTGTGTGTGTGTGTGTGTGTGTTCGTTATCGTGTTCGTGTTCTTGAGGCAGTTCTGCTTCATCACCAAACTAGCTCCCGTAACATCACTAACCAACACCGATGACTGGCACCTCAAATCACTAGCTCCCTCGACCAGTGCCCAGTTATCAAGCCTCTTCCCCTGTATGTTGCTGAGAGGAGAATTGGGTGATATTTTTATAGCCTCGTGAGTGACTTGAGATGGCACAGTACTCGTTACCAACAGTGTATCAGGCGCCTTGGTCATAATTCTTAGTCCTTTCGAAGAGATTACATTTAAACGATTCAGTTTAGGTTTAGGATGGACTAACTTGCCTACCTGCTTACCTGCCTGTGTGCCTGCCTGTCTGCCTACCTAATGACCTACCCACTTACCTGTGTGTCCCTGCGTGTCTGCCTGTCTTCCTACCTACCTACCTACCTGTCTACACACACACACACACACACACACACACACACACACACACACACACACAGGCTAGGGAGACATGTTTAAGGCTATTTAGTGATGAGATGAACCCCGTGATAAAACTAGCAAGGTTTTGTTTGGTGTGTCCTGCCCTCTGTTTCTCCAACCCACAAACCTGTTTATTTATTTCCACATTAAGACAAACCCCCCATTTACCATATAATTATCGAAGTTCCTATTTATTCTCTTAGTTATTATTCATCTTCTATTTTAATTATCCATAGACTACCCCAAAGCTGTCTCATTATTACCATACTAATCAGATACCACCTCTTTCTCAGACACTCTTTCTCAGTGTAATTATTTATCCCAAAACCAATTTATTCTCCAGCTCAGCTAAACCCACCTTTATGTGTTAGTTTTATGTTTTTCCTTTTTAATATTAACTTGCCTTATTGTGAAACGTTTGGTGGTTATATAAGTGAAGACAAAGGATTAAGTAAGCAGTCCTAAACTCTGGTTGAGACAGAGAACGTTGATAAGGCAAAAGAATGATTATAAATGTATGTCGACCCAGCATCCTAGCCGTCAATTCTCCAAGTCTAGAGAGAGGGCCGAGGGAGCGCAGTGGTGAATGGAGTCAGTGTGGACCGCGAGTGAGCTAAGAGAGGACGGACGCCCCTGTCACTCCCTCCAGGGACAGAGTGTCGCGGCTGTGTTAGTGGTTCGGTTCCTTACTCTCCTGCAGAAGTCTCACCTCGAAGCCTCCTTCCCCTCGTTCACAAGTCTCAAAAGCCTCCTTGAGCACCTACAGCAGTATTTTTCCCCTCCTGCAAAAGTCTCAAAAGCTTCCTTGAGCACCTACAAGTCTCATTCAGTGGCCTACTCCTCCTCCAGAAGTCTCAAAACCTCCTTCACCCCCCTGAAGAAGTCTCACCCAGTCCCCTTCCCTCCTGCAGAGGTCCCAGCTCAAAGCCTTATGGTTTACATGCAGTGTATTTTTCTGGAATAGAACAGTAAATTTACCTAACATTTTCTGAGTGTCGATGATCCTGTTAGCTCCGTGATAATGAGGGACGGCATCAGTGCTTAGGACGATTGTGTGATACCATTCCGGCAGAAGTAACTAAAACTCCATTAGTATATTTATTTACAACGAAGCATCTTTAGGCTGGTTGAGAAGGTTGCAGAGAACCTTCAAGACACAGGAGGTTCACCTGAAAGGATAAATACGATTCCAGCAGATATAAGAACAAGACACAATTTTTTTTTCGCTACGACAAGAGTACAAGCCTTCAAGCTGGTTGAGAAGGTAGCAGAGAACCTTCCAAATAGAGGAGGTTCAAGTCCAAGGATGATGGTGGAAGAGATGAGACTTGGCGACGGAGGTAAGACTGAGGGAGATGGTGGCGGTGGCGGGGGTCTACAGGCAGGCCAGTGGAGCGCCGACCCCGAGACTGGGCTGGTGACACTGACGGAGGCGGCTCTGGCCAGGCTAATCAACGCTGACCCCATTGACAAGTGGTCTCAACTCGACCCACAGCCAATTGCAAGGTAGTGTGCTTTGAAATTGTCGATGATGGTATGATGATGGTGATGATGATATAATGATGATGTGGACCTATAGCAATGTGGTATTAAGTCGACCCATAGCTAGTTGCAAGGTATTTGGCCATAGCACTTTAATCTGGTCGTGTGTATGATGATGATAATGACTGATGATTTGATTCTGCACAGCCATGACCAAGAGTTCATCGGAATTTCTCAGCCAGCATTGCGTCGTATCTTGCGTATTTCTCTTTCCTCCCCAGAGACAGGGAATATTCTTCCTTCCCATACTCTTTTCTTGTGTACTTCATATTGCTATCACATAGAAATAGTTCATGTAACGCCCCACTTTGCCACAATCGGTAGAGAGCGTCGGCGAACTTTTGCTGTACCGTACTGTACCATACCACTCTGAGATTTTGACCTTCCTGTAGTATACTGATGATGTGAGCTTAAAGCAAGGTACTGTGCTAGTGTTGTCCTTAGGTGATAATGGGAACGGTGAGACTAGCACGGAACCACTTTGATTTTGCCAGTACTGGCCAGAAATACTGATGATAAGAGTCCGCTGTTGCTTGTGTTCGTTCTTGATGATGACGTCAACCTGTTGCAAGGCAAAAAAGTCGACTTTTCTCATCTGGCTGGAGCTATAAAAGGTGTTACAGGAGAGATACTGAGATAGCATGATCAAGTAATAAGTGTCCACTCACTAGGTGTAGAACACATCCGAGAGGGCAAGGGTAAATTTGTGGCCCTTTTTTTACTGCAGCATTTGTCGTTGTTTTGGCAAGTATCTGGTACCACTGGAAAACAGCTTTCACCACAGTTTAAAAAAACCACGACAAGCCATGATCGGCACAACAGCTGAGGAGAAAAAATAATGGTGCTGTTTTCTTGCCTAGCGGAAAAGTTTTGGCGTTTTTCGGGAATATTTGGCTCTATGGAAAAAATAAAAAAGAGTTCAATAGATGGAAAGTTGACAATGTTTTGGTGTTCCTCAAAGCAGGGCAATTTTACAAGCCATACTGGGCAAGAATTTCACTTACTGATACCAAATTTTAGCTGAAGTATCGTGTTCTCATTCGATTCGCCCACTTAAGAAGAGTATCCTGTCCTTGTGTGTGTGTGTGTGTGTGTGTGTGTGTGTGTGTGTGTGTGTGTGTGTGTGTGTGTGTGTGTGTGTGTGTGTGTGTGTGTGTGTGAGGCAGAATCTATGACGTGTGTGTGTGGCGCCGCGTTGGTGCTTGTGTTGTGCATACGTCATGAAATATACCTTTTGTGTGTGTGTGTGTGTGTGTGTGTGTGTGTGTGTGTGTGTGTGTGTCTCTCTCTCTCTCTCTCTCTCTCTCACACACACACACACACACACACACACACACACACACACACACACACACACACACACACACACACACACACACACATTCACACGTACCAAAACCTCGATTAAACCTATAATTGCATTTAAGGATTTAATTTTGGTTGTCAGAGGAAGTCTTATGAGGCGTGGTCATGAGATTACAGATACTTAAAGACAGACTATTATTGTTGAATTGATGGTAACTCCAAGGGGGCTAACAGAGACTTGTTCTTTGTTGAGGTCTGTTCATGAAGATATTGTAAAAGATTCTTGGTACTGTAGCCTATGATTATGGTCGTTCTTGTTGATACTGATGTTGGTGCTAAACTAGGGTCTGCCTGGCCGAGCAGACGCGTCGGCCACAGGCAGGCATCTACGTTTGAGGGGCTGTCCTACAAGTATTGGGATTCGTTGCCCCCTTGTGCTAGACAGCGCCTCAACAGGTTCGGTCCAGGTTCCTTCCCACGGCGAGGTGTAGGGAAATATGGGGATATACAGTATGGCTCCCGGGTGTGCGACACATCTGCACCGCCCAGGATGCACAGCGCCACCACGTGTAGGCTCACCTTCTGGGCCACAGACATGATGTAAACTGCATGAATGGCACACAGAATATCAAGGCCCTATGCAAAGAGATCTATTAAGGATAAGTGATGACAGATAGTCGTTGAGTTGTAGTTGTGAGGTAGGAATGAGTCTCCTTGGTTACTAGTCGAGTTTGCTTTCAAGTCTGACTGCACTTGGTAGAAAGGGGTGGCGGGTGTTTGTCAGCTTCGAGTAAACCCACTATAGGAGGATTTATGGTGCTCTTTACTATGCATATTTATCCCCAGTACCCCTCTCTCTCTCTCTCTCTCTCTCTCTCTCTCTCTCTCTCTATCGATCCAAGAGAATATTAATCTCCCATATGCAAAGAAACAGCTTAGGAAAAGTTACAAGGCCTGCTTAGCTAACAAGACCACGCCCTATGACTCACTAGCAGCGTCTATCTGAGCCATGTCCTGTGTGTGTGTGTGTGTGTGTGTGTGTGTGTGTGTGTGTGTGTGTGTGTGTGTGTGTTAATATGCATGTCAGGATGCGTGTGTGCGTGCTTGCATGTCTCTCCATCCACCCTTCCCACACTGACGCACAAGGACAGAGTAGCATCGTGGCCACATGTTGAAAACTGTACTCTTTTCACCTTAACTTGGCCCAGATTTTCGTCCTTTTGCAGCTTAACGTAGGTAAGTGAAGGGAAAGGACAGTACTGTGGCACTACAGGTTTCCACAGCACTTCTTCTTGACTAGCGTCCCATTTTAGTGTGTACTGTTACAGCTCAGCATTCAAAGCGGAGAGATGGCAATTTTAGGCCAAGTTAGAGGAAAAGGGGTAGTCATAGTGGTTTAGAAAGGAGGTTTGAACAGGTCCCTTGCAAAGCTGGCTCAGGTAATTTCTGTGGGGGGAATGGTTTTTGTCTCAGTGATGATAGTTTGTATTTGGGGTTTGGAGGACTCTTATCTCCTTTTCCTTGGCAGTTTATTATCTCTAGTACATATCAGTATTTTCCTTCATACTTTATATAAACATAATATGTATTTTTTTCATGTAATACATTCATACAAAACCGGAGTCATGGACCTCTCTCTCTCTCTCTCTCTCTCTCTCTCTCTCTCTCTCTCTCGTAAGCGAAAGCATTATCATCTTTAAAAACATCTATATTTGGTTCATCCGACTGTACACAAATAACACAAATAACACAATATCATGAGATCTTTCTTCTCTTGTGACAGGGCATCATTTCTCTGTTATCACATGTATTTTGGTTCATCTAGTCAGTTATTTTTATGCTTGAGACGCTTTGTATAGAGCTTAGTAGCTTGCTATGACGCCAGTACCACCATCGCATTAATTATTCAGCTAGGATGGCCACAGTAATAGCTTTATATAAGATTCAGTAGCTTGCCATGGCCGCAGCACTGACATCACAGTAGCTATTCAGTGAAGGTGGCCATAGCAGTAACGTTATAGAGCCCAGTAGCTTGCCATGGCGCCAGTACCATCATCACATTAATTTTCCAATAAGGGTGTCCACACTACTAACTTTATGTAGGGTCCAGTAGCTTGCCATGGCGCTAGTACCACCGTTACATTAGTTATATATTCAGTGAAGGTGATCGCAGTAATAACTTTATAGGGCCCAGTCGCTTGCCATGACACCAGAACCACCATCACATTAATTTTTCAGTAAGGGTGTCCACACTACGAACTTTATGTAGGGTCCAGTAGCTTGCCATGGCCTCAGCATCACCATCACATTAGTTATTCAGTGAGGGTGGTCGCAGTATGATGGTATCAGGGACAACGTAGTATAAAAACAACCCCATAACTTTCCCTTGACCGATGTTCACGTACGAAATGAAGTCTGAGTCCATATTCGTAAATTTTCTTGATCTTAAGTGGCATACGATATCATTTTTTTTTTATTTAATGCCAGAAAAGGAAGAAAGCAGAGTATTATCCCTAGATCCATGAAAATCCGTGCCTTTCAAATAATTTGGACAAAAACAAAATGCCAAATTTCAAGATTAATTCATTTTGAGATTTCTGCACACACACACACACACACACACACACACACACACACACACACACACACACACACACACACACACACACACACACACACACCGGTAATCTATATACATATACTCTGTGAGTAGACTTGACAGCCCGTTCCCAAAGGCCTGGCAGTCTTCTTACACGCCACGCACCTTGCTTATCATCAAAATGGGTGCAGTTCCTTTCCCTCAGCTGGCCTTGTGGTTGATTCCTTAGGTACTCCATATTTACTGCCGTCAGAGGGGGTCCAGATGATATCAAGGGTAGTACAGTATTCAGATCGCCCCGTATGGCCAGTCTCGCTATCTTGCTATGTAGTCTTGGTGCGGTTTTTGCTCGCGGTTGTAAATATATCTGGTAATATGGTTTTTATCTCCTCTTGTGCCTCGATTTCCTTAGGACAGATGCAGTATTTCTTACCTCGTTTGCAGCTACATTTTTCTTGTGCCTCAGTTTTCTTTAGACAGGTGCAGCATTTCTTATCTACGTTTGCATTTGTGTTAGTCATTTGCCTAGATTTCCTTTAAGACAGATGCAGTTTTTTTCTCTATGTTTACAGCTGTAGTGTCATTACCTTCGCTAACGGTGTCGGAAGGCCGTTTTCATCCGTATCAGTCAAAAAGTTGGCATCGGATTTTAATAAAGATCTAGCGGACAGGTGGACAAAGGAGCAAGAAAGAGTTGTTTCAGTTTTGAGGTGGATCCGAGTCTGGAGTCTGGAGTAAATAGTAATTTTATTTGTCGTTGGTCAAGGCGTGTGCCCTCATAGTGTTTTCTGATTTATATTGTACTGTCGGCTTCACAATGCACTGTTCACTCCAACTAGGCGTAAAAGTGCCATCATCACCCTGAATGCTGAGCTATGAGAAGAGATTAACACTAGGATGTGATGCTAGTCACGAAAAACTGCTATGGAAGGAATGAGAAGCCGTATCATTAACTCTGCCACTAGGTTACGGGAAATAGCTTGCAAAGGTCGGAAATATCACCAGGTTAAATATTCCCTACTGTCTTCAAACTGTGTCAAGGCCTAGTAATGTCCTGCTAAGCTAATCAGTAACATTCAGTGGGCTGGAAGGGTTGGAATCTGGTTCACTAGTTAGGGGACCCATACATGATTCTCCTTGATACGATGCGTCAGGGTGGAAAGCAGCGGACAGGCCCAAGTGTGAGTAGGGGCGGTGGAACAATAGGCTAACTTTTGTCCTTAGTGTGAAGTAGACGCAGTGGAGTAGTAAGCCTATTATTATTATTATTATTATTATATCTCAGTTAGCGTCCTATTTAAAACCGTTAGTAGAAACTGCTTTGATATGGGTATGGCTAATTTGATAGTGTATATGTAATAGTGATCAAACTGAATTGTATGTGAATGATGTGTAGTCCATATTACTGGGCACGTAGCTGATAGTCCTGCCACTTTTATATATACAGTTTTTAGGTGTAGTAGCTTCAGGGAACGACTCTGTCTGTCTGTCTGTCTGTCATTAATCATTTTAGGACCCGAGGTGCATCACTCCAATGCACTATAGCGACATCAGCGGAGCCACACCACTGCACACTATACCATACCATACCACACCATACCACACCACACCACACCATACCATTCTACCCTACCACATCACACCACATCACTTCACCACAGCATTATAACGACATCAGCGGGGCCGCACCACTGCACGCCATACCATTCCCTACCATGCCACACCATACCATTCTGCCCTTCCACAGCACTCCACCACAGCACAGCACACCACAGCACAGCAAAGCACACCACACCACACCACACCACACCACACCACACCACACCAAGAGCATTAACTGAAGGGTCCTGAAATTTCCTCATCAGATACTTTTGTTTTTATTAAATTATTTTTTATTTAATCCAATCTCAGCTCACTGCGCCTTTAAATCATCCTGTCAGTCCCACTACACATTACTTGACAACCCGCAAATAAACGAATAAATAAATGAATCAATTAAATAAATGATTAAATAGATAAATATATAAAGTAATAGACAAGTGGCTAACTCACTCACTCACTACGTAAATCTGTAAAAAAATAAAACACATTCCCTTCTCAGACACCTGCAGTTCTAGTCCTACACTCTCCACTCTCTCTCCTTTCTCCTTCGATTCCCAGCTGGCCAATGCACCTGATTTACCTCCACGCTAATATGATCATTTGGCTGCCCTGCCCATCTCACCACCTGTGCCCACCTGTCTAAACACATTTTAATATCCCTACCCACTTTTTTGCTCTCTCTCCTTTCTTGCCACTTTTCCTCTGGTAGTGGCTTTGTGCACCCTGAATGGAGCAGCTGCAGCGTCCACCCAGGAGCCAAGCCTCCCCATACTTCCCTGCATTTCACCGTGGGGAGGACCCTGGTCCGGCGCTGTCTGCCACAAGGGGACGTTGTATTTGCTGTACTATTCTTGTAGGACGTCCCCGCAGAAGCAGTGGCTTACCTGTGGCCCACGGGTCTGCTCGGCCAGGCAGCCTGGGATTGCAGCAGCAGCAGCAGCAACAACAACAACAACTTTGTCCACATTTTCCTTGGTGCAATACGTAACAAAATCTGTCACCGAGAATACGAGCTCAGTTTGAACAGGCCATCAGTGTTGTTAGTAGCCTATAGATTATGGGTGTAGTAGACAAGGTAAATCGCTAACGGAGAGATGTTACGAGCCCCAAGTTTTGGACATGCCGTCAGTATAGTTAGTATTCCTTGTAGGGCAGGTTCGTGTAGTTGGGATGGCCTTATCTCGCGAGACATTCATCAAGTCTTATTCACACCACACTGAGTTACACCTGCCATGAATCACTATCAGATTTACGGTGTTTATATTTGGCAAGGGGAAATATGTGACACTTTAACCCCTACACCACCAGAGACTAAGTGTAGCCTGGGTAGCAGCGTCTGGCACTTGTAGCCTAGAGAGCAATATCTGACACGTGTGGCGATATTATGACACCTTAACTCAATATCTGACACTTTAAGACATGACCTGAGAGCACTTTAGCCTCGGTAGCACCATCTGACACTTGTAGCCTAGAGAACAATATCTGGCACTTGCAATATGTGACACTTATATGGTTTAGTTAACACTTAAGATTGTCACAGCCAGCAAAGAAGTGTTGGTGAACTTTCCTCAGTGTTGTAGCTACGAAAATTGCTAACGCTCTAAGCATTATTTGGTTTAAACGTAGGACGGATGCTGAAGATTTGGAAATAAGTAAAAATAGTGGTAGTGGTGTTGGAAAGGTCAGAATGGTAGAGAGAGAGACAGGGAGATAAGGAACATGATGGTGCTGGTAGAATGATAGGCAAGCTGGTTATGCTGATAGGGAATAGATGGATTGATAGGGATGCTGGTGATGCTAGTTGGGAGACAGATAAGGAAGATGGTGATGCTGGTAAGGAGATAGAGAGATAGGGAGACAGGAAAGCTGGTGGTGACGGTAGGGAGATGGAGTTAGGGAAGATGATTGTAGTGGGAGGGAGATAATGACAGAGAGATAGGGAGACGGAAGTTGGTTCTGCTAGGGAGATAGAGAGATAGGGAGGCTAGCTGGTTGTTTTAGTAGGAAGATAACGAGACAGAGATAGGAAAATAGTGAGGCATAGATATCAAGACAGAGAGATAGGGAGACAGAATCTGGTGATGCTGATAGGGAAGACGTATGCACCTGTATCCCATCACACCCGGATCTTGCCTGACATAACTGCCCTTCCCTCCTCTTCTGTTCTTCCCTCTCCTGCCATAATCTGCACTCCGGTCTCCCCTCCCTCCCCATTCTCACACCCCAACATCCATCCCTCCACTCCTTACTCTCTTTTTCGATCTGTTTCGCGCCCTGGTCAGTTTCACAGTTCTTTTTTGTACGCGTTCTGACTTAGCGTGATTCAACCTAACCTGACTTAGCCTAACTTAATCTAATATTCATTCCATATTCTTCTTTACATAGTCTCACTCTCTACCAGGCATCATAGTCCCGTCTTACGTGGTCTGACTTACCCTTAGCTGAGCCTGATATCTCTTTCATTCACCATAAACTCCTAACTCCCTGGGCCAGTTTCATAGCTTCTTCGTATATGCCCTGACCTAACCTAGTCTAACCTGGTCTAACCTAATCTACTAAATCAATCTCTGGTAGTGAAGGAGTTAAACAGAGGTTGTAATTAATCACGTTACTATGTTAGGATTCTTCTAAAATAAATATATTGTGTAGCTGTAACGATAATTAAAGACATAATAGCAGTGAAAAGATTTACGTATTAATGTGTGCTTTTCATTACACCTCTACCTAATTCCCTTTCTGAACCATCACTTCCAATTCTTCTCTGTCTCTCTCAACATCCTAATATTTTTACCTCCGTTACACTCGCACATGCTTCCTCTTCCTCCGTCACTCTCACACTTGCCTTCTCCCCTACCTTCTCCCTCTCTTTCTCCTTCTCTCTTTCCATCACTCCCACACCTGCCTTCTCCCCCACCATCACTCGCACACCTGCCACCTCTCACTCCATCACTCCTATACGTGCCTCCTCCCCGTCTGTCACTCACACCTACTCCCCCTCCATCACTCTCACACCTCCCCCCATCACCACTCCCTCTCACTCCTGGCATGATCGTTGGACCGGTTCCTGATTAACCTCCAGGTGTGCTAATGTGCTCAGATTATTTGTCTCCCAAGTAGGTGATAAGCAACTCCAGAATTTTACATAGTATCTATATCTGTCTATCTGTCTACCTATCTGTCTATCTGTCTACTCATCTATCCATCTGTCTATCTATGTATCTATCTATTTATCTATCTGTCTGTCTTTCTGTCTAGAGAGAGTAAACTAAATGAACTCTAATCTCGTAATACCTACTCTATAACTATTTTAGTATACATAGGCCATTGATTCCTTTACTCCCTATTTAGATCGACCGCTGCCTATTTTGGAGGTCGTATCGTTGAAGCGTTGGCTGGCTTTAACAGATGCTTATATTGCGCCAGCCTGATTTACGGACGATTTTACTGCACATAAATAAGCTTTGATGCTGATTCTAGTGCTGCTTGTGGCTGCTCATATGGGTTAGTTAATTCCACTCTCCAGTGCGAGAGAGAGAGAGAGAGAGAGAGAGAGAGAGAGAGAGAGAGAGAGAGAGAGAGTTGAGGGCGAGTGTACTAAGGCATGGGATATAATGTATGTTTATGGTGTATACGGCGATTTTTACCTGACAACGATCTGTGGCGTCACTGAACTCGGTTGGTGGTCAGGTGTAGTCAGACTGAAGGGTTGATTTGACTAGTAACCAAGGAGACTCATTCATGCCTCTTAACTAAGGCTCAACGAATTTCATGCAACCATAACTTTGTACTAAAGATGAAACACACACACACACACACACACACACACACACACACACACACACACACACACACACACACAAAGACTCTCTAAGAGAGAAATCTATGCTTCCACAGTATAAACAATAATCTCATTTTACTTTTAAAATTCATTCGGTCTAGGAAAGAAGAGCTTTAAAAGGTGACAGGAGAGGCGGGAGAAATAGGAAGAGAAAGGGACAGACACAGAAAAAGAATGATAATGGTAAAAGAAGGAGGAGGCGGCACTACATCAAGTGAGTGGAGGATGATAGTCACCAGCTACCACTAAGAGGTTGTTCTGAAACTTGGATACCTGAATATTAAGTACTTTCCCGATGCCCAGACGGCTGTGCATTTGTGACTGGTTCTGTAAATGCAATATTATTTATACTTAACTGGTTAGGCAACCTTATATGGTGCCTCACAGCTTCCTTCCTTCTCTCTGGCCAACTACTATCCATTTCATGGACCGTGTATCATGGTTTTTCTCAAATATCTTTCAAACTAATCAATTGATCGGTATGATACTTTGACACAGTGTACATGACACCTCCCGCTAATTTTTGGTAATATACGGCATTGCCAAGTGGTGTTACTGAAGGCGTTTACTCTTGACGTTTAAAGGCAAAGTCGCGTGAGTCGCCAGACTAATCAACACAGTCGAACGTCCGCTACCCCTCATCCCCTTCCTCTCCCTCCCTACCTCCCTCCCTCTCCCCCCTCTCCCTTCCCAACTCCTCATTTCCCCCCTCCCCCTCCTCACGTCCCCCCTCAACCCTCATTCCTGCTGGCCTTCCCGTGGCCCCCCCCCCCACCCTCTGTCCACTCTATCATGTTATAATGATTAGTATCGGGTATCATAAATACAGTATGTTGTTGTTTGTAGAGTCTGTGTTCATTTAATCATTGTTATTGTATGTCCTGAAGTTATATAAACGGGAGTTGACTAAAGAGCGTATGACCGTCACCTTATTCACCCAATATAATGTGCCTACTATCACGATCTCTTAATTCCTTTACCCCCCATATCGACGTGTTTACTACGAGCAGGTAAGATAAGGTATCCAAAATTAAATCACACAGTTTAACTTACAAACCAGTACGGTACGGTATATAATCAACACAACATAATAGGGCCGTAATGGATTTATGAAATTCTCTCTCTCTCTCTCTCTCTCTCTCTCTCTCTCTCTCTCTCTCTCTCTCTCTCTCTCTCTCTCTCATAATAAATATCATAATAGGTAGAAAAGTGATGCAAACAACTGAGCATATTACAGAAAGTTTATTCACAGTCTTCGTCACTATCAAGGAACAAATCATCCTCGGAATCACTCTCGATGTTGATAATTACGGGATCTACACGCTTATGGATGTTATCCGTGCACCAGTACTCATCCTCGAAGGCTCTGGACCGTCTCACTGCACCTTCCCACACCTCCCTTGTTGCGCTAAGCTTGGCTTCCTCTATCCTGGCCTGCAGATCTGCCCGAGTGAACCGCTGCAGTGAGGAACGCACATGTTTTTTCATTGAACCCCAGACCTGCTCAATGGCGTTGAGCTCAGGATGAGCTGGTGGCAGTCGGACGACTTCATGACCCCATGCACGGATGACGTCATCAATCTGGTACAGCGGTTGTGGCCGGTTCTGCTTACAGATCTGCAGCAACTCAGGGCGTGTGGCGTGTGGTGGGAATGGTATCTGGCGGCACGTCAACCATTCCACGATGCCTGCTTTGATGGTGGAGGTGGTAGGGCAGCGACTTTCCTCACTCAGCTGGTTGTGGTATGGCGCATTGTCAAGCACCAGCACTGATGGCTCAGGCAAGGCTGGAAGGAGCTGCGACGTCAGCCAGCGGAGGAAGAGATTACTGTTCATTTCGCCGTGATAGTCACCACTTTTGTTTTTTGCTGGGAAGCACAAGAATGCATCGTCAGCAAAACCGTCAGCTGTGCCCGCAGCAACAACCACAAAGCGCTCACCCTCTCCAGGCGGGACCTGACGACTGTAGGCGGCACTGGTCGCAGGCTGTGAGGTGTCCACCCACTCCTTGCTGGGATGCATCCTCGTGGTGAACCATGTCTCATCAACGTATACCACTCGTCTCCCCTCCTTCCGATATTCCCTGAGTGATCGGAGAGTGCCAATGCGCCAGCACACAATATCAAGTGACTCCTTGCGTACGTACATTTTCCTCTGTGAGGTCTTATAGCGCAACCCCATGCTGTGTAGTAATCGCCACACCGCTGTGTCTGAGGTTTCACTAGGGATGATGTCCTTTTTCCGTAAGTCGTCTGTCAACGTGCTAATGGTGAAAGTATGTTTCTTAGCAAATTCACCATGTACATGGCGGCGTATGGCACCAATGGCAAAACTGTCAAAGAGACGTGGTGTGGAGGTGGGTGTCGGTGTGCCTGGTGGTGTTGCAGGGGGAGTGTCTGTCCCAGGTGGTGGTGTTCGTGTACCACTGCGAGAACCCGGGTTGCGGTGTACAAGTGCACGCACTGCTCCCACCGTCATTCCCATGACATCTGCTACGCGATCATAAGGCCTGTGCAGGAAAAACTACAATTGTAGAATACATACAGAAGCATGCAGTTAAAAACAATAACATAGTCTGTAAAGCATTCGTGAAATATTAAAGAATGTCACAATACTGTTGTTGTGTTTTCATAAATATATACTTTCAATAGATAACAACCTATTTACTACAACGAGTGTAGCAATTATTGAATGGATAATGGTGAGCCACCGTTTTGTATACTACGGGTGAGATAGAGACAAAGTAATAGATAATTTGATAGGGAGATAGATGCATTGATTGATTGAGTGACCAATATGTGTGTGCTTTTTGCGTGTGAGTGTGTTGTTATGTATTTATACACTTGAAGATTCACTTACCTATTGAGATTAATCCTTAATCTATTGTTAGCTTTCTCCATTCTGTATATGGTTAGGAGTCGGAGTGCAATTGCATTTCTGCAACGACGCGGACACAGTAACATAGCGGCCATGACAGCGATGAGGCATCCGTGTCCTTCACTAGCCTGATGCAGTCAGTAGGTATACTACAAGTGCTGCAGCCGACAGACAACCCCGCACCTGACACCCTCGTTGGGAAAACTTAACCAATAGCCTATTATGGTCGTTAGGTCAGACCACGCTATATCCTTTTCATTAAGAACTTTCCAGTTATCTGCTACTACTGAATAATATAATGGTAAACGGTATTTTATTGCATATTGTATGTTACATACAGGTATTGGGGGGAATGCTGAGAGAAAGAGAGAGAGTGAAACAGTGAGACAGAGGGAGGGAGGGAGAGAGGGAGGGAGAGGAAGGAGATGGGGGGGGCGGACGTTCGTTTGTGTAGATTAGCCCTGCAGGGCTCACGCGACTTTGCCTTTAAACGTCAAGAGTAAACGCCTTCACTAACACCACTTGGCAATGCCGTATATTACCAAAAATTAGCGGGAGGTGTCATGTACACTGTGTCAAAGTATCATACCGATCAATTGATTAGTTTGAAAGATATTTGAGAAAAACCATGATACACGGTCCATGAAATGGATAGTAGTGAATTTAAAGCATCACTATCAATGGGGCCGTGTGGAGTACAGTACAGAGAGCAAATAGACAGATACGTGTTATTAAATTTTACTCTGCACGCGACCGCTTCCAGAGTAGAATTTAGAATCACTTCCGTTTGTGGGTGTGATTTGTGGGTGTATATGGCGACTCCGTGACCTTCATATCTTCTATACGAGTGGTAGTGTTTTAACTGTGGAGGATCAGGGTGATCCTCCAGGCGCGTCTCCTGTAAACAAATAACGTCTGGCCTGTGTATTGACAGCAAGATTGCTATATTTGGTAACTTATTCCCGACACCTCTACAATTCCACTGTAATACAGTGAAAGCGACGGTTTAAGATTTACGAGGGTGGCCAGTGCTCTTAGTTTTGTTATGCCGCCCGCCACCAGGCGAGTGGCTACCGGGGGACCTTTCCCGGTGCTTGCTCGTGGAGATCTCCATATTCTCGTCAATAACAAGGCTCCCAGAATCCACCGAGGAAGAGCTATTCTTTCTCTCGCTCGCTGGACTAGGAGCAGGAAGGACATGAGGACGTGACTGTTTGGTGAGGGTGGTCAAGTTAATTTTATCTGACTTGTCAGGCTTCTGTTTTGGCCGCACTGACTGCGAAGGAGCAGCGGCAGCCAGCCTGAGAGTATGAAGTGGCAACAGGGATGTCTGTCAGAGAGTTGGAACGTACAGGAGGCTTAGACCGAGAGGTAGGGCGTGGGGCATGAGGAGCGAATGTTAGGTCAGTCTGTGTCTCAACGGTGCACATCACGGGACGGGACACAACCGCCGATGCATAGGAGATATTAGGCTTGGGAGTTGCATGCAACTCCTTCACCTTCTTCCTTGCATCGTAAAAGGAAATGCCCTCAGTTGCCTTCACTGTGCAGACCTCTTTCTCCTCCTTCCACTTGGGACAAGCCCTTGAGGAAGTGGAGTGAGCATCCTTGCAGTGAAAGCAGCACTCAGTCTCGGATGTACAGTTGTCAGCAGAGTGACCTACAGTCGCGCACTTGCCACACACAATGTTGGAAGCCCGACAAGCCTTTTCGTGGTGTCCATAGAGTTGACACTTTGCACAACGAAGGGGGTTCGTGATGTATGGTCTGACATTTACTATTTCATATCCAACTTTCACATTGGTTGGGAGAGATACCTTTCCAAAAGTCAAAACAACTGTTGCGGTCTTCGTCCTTATGCCTTCCGAAAATCTTGTGATGAATCTGGCCTCTATTACATCTTGCTAAGCAAGTTCCTGTACGATTTCTTCCTCCTCCATAAGCACAAGATCCCTGCAGGTGATAACACCCTTGCAGGAATTCATGGCGTGCGGGATCGTTGTTTGGACATCGTGACAGTGGAACTTCCTCAGTTTAAGCAAATCCTTGACCTGAGCTGAATTCTTGGTTTTTACGAGAAGGTCTCCACTCGCAAGTTTTTTCACTTGTTCCACCTCTCCTGCACACCCATCAATCACCTTCTTGATGATGAAGGGATTGAGGCTGGACAGGGGAGTGGAACTAACCGCATGAATCATGACAAACTCGGCGTTGTGTATGTTAATGTCAAGACGGGTACGTGTCTGGGGCCGTTCAGTCTGGGGGCAGTCCGTCCGTGCAGCAGTCGGGGGTCGGTCAGGACTACCTCCCCCCCTGAAGGGGGGGGAGGCAGTAGTGGCGTCCGCCATAGTTACCACTTCCCCCTCACGGGGGAAGTGGGAAGAAAGAGAAAAACAACCAAGGGAGAAATTGCCCGGGGAAAACACACCTAGTCTGAGATTACCCTCTCAAACCACTCTCGGGAGGACGCGCCTGTGTGTCACTCACCCCAGAGCGATCAGTGGGGGGTACACTCCAGAGGTGAGTAAGCAAAGGCAATCTCAGTAATTAGATATAGACACCTACTATATCTACTAAGGCCAGGGAGGAAAATGAGGTCTAGCTAACCTAACTTTATTGAAAAACGCCCTAGTGGCGAAAAAAAGAAAAAGCTAACGCCGGTGAGGCAACCCTGCAGCTAGAGGAGAGCTCAGAAACACGTCTTCCTTCTCCACGACCATTCATCAAAGTCGCCTGAGTGTGAGTGTCGCCGTGACCAGGTGACTGTGTCAAGTGTCGCTATCCGCACCCTGTCTTATTTATAGTAATATTTCCCCTACAGACTCCCAGTCTTGTTTATCCCCTTTGTGATCAGTTCAGTGTGTATCCTGCCTAAAAGTGACACATAGACAATACCATATATAATTCAAGATATCCCTGTATGAGCATTGTAGTGTGCACTGAGTGTAACTATATTTTGTGGTGCTGAATGTTAACTCTGTGTCTCTGTTCCCCTGTATCTCAAATATCACTCTGTGTTGTATTGTAACGGTTAGAATTAAGGTAATAGATGTGTTAAGGTGTACTGCCTGGTTTTTATGTCCTGTTCCTTTGTTGGTGCTTTACTTCCGGTCTAGAAAGAGGACCCCGCTTCAGTCGCTAGTGTTTTTAGGACGAGAAGTCGCCTTAATATATATATAAAGGAGCGTTGTGGTGTTGTGGTGTTGATGTGGTTGTGATAGGAAGCGTTATGAGGAACACACTGAGGTGGTTTGGCCATGTGGAGAGGATGGAGGGTGAAAGACTGACGAAGAGAGTGTATGTGAGTGAGGTGGAGGGGGAAAGAGGGAGGGGGAGGCCTAGGATAAGATGGAGGGATGGGGTGGAGAGGTATATGAGAGAGGGGGGTGTGAGTTGGGAGCATGGGAGGGAAATGGTGGGGGACAGGGCGACTTGGAGGCGATTTGTTTGTGGCCACCCCAAACGGGATTGAGGCGTCTGGCAATAGATAGACAGATAGAAGTCGCCTTAAAAACACCAGCATAACACTGGTGGCAAGCGGTGGTTCTGGATCCGAGTAAAAGCACGGAGGAACGATAAAAGGAAACTTGTACAATGGCAGCCAAACATCACATTCAATTGCCGAAATTCAACCCGGACCAATGTAACACTGATGAGTACTTGGATATGGTTAAACCCCTCTTAGACATAGGGTTCGACTCAGACAAAGAAAAGATTGCAGTCACATTACCTAACCTGGGTAAAATAATCGCCACTGTCACTCCGAAAATCGTCCCGAGACTAAAATGGGATCAATTCAAACAAATTGTGAAACAGGCAGCGACGCCATCTCTGGACACAGTTGTAGCCTTATCGCAACTAGACGCCCTCACATACGACGGAAGCCTCGATGACACCTTCATCCAGGCCAAGGTCCAAGGAGAGAAGGTCACTTCGTGCGCACATTCTGATGACGTCAGGTGGGAGATAAACGGGCGGCCGAAGGTGACTTCCGCTTTCTTTTAGGGTATACTGCTTTTTCTCTGAGGTAATATAATGTTATACAGCTTCGCCCCCAGAACCTTCAGCTGATCATATGATGGTTAAAGTGTTTTCATTGTATAATTAACATTTCTACTAGTTAATGGGGATGTAACAGTTAACGAGAGAGAGAGAGAGAGAGAGAGAGAGAGAGAGAGAGAGAGAGAGAGAGAGAGATGGATTGGAGGAAAAAAAAATGAAAGCCGTGATTTGGAGTCGGGGTAGAGATGGAGGGAGGGGAAGCGAGAAGGAAAGGAGAAAGGAAGAAATGAAGGAGAAAATGTGGAAGGCAGAGAAGGAGAGCAAGACGGGAGAGAGGGAGAAGCGGTAGGGAGGAACGGGAGAGAGAGAAAAGTGATTGGGCGAGAAGGAAGGGAGATACAGTATTTGCGAATGAAGTAAACGACGTGAGCGAAGAAAGGAAGAGACTAGAAGGTATGGAGAGAGAAGAGAAGAAGAGGAAGAGGTGGAGGAGGGAGTTAGAAAGTGGAAGAAGAGGAGGGAGGATGAAAAAATTAGAAAGGGAGTTAGGGATGGAGGAAGAGAGAAGTGGAGAATGAGGAGGAGGGAGAGAGAAAAGTGAGGGAGGAGGAGGAGCAGAAATGGAGAGATGGACAGCAGAATGGGGGAAGAAAGGAGGAGGAGAAGGAGGAGCAGGTGGAAGATGGAGGGAGGTAATATCTGTACTAATGAAAAGAGAGAGAGAGAGAGAGAGAGAGAGAGAGAGAGAGAGAGAGAGTATAAAATAATGGTTTTCAAAGGAAGGGAGTGAGGGTATAGCTGAAGGGATAGATAGGTAGATATGAGGAAGAGTGAGAGAAAATGGAGGAAGGGAAAAACGGGAGGGCAGGATGGAGGGATGGAGAGGAAGGGATGGAGGGGCAGAGGAAGGAAAGTAGGTAATTGACTGAGGGTTAGAAAGATTGAGGGAACGGGTGAGGGAAATTGGAGGGAGAGGAAAGTAGGAGGAGAAGTGGGAGAGAAGGACAGCTAGTGGAGGGAGGGAGGCAAGAAGAATAGGGGATGGAGGAAAACCTTGAGGGAAAGTTGGTAGAAGAGAAAGAAAAAATGGAAAACGAGGAAGGAAAAGATGGGCTGCGGTTACGGGAGAGTGGAGGGATTCGCTAGAAGGATAGATAGTTGGATGGAAGGAGTGAGGGAGGGAATACTTGGAGGGATGGAGGGAGTGGATGAATGGAAAGAATTAGGGAGCAGTGAAAGGCGGCAGGGAGTGGAGGAATGGAGAGAATGATGGATGAGTGGAGGGAGAGAGGGTATAACGGAGGGAGGGAGAGAATGCATAGAAGGATGAAGGAATGGAGTTAGGGAGTAACGGAGTGAAGGAATAGTGGAAGGAGGGAGGGAGTATTGGAAGTTAAAAAGTGAGGGAGTGATGGAGGAAAGGAAAGAGGGAATGGAGGAAATAAAAGAAAGAGGGAGTACTGAACGAAAAGAAGGAGGGAATAGAAGATGTGAGAGAAAAAGCAGCAATTGAGGGAAGGGTGGACTACTCCGTCACCGCTGCGTACCCGGGCACAGACGCAAAAACCCGGGAACAACTCATATTCCACAAACTCCTCAGGACCCTCCCCGGTTTCATTAAAAACCACTTCATAATACATGAACCGACGGGAGACCTGGATAAAGAAATCAACCTAATAAGGCGCCTTCTAGCCGTCCACTCCTCCCCCAAACGCATCGGGAACATCAAGCAATTCCCCACGGATCTCATCCCTGTAAATCCGTGGGAATTTTCTCCTTGCTGCCCTGAGTGCCCAATCCACGACATTCGTGAACAGCTAAAAGTTGCCCGGCGCAGCAAAACAACACAAGAGCGCTTACAAGCCTCCCCACCATACGCGGATTGCCGCAAGCCTCAAAGCAGGAATGCAAGACGAGGAAGGCACAGAAGGCGCCCCCGCATCCCACCGTAATGACGAGGGCCACCTCACATCTCCCCCAGTCCACGACAGGGGGAAACGTCATCTTTCCTTTTCCTTTCCTCTCACTATCTCTTCTATTTTGCCCTTCCCTACTCCTACCCCTATTCCTAACCTTCCCACCTCACACACCACTTTCTCCACTACTACCGCCTCCCCCCTTCCTATTCCTCCCCAACACAAAGCCTGCCTCCCCCTTCACAGACCTCCTAGAACCCTTACCTCATCTTCCCCTAACCTACTTCCCAAAACCGCCGCCTCCTCTCTACTCCCTCCCACCACCACCCCACACCACCCGCCACCATCACTTCCCCGCCACTCATTTTTCCCGCCAACACAGCCAACTTATTCGCCTTCCCTATCACACCATCCTCCTCCTCACTCTCACCTGCCTCTCTTTCCTCGCTCACCTCCCCCACCCCACCCTCAACCTCACCATACCCACAAACCCCTTCCCCCACTTCACCCTTACCTGACCCACCACCACCTTCCTCCGATTCTGATCCTTCACCAACCTCACCTCCGCCTGCATCTCCTCCGGTTACCCCACCTCCTCCAACCCACCACTCTCAATCACCGCCCGCTACGCCCACCACCAACACTGCACCACACCACCCATCACCAACTCCCACCTTCACCGCCGCGGAAACAACCACCACCACCGTACCACCACAACCAGAGACGAAAATTGAGAGGGTGCTATAGCGCCACCACGACCGCCCACCTGTCAGAATCCGAGGGACTCCCCACCTTCTCCGCCTCCTACGCCGGACTGACCACCCATCCTCCCTCCAGCTCACTCTCAACCCCCATCAGGAGCCCAACACCTTCACCACCCACTGGGTCAGCCTCCTCCAACACCTCACCCCGGCCCACCAGACCTCCACCTCCACCACCTACCACCTCCAGTCACAGGGTCGTGACTTTTACAAAGCGGAGGGTGGTAAAATGCCCGCCGTGCCCGCCGCCGGACCTCCCACCTCACCACCCCCCACCCCACCACCGGGCCGCCAACGCACCACCACCCCAGGAGGATACAACATTGGGGTTAGTGACCCCGATCAAGAGGGTCACCAGGACACTAAAATCCTGAGCCCCTGTCCCCCGCAACTGCCCCAACACCAGGTGACCAGGGAAAGGCAACTACCTTGCGGGCGGGACAACCATCGTCAGAAAAGGGGTGGGACTGAACTAGCTTCAGTCCCAGGTAACACCGTATTGACGGCAATTGTTACACCCTCTAGGGCAGGAGGGCCAAGGGCAGGAGGCCCAAGACTACGGCCTAATAAAGTGTACGAGGGTAAGGCGACCCAAGGCTCCGGCCTTAGTACACCCCAGAGAGAGAGTTGCCCCAGTGCATCCCTCTCCTGCTGTTCTCCCCTACAGGAGCAACACCGCGCCGACAGTCTCTATATGTGGCGGGGAAGGAGCGGCCTTGTACGCCCTTCAGTTGCTTCTGGTCGGAAAGATCAGCTCCCGGCTACGGCCAGAGTACGTACCAGGGTAAAGAGCCCCTGCTATCGTACGTGTAGCTTTTCCCTACTACGGGAGCAACACCGCGCCACATTAACACTTTTCGATTTTCATCTTTCTTCCTCCAGACGATTTTCTTCAACTCTGGAGAGAAATTTCGTACTGGAGGGGTTAGATAGAGTCACCATCAACCCCTTCACTACGAGGGGATCTCCTAAGCTGAATAAAATCGTCCGGTTACCTAGAACAAAGTAACTAAGTCATTCTCTGTCTGAAGGGGTTATTGTGTCTGTCCCATCATCCCGAGAGGGTTTCTTTAAGCTCCAGGAAATCGTCTAAAGGTAGCAAAGTGTAAACATGACGTCACCACTTGATCTAGGCGCTACAGATCGAATCCCGGAGGTGAACAAAGGTTTTTATATCATATAGACGTTTTATATTTTATATTTTGCAACTTTCAGAGGCATTTACTCAGCTTTAGGAGTCTTATGGATAGGCTCAATCAAACGTATCGAACCTCCCATGTTAGAAAAAATAGCTTACAGAAATGCGTCTCATACAGAAGAGGCGGAATGGACAGATCGAGTGACTAAGATATTGAATTATGTATATGACTGGTTTTGTTGTTTTTTATTATTATTATTATTACTATTATTATTATTATTATTATTATTATTTCAGGCAAATGTCCCAGGCTTCTAGACTGGCTGACTAGCGAATATTATTAAGTCTCCCGTGGCTCCGTGCTCCTTCCACTCAAGAGCCTGCACTTCACGCATTCCACGCACAAGATGGCGCCACCGCTGCATTCTTGCGAAGACGAGAGGTCAAGAGGACGACACTTGCTTTTTGTTTGTTTGTTTACTGTAATTGCTTAAAGTTGTGATCCCTCCAACTTGAATGCTCAGTTGTAACTATAGATAACTAGAATACGATGCTAGTCACGAAGAAGGGCTATGAAAAGATACAGAGCTCGTAGTATTGGCTGGATGAATCACTCTTGCGTGATAATCAAAGACGGTGAATAAAACCCACACTTGTAGACGAAGAATATAATTACCAAACAGTTTCGGTGGACACTGCCACCATCTTCAGTGGTCAAGATAGTGAGAGGGAGTGACATACTGATTATACAAGGGTTCCTTTTTATGCCTGTGTGTGTGTGTGTGAAAGGGTGGGGTAAAGGTGAGGTGGGGTGGGGTAGATTGTAAGCGGGGATTAACCCAAGGGGGATTTTGGGGGGGACATTACCGGACAGGTCAGGTGTAATTCCTATCTGACCTTACCTGTGTCGTAGCAGGAAGGGTGGGGTAAAGGTGAGGTGGGGTGGGGTAGATTGTAAGCGGGGATTAACCCAAAGGGGATTTTGGGGGGGACATTACCGGACAGGTCAGGTGTAATTCCTATCTGACCTTACCTGTGTCGTAGCAGGAAGGGTGGGGTAAAGGTGAGGTGGGGTGGGGTAGATTGTAAGCGGGGATTAACCCAAGGGGGATTTTGGGGGGGACATTACCGGACAGGTCAGGTGTAATCCCTATCTGACCTTACCTGTGTTGTAGCAGGAAGGGGTCCCTTCCTGCTACGACACAGGTAAGGTCAGATAGGAATTACACCTGACCTGTCCGGTAATGTCCCCCCAAAAATCCCCCTTGGGTTAATCCCCGCTTACAATCTACCCCACCCCACCTCACCTTTACCCCACCCTTCCACACACACACGCATAAAAAGGAACCCTTGTAGTGTCAGTATGTCACTCCCTCTCACTATCTTGACCACTGAAGATGGTGGCAGTGTCCACCGAAACTGTTTGGTAATTATATTCTTCGTCTACAAGTGTTGGTTTTATTCACCGGCTCGTAGTATTTTTTTCTTTTAACTAAGATACATGAAATAAGCTGCAAAAATACGAAAATACGAGCTTACTTAATGTAAATGAATTATAGTACGTTCAGGATGGAGGGAAGGCATTTTGTATTTTGTTTGTGATGTTATAGTGCAGTGGTTCCCAACCTTTTTGGTCCTGTGGCCCCCCGAGAAAATTATGAGAAGCTCCATGGCCCTTATATAACTCAGATCGTATATTTATATATTTTTAATATTTGATATTGTGCAGAAAACGGTAATTACCCCAATATACTTAAGGCTAAACTAGCACTGTAAGGTATATTTCATACTTGATTTCTGTCAGGTTTAACCCAGACCAAATAACTTATAATATCTTATATTACCAATAAGGCCCATGGCCCCCCAGTCAATGTCCCATGGCCCCCTTGGGGGCCATGGCTCCCAGGTTGGGAACCGCTGTTATAGTGTCTCTCAGGATCCTAGGATCCTGTCTCGGCTGAACCAAATTGTCTGGCGTCAGCTGGAACATGATGCTAGAGTTATGTCGGTCGTGAGGGGGTTAATGGTGACAGTATTGACACTGTCAGGCTCCTATGACTCACTCAGTCGAATAAAATCGTCTGAGTCAGCTGAAATGGGGTACTAGAGTTGTCCCAAGCACCAGAGGGTTAAGAATCTTAACCCCCTGAGTGATGCTTGTCCGGAGCATCACACTCAGGGGGTTAATCCTAACCCCCTGAGTGATGCTTGTCCGGAGCATCACTCAGGGGGTTAATCCTAACCCCCTGAGTGATGCTTGTCCGGAGCATCACTCAGGGGGTTAAGAATCTTAATCCTCTGGTGCTTGGGACAACTCTAGTATTCCATTCCAGCTGACAGACGATTTTGTTCGACTGAGTGAGTCATAGGAGCCTGACAGTTACTACACTGTCACCAGTAACCCCCACATGACCGGCATAACTCTGGTATATCATGTTCCAGCTGACGCCAGACAATTTGGTTTCAGCCGAGTGGGTCTGGGGCCTGGGGGGCACTAAATGAAAATATCCAAAAAATATTAAAGGGGGGGCTATATCAATTTTGCCACAGGAGGTGTATACCAAAACGACTTTTTAATAAAACCCCCTCCTCTCTCACTCCCTGTGTTTTGCATATACCCCTCTCTGTCTGCCTGTGGTGTGTCTGTCCTACCCTCTGTGTGTGTGGTATGTCTTGTGTGTGTGTGTGGTGTGTCTACTGTGTGAAGGTGGCTGTGTACGTGTCTTGTGTGTGTGTGGTGTGTCTACTGTGTGAAGGTGGCTGTGTACGTGTCTTGTGTGTCTACTGTGTGAAGGTGGCTGTGTACGTGTCTTGTGTGTCTACTGTGTGAAGGTGGCTGTGTACGTGTCGTGTGTGTGTGTGTGTAGTGTGTTTAAGTGTGTCTTGGTGTGTGTAAGCTGAACTGGTAGTGTGTGTGTAAGTGTGTCTTGGTGTGTGTAAGCTGAACTGTAAGTACGGGGCCTTGTGGTTTTAACGAAAGCCTGCTACGCAAACTTCCCTCAGCCACATTTTAAAGAAACCTCTATCACACCGGGACTTGAACCCGGGTCTTCCTGTTTAGCAAGCCAGCACCATGCTCACCCCGCTACCGCGGGCCCACAAGGATAGCGGCTAAAACTTCTACTGTATTTTATTTCTTTACATGTTACAAAAAATGGGAAATTGGACAACATGCACAGACTAAACTAAATTTTCATGTACCTATTAATGTCGCTTTAGGAGGAGATATCTCGAAATTTCCTGAGCTACTTGGAATACCTAAGCCTGCAGTTTAATGCTAATCATGAACAAGTGCTATGGAAAGAATATAGAGCAGTTGCTACTTATATAAAGGGAGAAAGTAAAAACTGCAACTTAGCCTGCTATCGAACGGCAGGTCTTAAACGATTAACCATATATTACATAAACTTAACACACTGAGTGACACAGAAACTAAACATATGATACAAATTCTTTAATGAAACTTATAATGAGAGTACAAATGACAAAATATACACTGCACAGGAAGACAGTACAGTACTCATTGCTCATACCTTCCGTGCGAACTCAGAGAATGAAAGCCTATCTGTTGTACCGATTTATAAACGGAAGAGATGAATCGCTAAATTTGATCCACAGTAAAAAATAATAATAATAATGAATACATAAAACAATAAAGACAAACTATATAGACTACATGTCCACCCTAAACTGACAAAAACCTGGCATCTCTCCACCTTGAATGCTGAGCTGTTTCTAGAGATAAAGACTAGATTATCATGCAAATCACAATGAAGGTCTATGGGGAGGATGCAAAACCATAATACTGTCTTATTCTGCCACTTAGATACAGGAACTAAGCAGCAGAAGGACTAAAATTTGTCAAGGTGAGCCAACTACAATGACACAGATGAAGTCTGAGATTATATAATGTGTAATCATGAACTGATTGCATCATTCAGTAAAGATTACAAAAGGAAAAGCTATCAAATCTGAAAGTGTAAGTACTATACAAGATATGATTAACCTTGTACATCCATATTCTGAGATATGCTTCCTATATCATAGCCTACACATAAATTCATCCCCCTCAACAGTAATGGTATATTCCTGCTGTCTCCTGACTTCCAATCAACTTATGAAACCTCTCTCCTAATTACAGTACAGTAATATGTTAATGAAGGCTGCTAGTAATTACCTTCAGTATGATAATTCTTATTTAAAGGTAGCAGCAATGGTTAATGAAGGATGTAAGGTATGCAGTCCTTCCAGTTCAATATACTATATCTCCAATCAGGCTTTATCCAGTGTCTCTCCTACACATGTTAAAGAATGTCATATGGGACTCTGTTTGAAAAGTCTCTCCTATGCTGATTAACTTAGTTTAAAGGTAACAAGAATGGCTTAATGAAGCCTGTCCCTAACCCCTTCAGTCCAAAAGCTCTGCTATCAACCTTTAATTACTTTCCTACTGAACAGGTTCCTGAAGGTTGTAATGTGACCCTTCCAGTTTGAAAAGTCTTACCCAAGCTGAATAACAGTCTTAAATTAGCAAGAATAAAGGCTAATCATTGGAGCAGTTTGTGCCCTGTAATCCAGAAAATGTAGTTATATTCTCATTTTACTATCTATTTCTACCACCAGACCATCATATCTAACTTGAGACAGACATATAGTACTGTATTAAAGGCATTAATGGAGGAAGAACAGGACTGAAGAGTATTGTATCGGTGCTGTAATAAGAAGGGGTAGATTGAATGATGGGGCATGTTGAAAGGATGGAGGATGGCAACTGGACACAGAAAATGGCTTGGAACAAGGTCACAGAGTGTGACATCAGGGATAGGAGGCTGATCACAGAGGTTGCCAGAGGACTAATTCCAACCAGCTAGGACCAATGGACCACATAGCTCTGAAGGGCAAGGAGAGACCTCGTATACGCTACCCTGGTGGGGGCTCGAACTGTCAACTTTATGGTTGTGAAGAGCAAGCGCTACTACTGAGCTACTGCAATCGAGCAGCATGGAAAGTCGCCATTAGGTGACCAAAGCCAATGCATGCAAGCATGTTGGAACCTTCATAAATGATACGATATAACCCCTCCAGTTCAAAGTCTTTCCCATGCTGAATATCATCTGAAGGAAGCATGAATAAAATCAGTTCATCTTTCAAGTGTGTGGTTAAAACTGAAATCCATCCATCCATCCTTCATCCAATCCTACGTTGCCCCATGAGGCGCGTAGGAGCCCGGGGCTAGGCAGTTGGTCCTGACATTTAAGATGAGAGAGACCAACCTCACTCATCCCTGAGAAGCATTACGTGAGCAATAAACCCCAATCATCCCTTGGATATGAACCTTCACTGGCTTATGGTTTCCTGGTGTACAGGAAACCACTTGGCTTGTCACTCAGTGTAAAGTCACCCACAGGCAGAAGGAAGAGGAAAGAATGAAGGAATGCAAGACAGAATTGGGAGTGTAAAGTCACCCGTAGGCAGAAAGACGAGGAAAGAACGAAGGGGAAAAAACTGAAATAAAATACTTAATCCATGGGTCTTTGCATCTGGTATTGTATTTTAATCCTGTTAATTCTAAGTAATATCATTCAGCTTAGGAAAGAGTACATGAACTGGAGTGGCTAAAGCCTTGATCAACTTCTTTACTACTTGGAGACTCTTCCAAAGGAGATTAAACTTGCTTACTGGCCTAGTTCTACCAGAGGAAACAATGGCTAATGGGGTCTCTGAAGATTATTAAAACTGTCTACAAGTTATTTTTTCTAGCCTGAGAGATCTCCAACCCTTTCAGATTAGTTGATGGCAAGTGTGGCAAGACTGCACAGATGATAAGACTAGTAACCAAGGAGATATCATATGAAGAGAGAGAGTCTGAAGGGGAACTCCTAAGGTGATCAAAATTGCCTACAGAGCATTAATTCTATCCTAACATAAATTCCTAATCTCTTGTAATTGAGCTGATGGCCAATTGTTGTTAGCCTGGCTGTCAGTATGAATGGTAACCCAGGAGACTTACTCCTTCCTTACAACTATGACTCATTCTAAGCAACCACAAACTGGTATTTGAATTGTATGAGTGACCCAGGTCCCTCATATTAAAACAAGTTATGTAATTACAACCGTCTGAATGTATATGTGTGGGCCATTTCACTAACCATGATGTACTGTTGATACTCCTTTATATTCATTTATTTATTTTTTCTTACCTGCTGCTGAATCATACCTCAACCTTCTTTACATTGAGAATTAGGTTCTGGTTGATACTGTTGAGGGATGCCTCACATGGTGGCACCAATATCACCAGGCAATAGAGCTGGCTATATTCTATCTATCTATCTATTGCCAGACGCCTCAATCCCGTTTGGGGTGGCCACAAACAAATCGCCTCCTACAATAAAACTCTTCTCTCCATATCGACTATTGAGCCAGAAGGGTCATATCAACCACACACACGCTTTGAGGTATAACAGGGTGAATTTCATGAATATTAGTAACTCATACAGTACTATGATTATCTGATTAAATGCTGGAAGTTTTATGCAGGGGTTCATTGGCAAATTTTGAGGTGCAAGATTTTCAGGAAAATGATGGCCAATATTATATTTAATCTACCATTATCAAATTACGCCATGGCCCCCCAAAAATGAACTACATAACAAACTCCAATCGCCAAGTAATACAGGCCATGACACTGAATTATATAATGAAATGGAATCAAGAAGAAATGGCAATAAAAAGGAAACAGCAGCATGAAGAAATGTTACATAAAAGACATTACTAAAAGACCTTAAAATTGAACAGTAAGTGAAATACAGTCAGGAGGTAGAATGATTGCCTCAAAAATGTCATTCTGAAAATTGATATAGCTACATAATACAGTAATTCTGAAGGGCTTATGAGAAAATTCTCTTGTGGCCACAGGGAACGGGGTACAAGATTTATTTAACTCCTTCAGTATGATGGGATCCTCACTCTGATGGGTCAAGTCTCAAAGCCAATGCCTGGCAGATCTGATCTTCTGAATCACAGTGGCTTAATGAACTCTACTTGATTTAACATAATAGAATTAATATACTCATTCTAACTTATTTGCTTTAACCTACAACACTCAACTTACTGTACTTAGTTGAACCTACTAGACTTAACTTACTACATATAACATTTAATTTAACCAGCTCAATATTACCTCAGTAACCAATTCCAATTTACTTTAATTCTTATGGGGTACATGGGGTTAAGGGCTATAAATCTTATGAGGGATTCACAACAGCCTTAGGATCAATTTCATAACTAAGAGACATGGGTTAAATTCAGTTCTCTCTTCTCCTCATCCAACTTGAAAAAAAGAAATCACAGCTATGGCAGAAAACTGATCATAAATCCATCTGAAAGTATATACTGTACAATTTTTTTATACTGTATCATACATTTAGCCAGTCCTCTCATAAGTCAGGGATCACGCTAAATTATCAGAACTTTTCCCATATCAGGCAGCAATGTTTGAAAATATTACAAACTTTTCCATTCAACTCATACTGTAAATCAGGAGAAACAAGATCAGATCAGATATACATGAACCAATGGTCACTCTGCCATTAAATGTCTGGACTGAAAACACTAGCCTCGTACTCCTACGCTTCTCAAGGGGTACTAAAGGATTGCATAAGATTATTTTTTTTTTACTGTCATGAAACAGACTGATGAACCAATTTTGTTTCCTAGAAAACTTTCAAAATACACTGCTGATAAATAACATCTTTTTTCCTGTTAACATTGCTTGTCATTCTTCATAAAGTTGCTTTGTTTTGTTGTTTTAGATTTGCCTTTGGCTTTTTAGCCCTCCTCATGAATCTAACACATCTCTAAGGTACTTCACTTAAAGCAGAAATTTGCCTGCATGCATCCCAGACTTATAAAGAGGATTTATGGCCATATTATTAAAACTAAGAGTGCAATATTATGGATAAGGATCATTTTTAGCCCTCCTCATGAATCTAACACATCTCTAAGGTACTTCACTTAAAGCAGAAATTTGCCTGCATGCATCCCAGACTTATAAAGAGGATTTATGGCCATATTATTACAACTAAGAGTGCAATGTTATGGATAAGGCTCATCAAATGATAATTTCCAAGCCATGTCATGGTGACATAACATATCCGATCCTTCTGTACTACTGCTGACTCCACTCTGTAATGTGGGCTGCAAGTTGATTAATCTAACAAGTACAGGTGTTCTATACTGTACATGTCTATTTATGGCCAGATACCTTAATCCCAGAAGGGGTGGCCACAAATGAACTGCCTTCATGTCACCCTGTCCTCTGCCATCAGGCTGCCCTTTCTCCAGCAGATACCCCATCACTCACACAAATTTGGGGTTTTCTGATGCTTCTGTACTTTCAGTTTTAATAATATGGCTCTGACTGCATGAACATTGCTTTTATATTACTTAAACATTAGTATTTAATAAAACCACATCTAGGCTCACTCTTCCTGACCCCCAACCCCTCACAGCATATATGGTTCCCAATAAATATCTGACATCTGTGTAGAAAATGTACATAGGGTTAATAATTCTTATATTTCAATGGCTGAACCTAGTACTGCTTTCTAGTTAACTCCTGATGATTAATGTGAACCTTAGGCCATTTTCCCTAAGGCATTAAAAAAGATTTGGCAAAAGACCAGCACAAAATATATATTCATGATCATCATCCCAACCCTAATTCCCACACAGAAGCAAGGTAGGATCCAGAACCAAGGAAATTGAAACTATCACACAAGTATGTGAGCTGTTGTCATCATCATCATCATCACCATATTCATCATCACTGTAATTTCCACCTAATAGATAAGGTGGGCTGCATTAATAATAAAAATAATAATCTATCTATCTACCTATTGCCAGATGCCTAAATCCCATTTGGGGTGGCCACAAACAAATCGCCTCCAAGTTGCCCTAGGAGAACTATCAACAGTATTACATTTGCTTTTATCATTTTGAGGGACTTGGCTATGCCTCCACATGCAAGCCTTTAATAACCTGTTGATGGCATCTACAGTATACATGTACTGTAATGTGTTTAACCTAACAAAGATCCCTAAACCTTTTCAGCACAGTTGATGCTTGAATGTTGTCTCTCCCCAAACTATGACAACTGCATGAATTTGCTTGAGTTCCTATAGTGTGTTTAGCCTAACAAAGATCTCTCAACCTTTTCAGCTCAGTTGATGCCTAACTGTTGTCTCTGCCTAAACTACGACAACTGCGTACATTTGGTTGAGTTTCCTGCCTGAGTGTCGTGTTCAATTAACAAATCCAGCCTATCCCTAATGAACAGATTTTAGTTTTGTACAAGAGATATACATGTATAGCAGTCTTATCAAGTACTCTGACATCTGTGTAACTGTGGCTGAGGTCTCCAACTGAGATTGTTGTGCAAGGCCAGGTACCAGGATTCTGTTCCCACACCACTCACATGGTAGCACCTACCAGGGATAATGTTCCCAACCATCTACCACCTAACAAACTACCAAGAGGATGTCTAGTGGAACGAAACTATTATTCAAGCATTCTTTAGCTTCACCTTACAGTACAAAAACCTATAACTAAGACCTAACTGAACAACACTTATTAACTATCAACATCATGCCCAGTTCAATGGGACAATCATTCCAGCATCCAAACTCCTAACTTCACGCTACAATGCAAAAACCTATAACTCAACCTAACCCCTTCACCATCAGGCTATTCTTCTAAGATGAATTAAATAGTTTGGAAGCAGTAAGAAATAATAAAATAGTAAATTTTACAAATGAATATACCTTTCAAGTACAGTATAAAGGTTGTGGAGATTTCCTAACACCTCTTCTTTAGCAATTTATTCTATACACCTTAACACCCTCTTAAATTAGTTGATAAATTTTATGTGGAAAAAAAAAAATATAAAATATACATAAGAATGTTTATATGTACTGTACCATCATCCACTCACTTGATGTAGTGCTGCCTACTTCTTCCTTAGCCTTTATCATTCTTTTTCTGTGCCTGCCCTCCTCTCTTCCTATTTCTCCCATCTTTCCTGTCACTTCTTATTGCTTTTCTTTCCTTTACAGGTTGCTTTACATTGAGTGACAAGCCAAATGGTTTCCTGTAAGCCAAGAAACCATTTACAACGCTGGGTGGTAACCATATAACCAAACCATGCGTGCTCCCTATGTGTGAACAAGTGGGTTGGTGGAGGGTTAGTGCCCCTCCCCTTAAAACAAATAACTCAAAGTCAAATGGCCATCCCTTAAGGGATTATGGTGTCTGGCAATAGACAGATAGAGAGACTGTGCTATAATAAAAAATAATAATACTGTATAATAATTTGGTTTTACGCCAGGTATCCCCGAAGGGCTAAGGCGTTGCCCCTGGGTAGAGGACTTTTGGAGTGGAGCGTGTAGCATTTTATGACCGGATGCCCTTCCTGATGTCTACCAATGACCCTTGGGTGGATTCGATCCTCCGACCCTTCGGTCAGTGCGAAGCGTTCTAACGCACTGAGCCATGGCTGCTAGCAATATGTAAAGTAAATGAGTAAGGAAGAGGTGCCAAGAAATCTCGTATGCACTAGTGTCCCCCAGTGCACTGAATTAGTTAGCTGAAGAACATGGTGCAAACAGCCTTACTGCTTATTTACACATACAAATATTCATCATAACATATTCTAACATCATAAATTGCAGCATTGATATTTTATACCAGTAATGTGATCCTTCCAGGGATAAGAGACTGAATAGGGAGGCTTCCAGACATTGAGAAGTGTGGAGAGCCACCATTAATTGGCCAAGGACAATGCATGCAAGCATGTTGTAGCCTTAATTTATGATATGAAAGGACCAGGCGCCTGGTGGTTTAGTGGGTAATTATTGTGGTCCAGTCAGATTGAGCCAGTTAAGGTTTATATCCTAGGGGTGGTTGGGGTTGATTGCTCATGTAATGCCACTCAGGGATGAGTGAGGCTGGTCACTCTCATCTTAAAAGTCGGGACCAACTGCCTAGCCCCGGGCTCCTATGCTCCTTATTGGGCAATGTAGGATTGGATGATAGATGGATGGATGAAAGGACTTTGGGCTATGTTTGGTGTCCACTGTTTAGTAACTCTGCAAGTGTATTCTGATCATTACTTGTACGCTTTAACACAAGTCTGCCTAAGGAGTCTTTCGTACTGTACACATGATGCTAAGAGGGACTCTTTCGTGTGGTGGGACTGATATAATCATGTGGCTTAACTACAGTACCAGGTAATACAGGTAGTTATAAAAATGTTTGGCAGAGTATGCTGCCCTACCCTCAATGTTAGTGACACTGAAAAATGTCAAGGGGGAGCTCCAGCTCTCCCTATCACCAGCTTTTCCACCTTCCTTGAGAGTACAGTACTGCCCTCACAGGCTGGTACCATACTACAGCCTGCTCCCGATAATAATTACAGTAGAACCTCTCTAGTTCGGACTATACGGGGGGAAGGGTTGTCCGAATTAGCAGATTGTCCGGACCATCAGGGTAATCTCATTCATGAGTTTTCCTGCAGGAACACCAGCCTCTAGTTTATCCAGTATTTTCACTTTACCTGCAATACTTAGTGTTACATGCTTCCTTTTAACACCTTTATTCATTGCAGAAGCTACACTTGCATTAGGGGGCATGGTAAGGAGGATTAACTTTTGAAATACGGCGTAAAAATATAAATGGTCGGTGAACTAGATGATGGAATGAATGCTAGTGTGTGTTTAAACAGGCGCCCATGTTACGACCTAGCATGATCTGAGACTAAACAAGTGACGATCGCTTTCTGCACCGATACTGAGAATGACTTTAGAATTATTTTCAACATATTTTTTGGAGTTTATTATTTTTAAATTTTGTCCGAATGAACAGAAATCCAGATTAACAGGGTCCGGACCAAAGAGGTTCTACTGTATTTAATAGTAATACAGTAATTATAATAATAATAATAATAATGCAGGTGGGGAAGGCACCAGGTGTGTCTGGGTTGACTGTTGAAACACTGAAAGCCTCAGGAGATACAGAAGCAAGGTTAGTAACTGACCTGATAAATACGATTATAACTGAGTGTTTGTCCCAGATGATTAGCTGAAGAGTGTACAGTAATTGTAAATGTCTACAAGGGGAAGGGTGATGCCCTGGAAAGAAGAAATTCGTTTCGTTTTTAAAGGCTCCAACATGCTTGCATGTGTCGGCCTTGGTCACCTAATGGCGGCTCTCCACGCTGCACGATCCATTGCAGCCTCCCTGTTCAGTCCCTTAACCCTAAGGTCACACTTAATCATAGAGGCATAAAGTTTTAGACCAGAAAATGAAAGTAATGGAGAGAGTTCTAGAAGGATGTACTGTCACCTCTGCGATCCAGACTTTTACATGGTCAAAAGGAGTAGAAAACAGGTCACTATTGATGACCAATGTGTGATGAAACAGTCAGGAACTCAGATTGATGGAGACTCTCTCCCATTAACGGCCTCTTTGGTTGCGTTTATTACATTTCAAGTGGCCAAGTTAAGAGTGGTACTAGGCCAACCCAAGCCCAACCTTGGCAGTTTCCCAGAATGCTTCTAAGTTATACATTAATAAACTACTAGGTAAGCTCTATACCACCAGTTCTCAAGGGTTATACAAACAATAAGGTTCGAGTGGGAGGGAATGTGTATTAACAAGACCAAAAAGTAGAAATCTTCCCCAGCTACTTGCTTTACAGATTAAACATGAATCAGCTGGCACATTGTTCGAAATATATATACCTATATGGTCCTAATATCAAATGCACAAAACTTAGCTCCTCTGTCCCAGTCCAATGTGTTTATTCATAATTATCCCTCTGAGCACAAATTTCACTGGTCCAGTCCTCTGCCACTGCTGACCTTGACCTCCACACTTGGGACCTTGACTCACTCACTGGTGCTTAGACCTCCACACTTGAACTATGACTCCCTCAGGTACTTCGACCTCCACACTGGGACCTGCCAGAAGTTAATATGAATAATGAATAACTCTTCCTCCCAATGCAAGTAATCCCTTCACATGATCAGGAAGGTCTCATAATAAAGAAACATGAGTTACAACACTCAGCATCTCAAGTACTAACAGAATAACACATGGCACTACAGACACATAGGTCTGCTCAAAATAATACTTATTGTAGGGATAACATGGAAGAAAAAGTACTGCAACAAACACAGTAAGCATGAATAACTGTAACTCTAACCATGAAAATCATCACTGCATCAACATCATTGTGCCTCACAAAGCAACTATGTGAACATTTACTCACAACATAGCCCTAAGAAGTACTGAATTGCAAAGTCATTTCAACTCAATAATAAATAATTCACAGTCTCTGGGCACCTAATACTTGGCCTACAAAAATCACACATTTATCTGAGGCCCAGACAGAACTCTACAGCATTTCGTATTCTAGTTACTAAATACAGTAATAACATAAAGTACAGTACACAAAAATATGGGAAATACCTCACTATCCAGCTCAAAAATGTAGGGGAGGCAAGCTGGAACAGGACTAGCTTGTCCAAAGGCTAATGGCGTCACCGTTACATTTCCTGAGGAAGGACAACACGATTCTACCCGAGTCTGTTTCTCTATTTCGTCACTATTATCACTCGTGAGATATCACTAGTCGCGCTTCAACATATCAGACATCATTAATATCAAATTACTTACAGAATTCCTTGGAGGGGGGGAGGGGGAAGTGAGGATGATGACCGTACCGACTAACTGCCATCTATCACGGCTGGTGAGCGAATGAGACGCCAAAACTGCGTCAGTGATGCAAAGGGGAGGGGGGGATGACGGCGTACGTAATTTAAGATTTTACTTATTACAGACTCGAGATAGACTCAGTGTGATGTCTTTCCCCTTACAATCGATTCGTTTCATTTTTAAAGGCTCCAACATGCTTGCATGTGTCGGCCTTGGTCACCTAATGGCAGCTCTCCACGCCAATAATTACTCAGCAACCTCTCTCTCTTTATAACCTTACATCGAAAAATAATGAACATTATGGTGCTTTACATCACATTGCGCATGTGTACATTATGCTGGATTATGTGAACAAAGGCACGTTCCCATCGACTAGAGATACTATATTATAAAGAGACTTAATACTAGTGAATTACAGTAGGAAAAAAAAAGTGACTTAGCAACTAGGTGATTAATCTATGTTCTGGACACGTCCGCATGGTAACAGCCATGCCTCGGCCACTCTCTCTCACTTAACCGAACTTTTGGTCATATAAAATAAACTAGATACAACTAATTATCACTTCCAGGCACTACAGGTATGTTTAAAGAAAATGTGAATATTGATGAGATATAGTTTGGGTTTATGTCAGGCAAAGAGACCACAGATGCCATATTCATTGTTCGACAGTTTCAGGAAAAAATATATAGGAAAAAAAGGGAACTGTACTTTGTTTTTGTTGATTTGGAGAAGACCTTTGACAGAGTCCCTAGAGAGGTGGTGAAGTGGGCAATGAGAATGCTTGGGATCAAGGAGTGGCTGGTTAGGGTGGTTATGGCCATTTATGTGGGTGCTCACACCCAGGTAAGTGTGAATGGAAATTTGAGTGACAAGTTTTCCAAGAATGCTGGCGTGCACCAGGGGTCAATTTTCAGCCCCTTGTTGTTTATCATGGTATTTGAAACCCTCTCATGTGACTTCAGAAATGGACTCCCGTGGGAGATTATTTATGCTAATGATCTGGTGTTGATTACAGAGAATGAAAGGAAGGCGGAGGAAAGATTTGGGAAGTGCAGAGATGGTATGAAACACAAGGGCTCAAAGTAAATGCAGATATTACTAAAGTGATGGTGTATAGGGCTGGTGGCAGTACTGTCAAAGAAGAGGGAGAGTGGCCATGTGAGATCTGCCACAAGGGCGTGGAAAGTAATTCCATCTTGTGCAGTCTGTGATAAGTGAGTGCATAAGATATGTAGTGGTACTAGAGGTAGACTGCGGGATAATGATGATTTCATGTGTGCTGCGTGTCGGGGAGAGCAGGTGAAGATTGTCAGGCATGGAAGGACTGACCTTGTTGGTGAGTGTCTCGAGTATGTGGAAGAGTTTTGTTATTTGGAAGACATGTTATGTGCTGGAGGTGGGCCTGAAGCTAGCTCTGTGGCTAGAGTGAGGAGTTGTTGGAAGAAATTCAGTGAGCTGTTGCCTCTCCTGACACTGAGAGAGCTTTCCCTCTGTGCTAAGGACCTCTGTATGTGTCATGTGCCAGAAGTGCAATACTGTATGGTAGTGACACTTGGGCAGCAAAGGAAGAGGATATTTGCAGGCTTAAACATACAGAAATGACAATGAGTGGGTGGATGTGCAGTGCGTCCTTGAACGCGAGGCCTTGGGGGCCTAGGTTTATGACGGAAGAGTTGAGAGCAAGGATGGGACTGGAGTGTGTTGTTGTGATGAGGAGGTGCTGACTGAGATTGTCTGGACATGTGGAAAGGATAGGAGCTGACAACTGGGTGCAGAAAGGGATGTGTAAACGTTGGGGGTAGGGTTGCGGGCGGCAGACCAAAGAAGAGCTGGGATGAGGTCAAAAGAGTGTGACCTCAGGGATAGGGGACTGCATAGGGAAGTTGCCAAAGATCTAGCAGCATGGATATCACTATACTCCTTTCGCAGCAAGAAGTCCGTTCAGGGTGTGGCAGAAGTTGGAATTCCCCCAAGTGCGACGTTGCCAATTTGACCACCAATTATCGGATTATCACTCTGTCTCCCTACCTACCCCCATCTCACCTGTTTCTCTCTCTCTCTCTCTCTATATATATATATTTATTATTTATTTTCAACTTTTTTTCCACACCACCTATGAGGTAAAAGTCGAGGCGCGTTTTATTTTTAAGAGGTTTCCCCTATAGGCCTAATCCTCTCTCTGATCTTTAATCATAATCTTCTTCGTCATCAGAACTTTCTGTTATATTGACGAAGAATGACTCTATGAAATGTTCAGCTGCTATGTCTTGTTGTGCTAGACAGGGAGTGACCCTGGGTCCCTCGCCGACCTCGGCGTGGCAACATGGGAAATAAGCGCTGCCACGTGTCATATAATTCATTCAAATCGTTGTTATAATTCTAAAAAGTGATACTCAATAAACTATATAGCTTCCTTTACTATATACAGAATATAAAAAACAATTTCAAATAGCACATAGATGGGAAATAAGAGAGAGAGAGAGGCACGTACTACAGTTGATTTGGCAGCATCGCTAGAGGTGATTCACCAGGTGGGCCCCACCCTGAACGGACTTCTTGCGGTGAAAGGACTATAGCACTCAGAAATTTTATGCTATCCTTTAACCATGCTATACCTAGATCTAGGTTTGGCTGCAATTATTTGGAGAGGGAACAAAATGATGAAAATTCCAAACCTGAACACTGACAGAAGAGCCAAACCCTCCTGTTTTGTGCCCATTTTGGGCCTGTCTGAACCTGAATCCCTGGGTTACCCACAGCACATCCTACCAACTCAGTTCCCTGGCCGAAACTACAATTCCCTACATCGTCATCTGGGATCCACTCGCACATGGCTCTGGTACACCACCTGCTCCAATGTGCCATTTCACTCAACCTGTGAAAAAAAATATCATTAATACCATCATCACCATTTGGGATTCATCTGCTTAAGGTTTTGGAATAACAGGTACACCTAACGTGCCACAGCAACAATAATAATAACTATGAGGTATTGACATCCTTGTAATAAGGTCTGCTAAAATTACAAGCAAATTCATAAGCAACACCAAATGATAAAGTGAAAGGAAGTTGTGGTGCTAATGATGATGTGCATGAAAGCATTTTGAGATGGTCTGGCCATGTGGAGGAGCAGAAAGTAAGAGACTGGCTGGAAATGTGCATGTGTGGGAGGGGAAGGGGGAGACTGATGATGAGATGGAAGGAGGGAATGGAGAGAGATTTCAGAAAAGGTGTAGTGCTGCCTACTCCTTCCTTAGCCTTATTCTTTTTCTGTGCCTGCCCTCCTCTCTTCCTATTTCTCCCATCTTTCCTGTCACTTCTTATTGCTTTTCTTTCCTTTACAGGTGGCTTTACATTGAGTGACAAGCCAAATGGTTTCCTGTAAGCCAAGAAACCATTTACAACGCTGGGTGGTAACCATATAACCAAACCATACGTGCTCCCTACGTGTCAACAAGTGGGTTGGTGGAGGGTTAGTGCCCCTCCCCGTAAAACAAATAACTCAAAGTCAAATGGCCACCCCTTACGGGATTGTGGCGTCTGGCAATAGATAGATAAACTTGGAGATGAACATCCAGGGCATCATCTGGTGTAAAAAAAATTCTCTCTCTCTCTCTCTCTCTCTTTCCATTTTTGCATAGCACCATGCATAAGTCTGCATAGGGGAAGTGAAGTGAAAAATTAAAAAAAAAAATTATTAGTTTTTTCTCACATTTTGAAGAGAAACATCCAGGCCATCATCCAGTGAAAAAGAAAAACTCTCTCTCTCTTCGTCTTTGCATAGGGCCATGCGCAAGTCTGCATGTGGGTGGAGTGGTTAGCATTGATGCACGGCCACTGGAAGGTTAGCACAGCCTGAGCTGTGGCTGGCAATCCATGGGTTAATTATACTATACCCTTTTACTCTAACTCAGTCTAAAATTTCCATCATTCCATCTTAAGCACTGACCTGTAACAAGATATCAATACTAAAAGATGATGCTAGTCACAAAGAAGTGCTATGGAAAGGATGCAAAGCTGTAACATTGTCTTACTGTGCCATATGTTATGTGAAGTAAGCTGCAAAAGGACAAAAATCTGGGCCAAGCTATGGTAAAAGGACTGGCTTTAATACAGGTCAATACATTTTGAAAGGCAATCCACTCACTTGATGTAGTGCTGCCTACTTCTTCCTTAGCCTTTATCATTTTTTTCTGTGCCTGCCCTCCTCTCTTCCTATTGCTCCCATCTTTTCTGTCACTACTTATTGCTTTTCTTTCCGTTACAGGTGGTTTTACACTGAGTGACAAGCCAAAAGGTTTCCTGTAAGCCAAGAAACCATTTACAACGCTGGGTGGTAACCATATAACCAAACCATACGTGCTCCCTACGTGTCAAGTGGGTTGGTGGAGGGTTAGTGCTCCTCCCTGTAAAACAAATAACTCAGAGTCAAATGGCCACCCCGTACGGGATTATGGCGTCTGGCAATAAATAGATAGATAGATAGATAGAATTTATAAAGACCACAATACCTTCCTGATCTGATGCTTGAAGAGAAGATGAATAATGTGCATGTCTTTGTATTCCAGTGAAGGGATGGACCTCTCCAATTTACTGGGTTGCACTTTGGAAACCAACACTAGTCTCGCACAGCACACTGGTACTGTCCTCTAACCCTCTTATCCTCAAGCTTTAACATCCAAGTACAGATCTGTAAGGAAAAATACCATATAGTACTTAAACCCTTTCACCTCTATGACATATTTCAATTTGAGATTATTTTATTCAGCACGATTAATATAGCCTTCATCAATACAGTCCCTCATACCACCTCAGCATAGTCCTGTAATCCTCAGGTTTTAGCTTCTGATATGATGTCAACATGGAAAGGTAACAAACTTTAACCGATCTTATCTAATGCTTTCAAAACACTTGTTTTTTTTAAACTAAGCAACCAATCTAACATTTTATCTCACCACATTGCTGCCAGAGGCATAATCAAATAAAACCTAAAATAAGAAATTGTTAAAACCCGGCCCGTAATAATATAAGGATCTTCAACGGGACGAGCCTCAAATCAAGTTAACAAAGCAACTGTAGAAACCAAAAACCAAAACAACATTTGATTTAACGGATAAAATCTAAGACTCCGAAATTTCGAGAAATGAGTAAAAGGAAGGATCATAAGAATTGCCACTGAGAGCACTAGAGCAATTACACCTCCCAATTTATTAGGAATAGATCGCAAAATCGCATAAGCAAATAAAAAATACCACTCCGGCTGAATATGAGCTGGAGTCACTAAAGGATTCGCAGGAATAAAATGATCTGGATCTCCTAAAAGATAAGGATGGAGCAAAGTAAGCAGCACAAGAGCCATTAACATGACCAAAAACCCAACAATATCCTTGAAAGTAAAATAAGGCTGGAAAGGAACCTTATCCACTTGCCTTAAAACACCCAAAGGATTATTCACTCCAGCCTGGTGAAGGAACAAAATATGAACCAAAGTCGCAGCAGCAATAACAAATGGAAACAAAAAATGAAAAGTGAAAAAACAAGTTAAAGTGGCATTTTCCACAGCGAACCCTCCTCAAATCCACTGAACCAAAGAAGTACCAATGTAAGGAATTGCTGAAAACAAATTAGTAATTACAGTCGCACCCCAAAAAGACATTTGACCTCATGGTAAAACATAACCTAAAAAAGCTGTCGCCATTACCAAAAAGAGAATCACAACACCTACTATTCAAGCATGAAAAATCATATAAGAACCAAAATACATCCCTCGACCAATATGAAGATACAAACAAATAAAGAAAAAAGACGCCCCATTGGCATGTAAAGTCCGTAATAACCGCCCATAATCAACATCTCGTTGAATATGAGCTACCCTAGAAAATGCCAAATCAATATGCACAACATAATGTATAGCAAGAAACAGACCAGTAACAATTTGAACAACCAAACACAAACCAAGCAATGACCCAAAATTCCAAAAAATAGAAATATTTCTTGGAATTGGTATACCAACTAATGCCTCATTAGCAATTTTTAACAACGGATGAAACTTACGCAACGGTGTTATCATAAGTTATTAACCGTAGAGGACTAGAAGACGAACTTATCACCTTAACAACTACAAACAACGTTAAAAGCAAATAACTAATAATAAACATCGTAAATATAGCTCTAGGTTCATTGTAAATAGTCCTCACATTCATAGCAGAATTTCTAATATCAGAATACTTAGATAAAAAAGTTGTAGTTGATTCCCCAATCTTATTTGCCATTATCACAGGATCCACAAAAATTAAAAAAAAAACTGATAATTAATGCTAAAAAAAGGATAAAAAAAAATTCTCTTCTAACCTTAAATTGCTCATTAGCTGCTAAAGACGCAACATAAATAAACAATACTAATATTCCACCCAAAAAAATCAAAAATAAAATATACGAAAACCAGTAACTCTTAGCAAACAATCCAGTGGTAATTGAAATTAAAACCGTTTGAATTAATAGCACAAGACCTGTTGACAGAGGATGAATCAAACGCATAAAAATCAAAGAAAACAAAATAATAAAAGGAAGACCATACATTACCACTCCAATCTCTTGGTGTTTCAAGAAAAAAATTTCATTACTGGTTTACAAGACCAGAGTTTTTATTTAAACTATTAAAACCAATGTTAACTTTAAATAACTTGTTTTTATTTATTGCATTCACTATAATTTTCAGGGGACTATGAGCTTTCGCTTCAACCCGAAAACATTTATCAAACACCCTTTTAAGATTAGAATTCATCAAACTTGGGATCTTCTTCTTAATATCTAACTGCCTTTCCTCAATCGGAAATGAATTATTTTTCTCTCTCTTTTTCCTGGTCCTAGCAGCCTGTGAAGGCGCCCTAGGTCTAGCTCTACTGGTCTCCATTGCTCGCTCCCACGGAAACGATTACTTCAGGGCCTTTAATAGATTAGAATGCTAAAATACCTATTTATACTCCTTATATTAATGACATTTGTAAAGGACTGGTCTTTAATTCAAACAGGAATCTTGGCAGTATCATTTTTATTCGCCATTTTATACCATCACGACTTCTTCATATATAATTTAGGATTTAGATTAGGTACAGACTACTTAAGCTACATTTTGATCCTACTAAGCATCTGAATTATAGCACTTATTGTTATATCCAGAGTAAAAATTACATTCACCTCAAATTTTCCCAGACTATTTTTATTAGTCAACTTAGCTCTATTAATTTTTTTAGTATTAACTTTTAGATCTATAAACTATCTACTATTTTATATTACCTTTGAAGCTTCCCTAATTCCAACCCTAATCCTAATCTTAGGTTGAGGATATCAGCCAGAACGAATTCAAGCAGGAGTTTATATACTATTCTACACCCTATTTGCAGCTCTACTGCTCTTAGCCTCTTTACATCTATAAAACAAACGGAACACTCACTATCAAAGCTCTTTATCAAAGAATTAACCTAAGAGTCCTATCTCTTATTTGATTCGTCTCCTCTATTACAGCTTTCATCGTGAAACTACCTATATACTTATTCCACCATGACTACCCAAGGCACATGTTGAAGCTCCCGTAGCAGGATCAATAATTCTAGCTGGAGTTTTATTAAAACTAGGAGGTTACGGCTTAATCCGAATCTTACCCTTATTTACTGAAATAAACAAGAACCTAAGATGACTATGAGTTAGGCTAAGAATCCTAGGAGGGTTCTTTGTTAGTATTATCTGTCTACAACAAGTAGACATAAAATCCCTCATTGCTTACTCTTCTGTAGCTCACATAAGATTAGTACTCTGTGGGCTCTTAACCTTTGGGTGATGAGGAATAAACGGGGCTGTTGTTGTAATAGTAGGTCATGGTCTATGTTCTTCAGGGCTATTCTGCCTTGCAAACATAGTATATGAACGAATTGGAAGACGAAGCCTTCTAATTAATAAGGGCTTATTAAATTTTATGCCAAGAATAGCACTATGGTGATTCTTACTAAGAATCAGTAATATGGCTGCACCCCCTTCCATTAACTTACTAGGAGAAATCAATCTAATCATAAGAATCATTAGATGAAACAAATTAACTGCCCTAAGAATTAGATTACTATCTTTTTTCAGAGCAGCTTATACTCTTTATCTCTATTCACTTAGACAACACGGTGTATTCTCCAGATCTCTCTACTCTTGTTGCTCGGGAAAAGTACGAGAATACTTAGTTTTAAGACTTCATTGAATTCCCCTAAATATCTTAATTCTAAAAAGGAACCTAATTATACCTAACATCTAATTAAACCTTTACCACTTTTATATATTTCAACTATATTACAACTCAGCTCGTTTGGGTAGTTTATTACTAAAACGTTAGTTTGTGGAGCTAAAAAAATAAAAATCTTATCCTAAACCATGATTTGAAAAATTTCAATACACCTAACAAGAATAGTTTTCCTAATATTTTTTTCTCTAATCTCATTATTCATGTCCCTTCTATGCTTATTTAACAAAACATGCTATATTATTGAATGAGAAATTCTAAGAATCAACTCATCCTCTATCGTTGCAACATACATTTTTGACTGAATATCCTTAATATTCATGGGATTCGTTATATTCATTTCAGCAATAGTACTCTTTTATAGGGGAAGATACATAGAAGGAGACCCCAACATAAACCGATTTATATACTTAGTTCTAGCTTTTGTTCTATCGATAATCCTTTTAATTATCAGCCCTAATTTAATTAGAATTCTTTTGGGATGAGATGGCTTAGGATTAGTATCCTATGCACTAGTAATTTACTATCAAAACGAGAAATCCGCAAACGCCGGAATACTAACTGTTCTATCTAATCGAGTTGGAGACGTAGCAATTCTCTTAAGAATTGCCTTAATATTCATTGAAGGAGGCTGAAATTTCATCTTCCACGTATTTTACCTGGATGACAATTTCACGCTATTAATAAAAAGACTTATCATTATAGCAGCAATAACCAAAAGAGCTCAAATCCCATTCTCCACCTGACTGCCTGCTGCCATAGCAGCCCCAACACCAGTATCAGCACTAGTTCACTCCTTAACCCTTGTTACAGCCGGAGTCTACCTTCTCATCTGATTTAGACCCGCATTTTCCGAAACAACTTTACCAACCCTACTACTATTCAGCTCTCTAACAATATTTATATCAGGTCTAGGAGCTAATTTCGAATATGACTTAAAAAAAATTATTGCCCTATCAACCCTTAGCCAACTAGGAGTAATATTAAGAATCCTAGCCCTAGGGTTTAAAGACCTCGCATTCTTCCATCTTCTTACCCATGCACTGTTCAAAGCTCTTTTATTCATATGTGCCGGGGCCATAATTCATAATGTAAAAGAATACCAAGATATTCGACTGATAGGAAGATTAGTAACCTCTATGCCCCTAACCTGTATATGCATAAACCTAGCAAACCTAGCATTATGTGGAACTCCATTTCTAGCAGGATTCTACTCAAAAGATCTTATCCTAGAAATTGCTTTCATAAGATGAATCAATCCTGTAATTTAATTTCTTTACATCTTCAAAACCATATTAACAGTATGTTACACTTTCCGCCTAATTTTTTATTCTTTAACCGGAGAATTTAACTTAGCTAGGTTCAGAAACATTGACGACTCATCCTCCATTATAACTTCCCCCATACTAGCTCTTAGAAGAGGAGCAATCCTTAGAGGAGCATTATTATCTTGATTAATCTTCCCAAAATCCTATATTATTTGCCTCTCTCCCCTTATAAAAAATCTGGTACTAACAATCAGAATCCTCGGGGGACTAATAGGCTATCTACTCAATATCATAAACGTAAACTTCAAATTAAACTCACTCAACCTTTACCCTCTAGTGGTATTTTCAGGTTCTATGTGATTCTTACCACTTCTATCCACCTTTAACTTATCCAAATCTAGCCTTAGTCTAGGTCAAAACTACTCTAAACTAATCGATAAGGGATGATCCGAAATCAGAGGAGGTCAAGGAATCTTCCAAACATTAATAAACTCGTCTAAACTACATCAAATAATTAGTGATAGGAACTTTAAATCCTTTATAAAAATTTTCCTTATTTTAACCCTTATACTCTCATTCTTTAATATTTACTTTTATAATTTATTTGTAGAATATCGCATTGAAGTTGCGAAAGAGATGAATCCATCTAAAAGTGCTTAGCTTCTTAAAAAATATTTTAACTATACAGCGAAAATGTATCGTGTTATACTTACACCACAGAAGCTCTTCTCTTGATAGGAAAGTAACTTCAATTTAATCATTAACAGTGATTAGCCTCTCCTTTGGCTTCTATCAAAATTAGAGACTACATAGTCAAAGCTTAGGCCGAAACTAAGTGCAAAACTTCGCTTTCTAATCTACTTACTTATTTTTTATCCCCCTCATCAATAAATAAAAATGTAAAGAAACAATCAAACTACATCAACAAAATGCCAATACCATGCAGCAGCCTCAAAACCAAAATGATGAGTCGGAGAAAAATGACACATATAAAGACGATACAAACATACCATCAAAAAAGTAGTACCAATAATTACATGTAAACCATGGAAACCTGTAGCTACAAAAAAACAAGATCCAAAAACCGAGTCAGCAATAGTAAACGGAGCCTCAAAATACTCAAAGCCTGAAGAGCCGTAAAATAAACACCTAAAAACACAGTAATGCCAAGACTCTGAAGAGCTTCATTATAATTAGACCCTATAATAGCATGATGAGCCCAAGTCACTGTGGCTCCTGAGGACAAAAGAATAATAGTATTCAAAAGAGGAATTTGAAATGGATTAAACGGAACAATTCCCTTAGGTGGTCAAGTTATACCAATTTCCACAGCAGGAGCCAACCTGCTATGGAAAAAAGCCCCCAGAAAACGAAAAAAAGAAGAAAACTTCTGAGACAATAAACAAAATCATTCCTCACCGCAATCCAGCAACCACAACTCTAGTATGTAATCCTTGATAAGTCCTTTCACATACTACATCTCGTCACCACTGAATTATAGTTAAAATAACAGCAACAAACCTCAAAACAAGAAGGTCTATATTAAACTGATGAAATCATTTAACTAATCCAGTAGTCAATATTATTGCTCTAATCGACCCAGTTAAAGGCCACGGTCTTATTTCTACCAAATGATAAGCATGATGTCCATGTGATGATGCCATTAGTTAATTTCCCTTGCAAACAAAGTTCTTAAAATGGCAAAAACATAAGATTGAATAACTGCAACAGCAAATTCAAGCAAAAGAAGTAAAATCTGAGCAACAAATAAAAGAATTAAAAAATAAGAAGTTAGTGAAGGACCAGTCCCTCCCAGAAGAGTTAACAACAAATGACCAGCCATCATATTAGCCATCAACCGAACTGCTAAAGTCCCAGGTCGAATAATGTTCCTAATACTCTCAATTAATACCATAAAAGGCATTAAAACTACAGGTGTTCCCTGAGGAACTAAATGAGCAAACATATGTTGAGTATGATTAAACCAACCATAAATCATAAAAGTTAATCAAAGAGGAAGAGCTAACCCTAAAGTCATAACTAAATGTCTAGATCTAGTAAAAACATAGGGCAAGAGACCGAAGAAATTATTAAAAACAATGACAAAAACAAAGAAACAAAAATAATAGTTCTACTTTGTAGTTTGGGTCCAAGAATATTTCTAAACTCCTGATGCAAAGCCATATTTAACTTATATCACACAACAGACCACCGAGAAGGAGAAACCCAATAAATATATGGCAAAAATATCAATCCCAAAAAAGTAGAAAGTCAATTTAATTCCAGCTCCATTAAACCAGAGGAAGGCTCAAAAATAGAAAATAACCTTGCTATCACGTTCAAATCTTTTCTACAATATCAATCTCCCCCGATCTCGATTCAATTTTTTTTGGGTTTGGACATGTGGAGAGGATGGAGAATGAAAGACTGACTAAGAGGGTGTATGTGGGTGAGGTGGAGGGAGGGAGAGGGAGGGGTAGACTGAGGATGAGGTGGAGGGATGGAGTTGAGAGGTATATGAGGGAGGGGGGTGAGTTGGGGGAGGGGAGTCAAATGGTGGGTGACAGAGTGACTTGGAGGCATTTTGTCTGCGGCCACCCTTTGCGGGATTAGGGCGTCGGGCTATAGATAGATATACAGTAATCCCTCTAATATCCGGACGCCCAATAACCGAACATCCCCACTAACCGAACCTTATCGTCCTGGGATCAAACATTCCCAAAATGGTCCGAAAATCCAAAAAAATGGGGAAAAAAAATCGATTTTTTGCCGTCCGTAATTTGAACTTGCCGCGCGCGCCGCGTGAGAGCATTGTTTTGGTTCGTCATTCCTCCGACGTCCGATAGAGCGCCGCTGCATCCTCCCCACTTCCCGCCTGTCTCTCACCGCGACAAGACCTACGCTCTTCGCCATGGCTTGGGAAAAGTTAATGTGCAACACTTAAATTTAATGGAACATTATTTGGACTAAAGTGAACACTGTGAAAAGAACGGACTTCTGTGTGTTAGTGACTAAGTTCAGTGCAAGACTTCAGGAAGAGTGTAGTGCAAGTGCTTCAGGAAATCGTTCTTACTGTCAGAGTCCGAGAGGAGGCGGTTATTCATCGAGGTGGCCAGGGACTTGCTGTAAGTAGCCAAAATGTTTCATGTTGTACTATTTTCCATACTATATTTACCAGAATGTTTCATATTGTATTTTTTCCCATACTATACTTACCAGAAAGTGTCATACTGTACTTCTTTCCATACTAAACTTACCTCATGCATGTGCAGTAGGAATGTGTTTTTCAGAGTTCGGTTAGGTTCGGTTAGGTTAGGTTCGGTTAGAGTCCATAAGTACCAGAATGTTTATTAATGTATGAACATACTTCTAAACCCACATTTTATGTGTCTATTGCATTTATTTCAGTCATTTATGTGCCTTATTGGTGTGATTTGGGTGTTAAATAGGTGCTATGCATGTCCGGAGGGAGTTGTATAGGTGTTTCTCTGTGTTAGGGTCCGTAAGTACAAGTCCATAAGCTGGGGCCCAATATCCGGACAAAACCAATATCCGAACCTACTGATGGCTCTATTGATCCGGATATTGGAGTGATTACTGTATAGATAGATAATATAATTCATTACAATGAAAACAATAAATGTAATTAAAAACATAATAACTAAATTCAGCCACAAAATAGGAGCCATCTGAGGGATCGGATGATATCCTCACAGGATAACTTAAGCCTGACAAACTTATGTTATTTTTGAACTAATCAACCAAACAATTATAATCATAAACGGAATTAAAAGCCCCCCCAAAAATTAACAAGCATACAATACGGCATAACCCATTTAAACCCCTGCTGATCCACAAACGAAATGACCAACTTAAGAGTCCTAATAGTCAAAGACATAATTGATACTCGAAGATAAAACTACAAAGTCACAAGAGCTGACCCAAGAAGCACAACCAGCAAAACAAAATTACCTGCCCCTGCCAACTCTTGAATAACTAACCACTTAGGAACAAACCCAGTAAAAGGAGGAAGACCCCCTAACGACAACAAAGAACAAAATACTAACATATTCACCTCAACGGAAAAATTATGTCAAAAGATGATTAAAATGGAAAGTCACAGCCGACTGATCATTCCTACCCCAGTTGAGCCTACCCTCTCCCCACACTCTGGCTGCACTCATGCTCTGTGTGATCATTATGACCAGTAAGAGTCCTTACTGTGTAGTACTATTAATGTCACTAGTGAAGGTGTCACTCCAGTACCAAGATAAACTAACATATTAATACTTGTTCAGTGAAGGGGGTTAATAAATGGTGATTCCCTGGTTCCTTACCCCTAGAGGGGCAGTCTGTGAACTCAGAGGGTGTGTGGGCATTATACAGCATGTGTCTGGGAGGATGGCAACTGTCACATGAAAGCCAACAGTGTGGCTGGATATCGCACCACCTCAGACCCAACACCCACACCAGCAGGATTTCAGGTGAAATGGACTCTTCACTCACACACACACACACACACACACACACACACACACACACACACACACACACACACTGTACCCATCTACAGTATATAACCTTTATTATATATTCTTACTGTCAAACTGAATGTTTTACTGACTTATCCGTATGTTATTTCCTGTCATTATTGTCAGGCACAGTGCATGGCTGTCTTTATTTTTATTCCATGATTTCTGAAGCCACAATTACTTTATTCATGCTTTTCTCTTGAATTCTTCTCAAATTGCACATGTTTTACATAATATTAATTTTAATCTCCATGTTGGCAGAATGAATATTAGGTAATACAGAAATGTGCATACAGTACTTCTTTCCATGCATGAACTTCCATTTTTTTCTGCTAAAGAAGTAATCTCTCAGAAATGTTAGCAATACTGTAGATGTAAATGTGATACAGTAGATGTAAACATAAGCAGTCAGATAGATTATTTTCTGGTCAGGAGGGCTGATAGGAGGTTAGTGAGGGATGTTAAAGTTATAGGAGGTGAGGAGTGTGTGCAGCAGCACAAACTATTGATTTGTGATATGGTGCTTAAAGAATGAGTGATGAAAAAGAGGACTTATGTACCTAGGAGGAAAATATGAAAGCTGAAAAACCAAGTAGTATGGGATGCCTTCTATAGCGAGATGAGGAGAGTGGTGGCTGAACAGGGAGCTGTGGATAGAGGCGTTAATGAACAGTACAGAGCCCTCAAGAACAACCTCTTCAGAGTTACTGATGAAGTATGCGGTTGGACAAGAGGCCCACCAAGACATAAAGTAACTTGGTGGTGTGATGAGGGTGTAGAAGCTGCAGTTAAGGAGAAAAGAAGGCTTTTCCGGGAATGGAAGAAGGGTGGTAACAAGGAGGAATACTTGGCTGCCAAGCATAGGGCTAGAAGAGAGATATGCAGGGTGAAGTCTGAGTCACAAAGACTTGATAACCTAAATCATGAGGAAGGGAAAAATATGATATTTAAGGTGGCAAATCAGATGAAGAGGGATAATTGGGATATTATAGGTGAGCAGTGTGTGAAGAATGATGATCGAAGGGTTGTGGTGAACAGTGGGAATATTAAAGGTGCAGTTTCCTGTAAGCCAAGAAACCATTTACAACACTGGGTGGTAACCATATAACCAAACCATACGTGCTCCCTACGTGTCAAGTGGGTTGGTGGAAGGTTAGTGCCTCTCCCTGTAAAACAAATAACTCAAAGTCAAATGGCCACCCCTTAAGGGATTATGGTGTCTGGCAATAGATAGATAGATAGATATATATATATATATATATATATATATATATATATATATATACATACATACATATCAGGCATCTATATATAAATAAAAATATATATACAGTATATATATATATATATATATATACATATGTCATCATCACCATCATCTGGACCTCCTTTCCCATCCTAGGGCAGGGTGAGGAGTAGCAACATCCAGACAGTCCAAGTTTGCCCACTCCAATGGGCCATGCTTCCATTCATTCATCATTCAAGCCCCTGGAATCCTGGCTTTATCTGATATGCCAAAAACTTTCACCAGGTTCTGTAGCTTCACATAAATGTATCCGATAGAGCCAATCCCAACGCTGTCACGTTTAAAAGGGGTGCCAAATGACTGATCATGCACTTCTTCTCACAACATTTACCAAGCCATCTTGATCTCCTGTCAGTCCCCAGCCTCACCAACTTCCATACCTCTCTTCCTTACACATTCATCCACCATCCCTCCATCTTCTCCTTGGCTTACCTCACCTCCTCCCTCCTTCAAATTTGCTCAGATATACCTTTTTCACCACTCTATTGTTATCCATTCTCTCCACATGACCATACCATCTCAGTACACTCTCTACAATTCTGGTGTCCACAGACTCCCTCACTCTCCATCCTTCACGAGTCACATTACTTCATATCCTATCCATTCTCTCTACTCCACACACATTCCTCAGCAGTCCCATCTCCACTGCTCTCACACTTTTGACTTTTCACTTTCATGCCACACCATAGTCTCATATCCATATGTTAAAACTGGCACTAACACTCCTTCGCGTAAGCCTCGTGCAGCAGCAACACTCAAGCCTCTGTTTATTATCAAGGCCTCCATTGCACCAGCTACCTTCCTTCCTTGTCACTCTACTTTCCACTTCTTTTGCACATTTTCCTCTCTTTTCTGTCACTGTACCCAGGTATTTGAACTCTCTCACCAATTCAGTCTCTCTCCATTCACTTAAATATCACACTAAGAGTCACCTTCTCACTTGATTACCATCACTTTACTCTTTTCTATGTTTACTCTCAAGGCATGATGCTCATAGACATCAGCAAAACTCTGCATTAGTCTACCAAGCTCTTGTCCGGTATTTGCAAGTTGCACTGCATCATCAGCGTACAACAAATGTGAGATACCATATTCCGTTCATCATCATTCATTACCAATGCCATCCCTCTCTCCATCACTCGTATTGTTACTTCTCTCATCACCTCATCCACATATATATCGAACAACTATGGGGACATCACACAACCTTGTTGCATGCCCACAATGATCGTGAACCATTCATTTACATGCCCATTTACCCTTACACATACCTCACTACCATCATAAAAACTCTTGATGACACCTAGCAGCTTACCATCTACACTGTACATGTGCAAAACCTTCCACAATCCTTCTCTGTCTACTTTGTCGTATGCTTCCTCAAGACCCATAAATGCCATAAACACCTTATAGTCCTTCTTAAAAGCCTTCTCCACTATCTGCCTCACTGCAAATATTTGATCCACACATCCCTTGCCACTCCTAAAGCCACCCTGCTCATCACTCAATGGGACTTCTGATATCTCTCTTACTTTCTCTCTATGTACATATTATATAGATAGATAGATAGATAGATAGATAGGTTGACTGATTGATTGATTGATAGATAGATACATACAGTACACACATATAGATATATACTTCTGTTGGGATAGGCCGGTCCTGCGGTGGACATTCAACGGTTGGTGATGATGATGATGATGATGATGATGATACATATATATATATATATATATGCAGTAGATATTATATAGGCTTACCTTTATATCACAGTAAAGACTGGTTATATAGCTAGTTCCCATAAATGTTATTCTCAAGTAGCTCCCAAAGTAAAAGCAAGTAGTGTATTACATCTACTTTACGGTAAGCAAATAAATACAGTATAGCAACATGCATTAGTTAGTATACACCGCATAAAGTAAGAGAAAGTTAAAATATAAATAGTGTCAAAGTAAAATACGATCACTGTATACAGTACTTAAGCATCTAAAATTTATAGCCTTACTTTCAACAGAAATACAGTTCAGATCTGGTAATGTCCTATGGCTGCTTTCTGAATTCTAAGCACATCTATCTAAGCATCTGGCATAACTGCAGGAAAAGAGCTAGTGCAATGGACTTCATTTATAATAATTAAATATATTAAAAAAAAAAATACAGTTAGATGCATTTTTATTGCCTAGTTATTCTTGCAGACTGGAGTGCACTGCATCCATGGTGAGGAAGCTTCAACTAAGGTGTGTATGAGTGAGTTTCAGAGGTGAGGGGAAACAAAAACCTTAGTGCAGAGTGAACAGACCTTGATTGGTAATTATATACCAGTACTGCTACAAGAGTGAAATTAGTGACCATATTTTGTGTTGAAGACACTGGAAATTAAAACCTTCCACTAAGATCATGCAAACTTCTACTGTAATTCTACTGCCACCATTACTTACCGTAAGATGGGGCTATTCGACTCACCTGAGGCAATTAGACTCAATAAGGAGTAGAGACTCAGGTGGTCAGACAGTGTAAAAAGGGGTATATCTGACACTCTCATATGGTGCTATAATCTGAAATTGCTAATTTATATTGTAAATTAAATTTAGGGACAGCTTGCTGAAGGTCAGTGAACTGTGATCAATTTCTCATTCTGTTATTTTCACATTTTTTTTAGCTGTAACTTACAACAATAAAGACAAGATTAACTGTATTTTCCTCCGCTGTCCCTTGGATATATAATAACAAACTGAGTGTCATTAATGTTTAGCCACCTACCAGAGTAAGTTAGCTGCTTTTGTTTATAAAATAATATGATTTTAGACTAAAGGGGCAATTTGACTCAGGCAATTTGCCTTGGCACTTTGGGGCAATTTATATGCTGCAACTTCATCAGTACTATCTGGACAGTTGTAAAGATTACATCGCAGATTTCAAGGATAATCTTCCAAGTACAGACTGAGTACATGGCTTCCTGAAGAGACATAAAAGTCCTGCTGTCTTCCAGGATATGCCAAAATATTTTGAGGAAGCAGGCTGCTGTCTCTGAAGAGGTCATAGTGGCCAACTTTAAAAAGGTAGAAGACAGCCTTAGGGGAGCACCCCCTCCAAACATTGTTAATTATGGCAAAACCAACATCACGGATGATCCTACGGGAAAGCTCCGGATATTCAGGTACGGTAAAAAACATGAGGAGATTATCATGAATACGATGAAGAGTTCAACATCTATCATGTTTTCCATCACTGCCAGCAGCAAGTACCTTAGTCCAAATATTGTTTCCAAGGCTCAATGCTAGCAGCTGTCATGGATTGAAGGAGGTCCAATCAACGTATATAACCAAACTTCTTCTGGCTGCTTCGATTCGAATTGAAGCAGGGGGAGCAGAGAGGCGGGCCTCCTGAAGGCACACAACTAATGGACAGTACTGGGCAAGAAGGCATCAAAGGTCGGAGCAACTTGAATGAAAACCTCGAATGTTTCACTGAAGGAAAGCCCACCGAGTCCAACTGCCCCACATCAGGTGTTGATAAACATAACTCCCCCCCCCCCAAATATGCCTTTTCTGTGTTTTTCTATGTTGAATCATTTGTGTTTCATTACCCATACAGTAAAGCTTTTTAAGTGCCCTAAATGTTGCACTACAAACCTTAGTGCAACAAAAAATAGCCAATCGGTGAGTTGAACAGCCCACCTTTCGGTACTTTTTCAGTGAGAAAAAGCAGGGCATACATTGGATCAATCTTACCTTCCTTTGATATACAGCAATCCAGTCTGTCGACGCAAACCACTTGTGATTCTTGATATCATTAACAACATTCTTGAGGTTTCCATACCGCTTGGTCAGGTCAACCTGCAGTAGATTCCTTAACAGATCCTTCAGGTCAGAAGAGAAGTGACCAGGGAACCGCACCTGTAATAACAAGGTTGTGATTAAGTTAGAGTACATCTTGATGAAGCTTCCCAGCCTCTTTCACCTATGATGATGGCCAAGTGGTGGGTCAATCTGATACATCACCAAGAAGACTCATTCCTACCTCAGAAATAAGGTTTATCATATTTCATGCAACCACAACTTAGTGCAGGGAGGCCTAGTTATACAAGAATCAAGTGTTATAATGCTGGCATGTACTGGGCACTTTCTGGCATTACAAGTACTGAAAATCCAAAGTTACAATGGCCAGTTGAGAATCCATGAATCAATTAAGAGGCCTACATAATGAAAACTCAAGACATGCACAGCTGCGAAGCTAGCTGGACAAAGTGTGGAATAACATGACACTGATGTCTTGGGGGCAAGTTTGTGAGCTCTATGCACCCCTCCTTCCCACTCTTCCACAAGCTGCCTCACTCTCATTCTCTCTTGCACTCACTTTGGTCATATTTGGTGTAAAGGGCTGTACGCACAGGTACGGTATTATCTAAATGATCGACTCTATTGGATACCTTTATGTGAAGCTACAGAATGTGGTGAACATTTTTTGGCATATCAGACAGAGCCAGGATTCTGGGGACTTGAATGATCAGTGAATGGAAATGTGGCCCATTGGACTGGGCAAACTTGGGCTCTCTGGATGTTGCTACATCTCAGCCTGCCCTTGAGTGGGAAAGGAGGTCCAGATGATGATGATGATAGTGATATACAATGAGCTCGCTCTCTGCTTCTTACTTCATGCCTTCCAAACAGTGGTGAAGTGACAGAAGGGCAGCTCAACCCCAATGAACTCAAACATTTGTACCGTATACTGTTCAAGTACAGTAAGTGTACATATACAGTATATTCCTATACTATTTTCTCTCTCATTCTGCTTCCATTACAGTACTTATACATTATTATAGGTCAAATGTTATTGCTATATGTGCTTTAGGTGTAACTAAATTTATTCTTGTTTAAAACTGTCATACATGGCAGTGTAGGTGTAATGTGGTGGTGGTCAGGAACCAAGTCTTTTTAAAGGTAATGTAATTTGATGTACAAGCATTCACTTAACAAGCTGATTTTGGGGTAACTAAACTATAGTACTCATAACTCTGTGACCTCCCTGTATTCAAGTTGTAGGAAAGGCCCTGTTCTGGCAAGTGAAATGAAACTGAGTACAGTCTCAGAACTTGCTGCGAGTGATAAATCATACGTATCATTTATAAAGGCCCCAACACACTTGCAATAATAATTACAACAAATAGCTGGTGCTTCAGTACTCCCCATGTAAGGCATAGAAGAACCTGAGGCTAGGCTACTGTGGTCCACATCATTAATGCCACAGGAAGCTACCCTGTTTCCTTGCCAGTTATGTGACAGAAATACCTATGGACACTCCTTGGGTTGAAACCATCGTTGGTTAGTGAATATTCTCTTCTGATCCAAGACCTCTATCAATTGAGCAACTGAGGTGTCTATTAATAATAACAAATTATACCATACACTGGGCTCTAACTGAATTGTAATGGGACATGAGTAAAGAATTTTCATAATACAGTAAAAGTCCTCTACTTCGGCCTCCAATAATCTGCAAATCCCAATACTCTGAATTTGTCAAGGCAAATTTTTTTTTATATCTGGTCTTTTTTCAAAATTTTCAGGGCTTTATCTAAGGATTTATCTGGCTTGGACTTGCTCTTGGCCTTGGATGTACCAGCATGAAACTATTCATCTTCACCTCTATTGTAGAGGTGAAGATGAATAGTATGACAGGTGGGGTGGGGGTTAGGTAGGGGTATGGGGGAGGGTCGGGAGCTGGGATAGTGGCAGGTGGAGCTTGTTTCGTCCCCCCCTCCCCTCTTCCCTAATCATGCCTCCACCTCATCCTCGGTCTACCCCTCCCTCTCCCTCCCTCCACCTCACCTACATACACCCTCTTAGTCAGTCTTTCATTCTCCATTCTCTCCACATGTCCAAACCACCTCAGTGTATTTCTCCTAATCTTTTCAACCACATCCACATCTACCCCACAACGTTCAAACCCAACCTTCATAATATAAAAAGCACCACTATGGACATGTATCAATTAAGCTATATGCCTGACCAACTTCTATAACAATGTTGTGTGATAATTATGTCTAAGTCCTTGACTACTGTACTCTCTCCATTTCATACTCCGTATTCTAACATATCTATATATTACAGAAAACACCTACTTTCTTGCCAGATAAGGATAATATCAATGTCCAGATAATCGGCCAAATAGAAAGAGAAATTAAATACAGTAGAAGTATCAGAAAAAAACGAACCTTAGAAAGAATGGGGCCAAGTAGTCTGGGGTTCCACATAATGTCCACGTCCGTCCTTTGACTCGCTTGGCAAATCCAAAGTCTGTCACCTGAAATATTAAAAGTAATGAAATATTAAAAGTAATCATTGAAATGACATGCACATTGTCTGACTAAATTCAAGATAAACATCATTAATTAAATATACAAATACACTAAAATACACACATTTTATGCATATAATGAACAATAATGCATTCCTACTGTATGGGAAAGAAATTCAACGTAATTTACAAACATTTCATATAATAAAGTTACCTGCATTGCAATTTATCAAACTATTCAATATGTCTATCAATAACTTCAAATGACACTCCTTGCAACTGTAATGTATATATTGGAAACAAAAAAAATGCTCCTCCCCTCCCCTCCCCAAGAAAACAACAACAAACCTTGAGGTATCCTTGGCTATCTATTAGTCAATTTTCTGGTTTTAGATCTCTATAAATGAGATCAAGGTAGTGGAGGTATTCAAATGCTGGCACAATCTGGGCAGCATAGAACCCAGAGTGAGGTTCACTGAAAAACAAAGTTTAAAAAGATTAGTTTAGGTTCACTGAAAAAGGAATTCAAAATGATTAGTTTTATTCTAACATTATACAATAATCAACAACCTAAAGACAATAAGTACCCACAGCACCAGAACACCACACAAAGAACAGCTGGAATACAATATGAGTTTAGTGTGCCAGGATTTACCAACATCTTTAATATACTGCAGAGTCCAAAAATTATCTATCTATCTATCTATCTATTGCCAGACGCCTCAATCCCGTTTGGGGTGGCCACAAACAAATCGCCTCCAAGTCGCCCTGTCCCCCGCCATTTCACTGCCCTGCTCCCAACTCACACCCCCCTCTCTCATATACCTCTCCACCCCATCCTTGGCCTCCCCCTCCCTCTTCCCCCCTCCACCTCACTCACATACACTCTCTTCGTCAGTCTTTCACCCTTCATCCTCTCCACATGACCAAACCACCTCAGTGTGTTCCTCATAACGCTTTCTATCACATCCACATCCACACCACAACGCTCCTTTACATCCTCATAACTGCTGTTAATACTATATAATGCAATTTCAGCATTAACCTATTACAACCAGCTATATGTCATGATAATCTGCAGTTACATTAACTAATCCTCTTGCTTTGTGCTAAGGAATTATTCATCTCCTAGTTCACATACATACCATTTAATTATAACCAGTACAAGTTTTCTTTGTTACACTGTTTATGATACAAAATATGAAATTACTTGGTATACAAAAAAAAAAAAAAAAAAAGAGAGAGAGAGAGAGAGAGAAAAAAAAAGGACACTGGTAATGGGTCATCTATCTCTCTCTCTATTGCCAAATGCCATAATCCTGTAAGGGGTGGCCACAAACAAATCGCCTCCATGTCACCCTTTCCAACTCCATTTCACTGCCCTGTTCCCAGCTCACACCCCCTTCTCTCATATACAGTACCTCTCCACTCTATCCCTCCATCTCATCCTTAGCTTCCCTCTACCTCTCTCCCCCCTCCACCTCATTCACATACACCCTCCTCATCAGTCTCTCACACTCCATCCTCTCCACATGGCCAAACCACCTCAAAGTGTTTCTCCTAATGCTTCCTATCACATCCACATCCACACCACAATGTTCCTTCACTTCTTGGGTTATACTCCAAGTAAAAAAACACTGAAAATTATGTTAAATACTGGTACTGTATTAATTCTATGAATATAACTAATGCACACAGCCTTACACTGTATGCCAAACTGTATGTGTCCTAATGTTCAATTTACATATGATAAAAAATCTTTGTAAGTATTCAATATATGTGACAATTTTTTCATTCTACATAAAGCTGCTCATAACACTGCCATGAAAAAGTTGTAAACAGCTCCATACTAGAACGGGCTAATCAATTCTAGACTAATACTATACCAATCTTCCTCTCTTCTAAACAAAGCCAGCATTATCATGACATACGAAATGTACACGTCCTGCAAATCATATTGATCTTTCTTTATAATCAACCTGACCCAATTTTACATGTTCATATGGGATAAGCAGATTTAGAGCAAAGATATCTCACTGAGGAAATAAATGAGAAAAAGACAGAACCTAGGTTGGTCTCTCTGCCTCCACTAGCATCATAGCAGGTACCAAACTCTAACTCCAACACCTCTTAGTTGTCTTTTATAACACAGGGCATACACATACATTATTCTTTATCTCCATCCCCAGATATTACAGTTTATATAAGCTTTAGAAATACTGTATACAACAGCACACACATGCACCCAAGTGAAGCAAAATTTATATTTTATTACGCTGAAAAACAAAATCTCTTACAGTTACAAACAGCTGGTAAGCCAAAACTTTAATAAAAATAATTATCATTAATACAGAACCTCAGCTGCCCACAAAAGTACAATATATTAGAAATCTGAAAGCAACATCAAAACATCAAGAATAATAGGGAAACAATAATGTAAAGAACTGATGGTTTAAGAACTCCTATGGATACTAGCTGTGGTACTTTCAAAAGTTACCCAGATAAAAGGTTGAGCTGTAAGTGGAATGATAATAAAGAAATTACAGAAAAAGGATGGTAGCCAAAGCTCTGCTCTATAAAAAGGCTTGATGGCAAATAAACAAAGTTAAGATAGAATAAGGAGGTTGAAAAGTCTAGGCTAGGCTAGGTATAAATGACAGACATTCCAGCAGATATATACAGTCCTTCTCCTTAGTACCATGTTCACGGTGTCCCTCTTGGCCTTGTACACAGACGGGTCAACAATCCATGTGCAGTATACCCCTGGACATGCCTAACACCCCAAAAGATGTGAAATAGCAGGCAGAAGTGGGCCAAATCCAGTGTCACCTCCGACATCACAAACTCCTATTTACCAAGCTGCTCCTCCCAACCCCGCACCACTGAAGACAAAACACACGCTGCTCTGAGCCAAAACACATACCTCTTCCTCAGCTGTCAGTTGGGAAACCCCATCTTATCTACCCCTGCAAGCCCTACCATCATTAAAATTAAGAAACTTGCATAGTTTCTGTGATTAATAGCACCATTTCTATGCATGCAATATATGGATCATAATGTAGGAAAAATGGTTGAAAAACTATGTTCTCAGAGAGATGCTGCCTATACGAGCAATCTGAGAACATACTGCTCACAGACTGCATGTCATAAAGAACAAGTAGTTTATGTCACCCATAACGGGTTATAATGAGGAAGAACTGTGTATGTGTGTGTAGTGGTGGGCAAATATGGACAAACTGAATATTGCATACAATGGGCACTGCTTATGATTTTATTGATCTATCTGAAGTGGTGGGAAAGGATACCAAATAGTAGAATTAGAGAAATAACGGGAGTGCAGCCGATCGATGAATATGTTAGATTCTCACGATGGAAGTGGCTAGGACATGTGTATAGGAGACAGGGAATAGTACGAGGTACACCAGGGTGGGTGGCACTTGGTAGGAGAGGTAGAGGAAGGCCAAAAGAGACGTGGGTGAGGACAATGAGACGGGAAGCTGGAGATGAGTGTTGGGGAGATCTTGAGGAGTTAGCACAAGATAGGATGTGGTGGTGTGAGTTCATCGAGGCCCTATGCATCCCCGAGGGTGCCACAGGAAATGATTAATTGATTGATTGATCTGAAGCTTTGGGGCTCAGGGGCTAGTCTACTAATATCAGACATTAAGGCAAGAATGATCACTTGCTCACCCCTAAGTGGTGTTGTGAGCAATAAACCCCACCCACCTCTTAGATTTAAAACCTAAATGGGCCATATCCAGCTGGAGCCCCTTACCCACTTTACCACCCTGCATTGATTTGTTGGTTATATGGTTACCACCCAATGCAGTAAATAGTTTCCTGGGTTGGAGGAAACAATCTGACTTGTTACACAATGCTGTATTCAGTCACATGAAGGCAGGACCTTATTAAATGTCAGAACACTGACTGCCTTCACCTTCCAGGATGGAGTATTATACAGTGCAGTAATACAGTTTTATTGCAGATAAAGTAATCTACCAGGATGGACCATTATACAATTGTTTTTAATTTTAATAAAGTATGAAATGTCAGGTGCAGGATATTTATGACTGTTCAGCTACATAGGAGAAGGAGATGGAGATGCATGGGATAAACAAAGAATCACTAGTTGCTTAATACTGTGAAAGACATTGGCATAGATTTATTCCGCTTACTGGAGGTGTGACCTCCAAGACTAAAAAGTAGATGTTCAGTACTTTTGAGACAAGCAGGCCACTGCTAAGTGAGCTTCTATAACTGGTTGTATATAATGTAATTAAAGCAAGCAAAATGTCAGTTAAGTACTGTAGTATGATGACAAGAAATATAGCATAATTCATTACTTGCAGCCAAATATGGCACCATTTAATCATCACAGTTATATTTGTTTTTAAACTTGTGCTTCCTACATCAGATCAACTTACATTCTCTGATGTTATAATATTCAATATTCAGGACTTAAAATAACTGTATTTTTCATGCAAACAAAAACTATTTCACGTAATTGCAGGTTTAATTTCTGCTTTTTTCCCCTGGATTATTTGAACTGTTGGTGAGGGGGGTGGGGGTAATATTATATAGAATATCTCCGTCCCAATGACGGGGGGTTGCCCATTTATCCTCCCATCCCCTCCAGGAAAAATGCCCATGAAAAGAAATTACTACCTGGAGAGAGGGGGGTGTGAGTTGGGAGCAGGGGAGTGAAATGGCGGGGGACAGGGCGACTTGGAGGCAATTTGTTTGTGGCCACCCCAAACGGGATTGAGGCGTCTGGCAATAGATAGATAGACAGACGTACAGGTACTTCAATTTAATATCTTAATGATATCAAAGCTTCATTATGATTACATATAGACAAATGTAAGAGGACCATAAAGTATAAGTCAAGCCTATGAAAATGAGTGGTCTAAAGTATCATTATAAGTAATCTGGAAGGATAAGCAAACAAATGAACATGAATATATTAATGTGGGATGCTAATGGATGCAATTTAATTAACCGTATGAAGGGCATTGTGACTGCTGAGTTTCATGGTATCTAGGGAGAACAAAAGAATGACAAGAGTTCTACATCAGTCAAGAGGTGAGAACATTAGAAGATTAAGACCACATATGAAGGTGGAAAAAAAAAAAAAAAATGGTTAGTACATTTGGCCACCTTGAAGTTGAACAATTTAACTCCTTCCGTATGGTGATGTCTTTATAACTTATTCTTGCTACCTCCAGATGATCTTTATTCTTTTTAGGAAGGATCTCTAGTGGTGAAGAGATTAATCTAAAGGTGAATGTAGGGAAGAGTAAAGTGATGGTCTTTGAGAGAGGTGAAGTCAGTGAATGTACAGCGAGGTTGGATGGTGAGGAATTGGAAAATGTGAGTACGTTTAAGTACTTGGGTAGTGTGATGAGTAAGGATGGAGGTTTGGAGGGTGAAGTGCTTGAAAGGGTACAGCAGGGAAGAAAGGTTGCTGGTTCTTTAAAAGCAGTGATAAGAAACAGGGAAGTGAGCATGGAAGTGAAAAAGTTACTACATGACAGTATTGTGATACCAACTCTAACGTACGGAAGTGAAGCTTGGACGTTGTTGGAAGGACACAAGTCAAGAGTGAGAGCCGTGGAAATGAGTTATTTAAGAGGAGCCTGTGGAGTCACATGGAGAGACAGGCTGACGAATGAGGATATAAAGGAGCGTTGTGGTGTTGATGTGGATGTGATAGGAAGCGTTATGAGGAACACACTGAGGTGGTTTGGCCATGTGGAGAGGATGGAGGGTGAAAGACTGACGAAGAGAGTGTATGTGAGTGAGGTGGAGGGGGAAAGAGGGAGGGGGAGGCCGAGGATGAGATGGAGAGATGGGGTGGAGAAGTATATGAGAGAGGGGAGTGTGAGTTGGGAGCAGGGGAGTGAAATGGCGGGGGACAGGGCGACTTGGAGGTGATTTGTTTGTGGCCACCCCAAACGGGATTGAGGCGTCTGGCAATAGATAGATAGATAGAGAGCTACTGCATGAGTTTCTCCAAAAAGATCAATTGATTGATGGATGGTATGAGTTAAGAGGTTATGTCAATGGTGGATCTTTCGTGGCGAAAACCGTATTGTCTATCACTAATTAAGTTGTTGGATTCAAGATGTTTAACAATATGCTTATTAATTAAAGTTTCAAATACCTTACCAAAGGAAGATGTGACAGCTATTGGTCTGTAATTGGAGGGGTCAGACGAACTTCCTTTCTTCGGAACTGGGTGGATATTGGCTTCTTTCCATGAATTTGGGAATAAAGAAGTACGTATGCATAGTCTGAAAAATTTGGCTAGGACAGAGGCAAGTTCAGGGGAACACTTTTTCAAAACAATTGGCGGAATTCCATCTGGGCCTGGAGCTTTGTTGGTAGGTAAATTGTCTAGGATGGATTTTACGAATCTTGTCTGTATTTTAAGTGGGGCAATTTCGGGAGAATCAAGTTCCAGCACTGAGACATTCTGGCTGGTATCATCTATGGTAGAGTTTCTTGCAAAGGTACTAGCAAAGATATCTGCTTTCCCACGTGGGTCATTTGTAATATTGCCATCTGAAGATTTTAGTGGGGGAATGGAAGATGACTTGTTAAAGTTATTATTGAAAGAATTAAGAGATGACCAGAATATTCTATTGTCATTAGGGTTATTAAGTAGTTTTGATGCTTGCTTTTGAAGAAAGTTTGATTTAGATAGATTTAATACAGCTTTTGCATGATTTCTAGCAATTTTAAATTGGGAGAGTGATTCAGATGTTTTTGATTTTAAGTAAGAATTATATGCTAATGACTTTTGGGCTGTTGCTCTGGCACAATTGCCATCAAACCATTTTGGAGAGTTTGATCTTTTAGTGAATTGTTGACTTGGTATGAATAAATCCATACCAGCAAGTATTAAGTCGCAGATGTGGGACTGGGTAGAATTGGGATCACTAGAGAAGAAAGACTGCCATGGAACATCAGCAAGATAATTTCTAAATCCATCCCAGTCTGCCCTGTCAAAGTGCCATCGGGTCACCCTGACAGGTTCGGAATGGGGAGGTGTAGGAGGGTTAACTAATGAGGCTTTGATGAGATTGTGGTTAGAGGATCCAAGTGGTGACAGTACCTCTATCCTGTATTGATCTGGATTATTTGTCAAGAATAAATCCAAGAGATGGGCATTATGGTCAGGATTATCAGGTATTCTGGTTGGTTGCTTTACCAACTGGGTGAGATTAAACGATTCCGCAAACAGCTCGCATTCTAGACCAGCGTCGTCAGTCCGGGCAGAATGCAATAACCACTATACATTGTGTACGTTAAAATCACCCAAAATGGTAATTTCATTGCCAAGGGCAAGGTCAAGGTTACTCAACTGAGTGGATATGGAATCAAATACACTGGGTTCCGAAGAAGCATTGGGGGAACGATAAACTACACAGATATATTTGGTAATGTTTTGGCAATTTAATTTATATAATGAGTAATCAAAACTGGATGAAGTGAAGTTTAAAATAGTATTAACTGCATATTGGGATTTGATATAACAACAGGTGCCGCCCTTGTTTCGAAAGTTTGTTAGGAGATGGTAACCGGGAAAACAAAATGAAGATATATCGGTAGAGGGTGAGATTTGTGGTTCTGTGAGGAAAAGGGCCAAAGGGGATATGGACTGAAGGAAAAAATGAACCGAGTTTAAATCAGATCCCCCAGAAAATTAGTTATTAAAGTATCAGTTAATCAGTAATAAGTATATTTATAGAATGACGGGAATTGTCCTGACGGGGAATGACGAATTGTCGACTTCATGGCGAATTGTCTAAGAACCACATAAACAACCGTTGCTTGCTTCAGTAAAGGTAAGATCTACTATATACTGCAGTTTTCATGCTTTTTTCTCTTTATTCACTATTAATGTGTTACTTTAAATGTTTAAACATAAGGAAATTTCATGTATGTGAGTGCTAAGGTGTGTGTATGTGAGAGTTTAGGCACGTCTGGGAACGTATCCCCACTGACTCCATGTTATAATGGGATTGCTATACCATGGATTGCTTTACGATGGGGTTTTCAGGAACGGAACCTCATCGTATAATGAGGGTTTACTGTACCCCCAAAAGCCCACAGATAAAAATGTTGAATTTTTTTGACTTCCGGAGGAACGACGTCACAGACTACCACAGACGTCATCGATAATTTTTAATGACTAGCAGATGAATTTCCACTGAATGGCAGCCCTGGGCAATGGTGGGCTTGGCATGTCAGGTGGGCCACTCTTGTAACCCACTGTGATTAGCTGGAGTATGTTGTGTGCTACGGGGGTCTGCCCACGCGACAATTATGTCCCATGTCTGAGCCAGATAATATGCATTACCACCCAAAAATACACAGTACCGGTGACTGCTTCCCATTCCTGAGTCAGATATTGCCTAATTTCGCCGCATATTATTTTAATACAGCCAAGCAGCAAGACCCTGATATTACGATAGGCCGGATATTGTGACAAAAGGATAAGAGATTACTGTACAGTATTTACAAATAAGGCTGTTCCTGCTTGTGCCTTTGTCATGCACCATGATCATTTCCATCTTTTCAGCAATGGTCATAATCCTCCTCTTTCCTTTGTTAGTAGAGGAGGTACTAGAAGATTCCTTACAAGAAACCATTTGTCACAATCATTATGGGAAAACACTTGCCACACTCAGAAGACATGAGAAGTGCAGACTGGGATATTAACACAATGAAAGACACAGCAAGACTGAGGTTGACCATGTGCAGTGCACTGTCTCCACAGCCCTCTGTCCCACCCAGGCCTACCAGAAGTACCCCTTCAAGCCACCACTTCCAGCCTGCTCCTCCCCAACCTAGCCCAAGTGGGTGGGAAGAACCACAGCCAATGTTGGTAACTGCATTCTGAATCACCCTGTTTGCGGGAAGCAATCTAGCAGGCATGCATCACGCACCCCATGTAGCAGATATTATACATTAAAGGCTAAAAAGTATCCGGTGGGCCAAGAGTTGCCCAGAGGTCCGTGTGGTGTTTTCCCATCTAACCCGTGGATTGCATGCCACAGCTCAAGCTGGAAAGCGTTGCTTTGCGAGCCACAGTTCAGGCTGGGAAACGTCGTGCTGCGAGCCACAGCTCAGGCTGTGCTAACATTCCAGTGGCTGTGCATTACCGCTAACTACTCCACCTCTACGCAAACTTACGCTTAGCGCTATGCAAAGACGGAGAGAGAGATTTTTTTTTTTTTCACTAGATGATGCCCTGGATGTTTATCTTCAAGTGTATAATAAACAAAAACTATTATTATTATTTTTTTTTCACTACACCCCTACGCAAACTTACCCATGGCGCTACACAAAGACGGAGGGAAAGAGATTTTTTTTTTTTCACCAGATGATGCCCTGGATGTTTATCTTCAAATTTATAATAAACAAAAACTTTTTTTTTTTTTTTTTTTGCACACAACGAGGTGGGATAAAAAAAGATAATTGCACAATCCACGGGTTAATTGATGGCATCCAGTATATCTGATGGTTTGTCCAGGGGCCTTCGAAGTGTCCATTAAATCCAATATCTGGTCTACCGAGGCCTGCTAAAGTGAAGGTCTACTGTGAATAACCATCCACATTATACGTGATGCTGGCCATCTTGGACTTCTGACCACCACACAGTTAGTTCATGTGATGCCTTTGGAGACTGTTTATTTTGACTCAAGAGGGATTCAAGTACAGGTTTCTCCCCCTCATATTCAAGGGGGTTAGGGGACACAGACCCCTGAGAATGGGGGGGATCCACGAATTTTGGAAGCTACCCCAGAAAATGCCCATACAGTATCAAATTACCCCTGTAGGCCCTTAAAAACCATTTTAGGGAACCGAAACCAACATCATACATCACAAACATATACTGTACTACTGTATACAATACTTTAGTAATAAAGAAGTTGTTAATGGGTACAGTTATAAGACTTTAGGATAATTTTGTTGCTGACTCCCATGGACTCCCGTGGCAATGTGCACAAAGACCTTAATAACCATTTCTAGGACCTGTAAACAGCATAAAATACTGATATCACAAATATATCATGAATTACTGTATAAAAAAATGTAATAAATAATTTTTTAATGGATATGGTTATAAGAAGTTATGGTAAATTACGTAGCTGGTGACTTCCCAGAAAAATCTGTGAATATGAGAACCCGCGAACAGCAGTCCCGTGAATAGTGGGGGTTGACTGTACCTCTCCTGAAAAAATCAGCTTTTTACTTTTTTTTTTTGGTCCAGGTTCCATCTACATATGATCTAAGGCTCCTGAACTATTACGTACTCTTTTGTTACCTTCTGCCATTCATCACTCACCAATAGCTCACCTCCTTTACATCATCCATATACATTCATACCTGACTTCACACACTTCACACTATCTCCACTTCACAGTAACTGATAAACATGAGAGAAGCTTTTAATTATATGGATCAGATACTGAAGAAGATAACAGTGTCCACTTTAACTAAATTGTACTAAAGTACCTGGCTTTACTACAGTAAATGTTATATAGTACAGACTAGCCTGTGCTTTTTCTATAGTCCAGTGCTGTAATAAAATGGAAAGAAAATAAAGAGAAAAGTTTTGATAAAGACAAAACTTACTTTTTCTCTTAACTTTTCTGCTGAACACATCCACTGCTGAGAGACTGTTCTGGTAAGATGATATGACGAGGCTCTATGACAGGAGTTTTGGTGAACAGTGAGGGCTTACTACCCACATCAAGAGGGTCTGAAGCTGGCTGACAAGAAGGCTGGATGAATTCTGAGGTTCCTCCATCCACTACAATCATATCTTCTTGTTCCATACCCTCCATTGGCTCTTCAAATAATTCCTCTTCTTTGATATCAACTTCATCTTTTATATGAACCTGCAGAGACAACAGAGGATACTTTAACCCCACCAACATACTAACATCTTTTATTATATTCTGTCTAAAAACAAGCCACATGAGATGACATGGACATAGTTAAAAAAAAAAAAAAGCACACAGACACAATGCCAAAAAAAAAGTCTGAGAATTAAACTGACAATGATATTGAAAAAGGATGACCATATGTGTTATCAACGGACTGTAGGAGTACGAGAGAGAGAGAGAGAGAGAGAGAGAGAGAGAGAGAGAGAGACTAAAATAAGTAACATGAAATATACATTATGGTGTTTAAATTCTACCTATCTACTGCCAGATGCCTTAATCCCATAAGGGGTGGCCACAAACAAATTGCCTCCATGTTGGCCTGTCCCCTGCCATTTTGCTGCCCTACCCCAAGCTCACACACCCCTCTCTCATATACCTTTCCACTCCATCCTTCCATCTCATCCTTGGTCTCCCCCCTCCCTCTGCCCACCTCCACCTCACTCACATACATTCTCCACGATAGTCTCTCACTCTCCATCCTCTCCATATAGCGGAACCACCTCAATGTGTTTTTCCTAACGCTTTCTATCACATCAACATCCACACCACCACACTCCTTCACTTTTTTGTTAGTCTGTCTCTCCATGTAACTCAACATGCTCCTCTCAAATAGGAGTTTAAATTAAAAACGTATAAGCATAAATAAAAAGGTATAGAAAAATATAAATACATGCAAACAGCTGATATACAGTAAATAATAATTAACTGCACCAGAACGGCACTCCTCGTCACTTCTGTATACTGCTGTCCCCCACCCAGGAAGCACCAGTTTGTTTATAAATTTCAGTTGTGCAGTCTCCTTTGTTACTCATGTACCAAGTCGCCTGCTATCAGCTCAATTTGTTTCCAGCCATAGTAAAGCATTCTTAGTGGCTATGGTTCTTTCTGTACAAAATAATTAAATTTTGTTGTACCCCATTTATATACATTTTTTGTGTGATTTTTTATTGCATTCCTACAGAGCTTTTGCACTTACACTCTTCACTCTTTTAATCATTTCAATATGGCAGGTTGTAGGTGATGGCAACCATCATCCACTCACTTGATGTAGCACTGCCTACTTCTTCCTTCACCTTTATCATTCTTCATGTCTCCCCTCCTCTCTTCCAATTTCTCCCATCATTCCTTGAATGCAAGGCCTGGGGGGGGGGGGGGCTAGGTTTACGGTGGAAGAGTTGAGAGGAAGGATGGGACTGGAGTGTATTGGTATTGTGATGAGGAGAGGCAGACTGGGATGTGGTGGGGATGGGGGATGACAACTGGGTGCAGAAAGTGAAAAGTGTGAATGTTGGGGGTAGGGCAGCAAGTGGCAGACTTAAAAAACCTGGGACAGGGTCATAGAGTGTGACCTCAGGGATAAAGGAATGAGCAGGGAAGTTGCCAGAAATTGAACAGCATGGAGAACCGCCATTAGGTGACCTGGGCAGACGCAAGCACACGTGGTGGAGCCTTTATGAAGAAACCAAATGATTCCTGTCAATTTTTATAACTCTTCTTGGTGGCATTACACTGAGTGAAAACCTTAATGGTTTCCTGTAACCCAGGAAAACATTTATAATGCTGGGTGGTAACCATTAATTAATGGCAATGTAGAGCCAGCTATGGTGCCCCTGTAAATTGGGTGGAGACACAATTGTGACATCCATCCATGAACCAGATCTCCACATTGTTCTCCACACCCAGCTGTGTCGAAGCACTGTCCGTAGCATGGGATTATCTATTCACTGCACAGGATGACCAAGCAGGAGAAGTTGCTTGCCTATGGTTGATGGGTATGCTCAGCTGGATGGACCAGGATTACTCATCAATGACAATGAACTCACATTCATTCATCATCTGATCCAGTGTTGTCCCACGAGACGCGTAGGAGCCTGGGGTTAGGCAAGTTGGTCCTGACATTTAAGATGAGAGTGACCAGCCTCATTCATCCCTGAATGGCATTACATGAGCAGTAAACCCCAACCACCCCTTGGATACGAACCTGCACCAGTTCAATCCAATTGGAGCACTTTAATTGCCCACTAAACCACCAGGCACGATTATTTGGTTATATAGTTACCATCCAGCGTGGTAAATGGTTTCCTGGTGCACAGGAAACCATTTGGCTTATCACTCAGTGTAAAGTCACCCACAAAAAGAAGGAAGAGGAAAGAATGAAGGAAGGAAAGACTGAAGAGGAAGGAAGGAAAGACAGAAGAGGAAGGATGGAAAGAAGGAAGGAAGGAAAGACAGAAGAGGAAGGATGGAAAGAAGGAAGGAAGGAAGAGAGGAAAGAGCAGGCACCTGACACCAGCACTACATTGAGTGAGTGGATGGTGAAAGCCCCCACCAACCACTTAACTAACTCACAATGATGCTTAATTTTCCAAAGCATTTTACTTTTTTCCATCACTTTTCCACAGTTTGGTCTCAGTACACTCTATTTTTTCATCAGCACTCTCCATTTCACAAACTTCCCTTCTCAGTCTGTTTCACACACACTTTTCCACACTAAGTTATACAGCTACCACAAACTGACTTAGGACCTCCCCCCACAAGGTATTAAAAAACACAGAAATCAGAGTATATCACAATGTTTGTTCATGAAATGCCATTCATCATTATGAAATCATGTTTCCCTTGTTTTTCAGGACCAGTTGGATGCATTTTGGCATGGAATCACATAGATCTTTAAAGTAATCTATGGACATTTCTTTGCACCAAAAATTTGTCAGTTCAGTCTTGAGGTTGCCCAGATTGGGTGTCTTCTTCTCTGTCATGATTTTCTTTATCTTTGCCCAACAGTTTTCTATCGGATTCAGATCCGGACTGTTGCCAAGCCAGTCAAGGACCTCAATCCAATTATCCTGAGGCTATATTGTCACCTTTCTTGACTTGTGACATGGAGCTGAATCGTGCATGAAAAAGTCACACTCATGAATAGAAAAAAAAACTTTAACAAATGATCTTTCAGAACTTGAATGTACCAGCCACCACATCATCAAGTTCTTAAGAAGAAAGTAGAGGCCTCCCCTTCCCATTTCACCTGAGAAACACCCCCATATCATTACTGAATGTGGGTGCTTAACAGTCAGCACCGTGTATGCAGGGTCATATCAACTATGGGAGGCAGGGTGATGAACCTTGGCAGAACACACCTGGAACACTTGAAATGTGTTTTCATTGGAAAACATAACTTTTCTCCACTCATTCGATGGCCAGTGTGCATACTTCTTGGCCAACTGAACGCGCTGCTTCTTCATGCGGTCAGTGAGAAACGGTTTCTTGGCTGCGGTGCGGCTTGGCAAACCCAGCTCCTTCTGCAAGCGGTGTTGGATAGTTCGAATTGCGACGTCTTGTAACAGCTGGGGATGCATTCTCTTCCATTCTCCTGCTGTCAGTTGAGGATTCTTGATTACTTCCCTCTTCAGAAGCGTATCTGTACCTCTGGAAGTCATCCTCTTCTTTTCACCGCCATGCCTGTGCTCTGGTACATCAGGTGGCAGGCCACGCACTGCAGCAAGAATCTTCATGACGGTCCACTTTGCACGTCCAGTATGTTCACAAATCGTGTTGATAAGGACAGTATCCTGCCTCCATGCAATGATACGGACCCTCTCATCCCTTCAGCAGTACTTTCCAGGCATGACAACTCGACTCTAGGAAAATAACAGGGCAAACAGTAATGCATACGAAAAAAAAGGGGAGGTGCTAGCTCAGAGCGATGGGAACATATACTCCCACTCTCGCTTCTGGGCAAGCACTGACGTGCAGAGTGTTTCACCACCTCCCGCCAACACCATAGGAGTTGCCAGTTACTTCTTGCCCAAAAAATTCACTTGGTAGAGGTGGAAAAACAAAGCAAAGACAGACAACTCTCCCATAGCAATTCTGTGCGTAGGTCCTAAGTCAATTTGCAGTGGGTGTATGTACATTTCTTCTAAACTGCATATTTTAAATCTGTCCTAATAAGTAGAAGAGTATGCTAACTTGAACATGGCACTCATAGCTGATGACATAAAAAAAAAAAAACTATTTTCTCAGCTCATCAAAAACTTGACTTTTTCCTCAATACTGAAGCCCTCTCAGTGCTTGAGCCTTGAGGAGGGTGAAGATACACTTGCTGGACACTTAGACACCTCAAAATGAAGAGGAAGATTGATAATGGTCCATGCATATATTCACAATATGGAGACAGATCATGAATGAATGTAGCTAGTTTGTAGTGGGACACATTAATGTGAGTGGTTAGGCAGCAAACAAACCTCTGAACCTTCAACTGTCACCTGGCTAACTTTATAAAATGAGACGACACTGATGTATTGCCATTCACTTTTTTGTTTTCTTGGCCTTCCACCAAGAAATATGAGTACTTAACTGTGCAGTATAAAGGAAAGGGTATAATTTCTAGTATTATGAAATACAACAGGAATCAGGTGCACCAACAAGCACTACTATAAAGCCTGCCTACTGTAATACTTTTCCTTACCAAGATGTGCTTTCTAGTCATTGTATTCAGCATGTATTAGGAGTGTAATCCTGTAAGGCAGTGAGGCTTGGTCATTAAAGGAAGATGATGATGACTGGACTGATGTGTAGTTCATCCCTGAATGACATGCCTAGGGGGTAAGAATTATGAATGAAGAGAGGAAGAATGGAAGAAGATTATATTAATGTTGTGATGTAAAGGAGTAATTAAGATGCTTAGGCATGTGGAGAGGATGAAGAATGACAAATGTGTGCAGAGGGTCAGAGGTGTGGACAATAGGGGAGGGATGCCACAGGTAGACCAAATAGGACCTGGGACAAACTCCAATAATGTGTGACCTAGGGGATAAGGGACTGGCTAGAGAGGCTGCTAGAGATCAGGCAATATGGACAATTGCAGTTAGTTGACAAATGATGTCACATGCAAGTGTGTTAGCAGCTTCACATATGAAGCAATTAATCACTGATATATTCATCACCATCATCATCATCATCATGGGATTAAGGCATCTGGCTATAGACAGATAGAGTACTATTATTATTACCATCATCATTCATCATCATCATCATCCGGATCTCCTTTCCCACCCTAGGGCAGGATGAGGAGCAGCAACGTCCAGACAGCCAAAGTTTGCCCAGTTCAATGGGGCATGCCACCATTCACTCATCATTGTAGCCCTTAAAATCCAAGCTCCATCAGATGGGACAAAAATAATTTTACCACGTTCTGTAGCTTCTCATATACCTATCTGATACTGCCAATCCGAACGCTGTCACATTAAAAAGGGGTGCCAAATCCCTGATCATGCACTTCTCAGCACAAAATTCATCCAGCCAGCCTGGTCTTTTGTCAGTCCCTTAGCCTCACCAACTTTCATACCTCTCTTCCTCACATACTCATCCATCATATCCCTCCACCTTCTTCTTGGCCTACCATGCCTCCTCCCTCCTTCAAATTTGCTCAGATATACTTTTTTCACCACTCTATTGTCATCCATTCTCGCCACATGACCAAAACATCTCAGTACACTCTTCGATTATGGTGTCCACAGACTCCTTCACTCCACATCTTTCACAAATCACATTATCCCATATCCTATCAACTCTCTGTACGCCACATACATTCCTCAGCAGTTCCATCTTCACTGCTCTTACTCTTTACTTTTCATTTTCATGCCACACCATAGTCTCACATCCATATGTTAAAGTTGGCACTAACACTCCTTTATGTAAGCCTCGCACAGCTGCACCACTCAAGCCTCTGTTTCTTATCAAGGCCTTCATAGCATCAGCTACTTTCCTTCCTTGTGTCACTCTACTTTCCACTTCTTTTTTAAATTTTCCTCTCTTTTTTATCACTGTACCCAGGTATTTGAAATTTCTCACCAATTCCAGTCTCTCTCCATTCACTGTAACATCACACTGGGAGTCACCTTCTCTCTCCATAACCATCACTTTACATCATTCATTCATCATCATCCAATCCTATGTTGCCCCATGAGGAGTGCATGAGCCTGGGGCTAGGCAAGTTGGTCCTGACCTTTAAGATGAGAGTGACCACCCTCACTCATCCCTGAGTGGCATTACGTGAGAAGGAACCCCAACCACCCCTTGGATATAAGCCTTCACCAGCTCAATCCGATTGGTGCTCCTTAATTACCCACTAAACCACCAGGTGTCAAAATTTGGTTATATGGTTACCACTCTGCGTAGCAAATGGTTTCCTGGTGCACAGGAAACCTTTTGGCTTGTCACTCAGTGAAGAGTCACCCACAGGCAGAAGGAAGAGGAAAGAATGAAGGAAAGAAAGACAGAAGAGGGAGTGTAAAGTCACCCATAGGCAGAGGGACAAGGAAAGAATGAAGGAAAGAAAGAAGAGGATGGAAGGAAAGAAGGATGGAGGAGAGGAAAGGGCAGACACCTGAGAGCAGCACTACATCAAATGAGTGGATGGTGAGTGCCCCCACCTACCATCATCACTTTACTCTTTTCTATATTTACTCTCAAGGCACAACACTCACAAACATCTACAAAATTCTGCACAAGTCTACCAAGTTCTTCACTGCTATTTGCAAGTAGCAGTGCATCATCAGCATACAGCAAATTCGAGATATTCCATCCATCGTCATTCCTTACCAACGCCATCCATCTCCCCATTAGTCGTGTTTTTACCTTTCATCACCCCATCCATATCTATATATATACTGAACAATCATGGGAACATCACACAACCTTGTCGCACGCCCACATGGATCGTGAACCATTCACTTAGATGCCTGCTTACCCATATACATGCCTCACTACAATCATAAAAGTTCTTGACAGCATCTAGCAGCTTGCCATCTATAAAGTACATGCGCAAAACCTACAATCCTTCTCTGTCTACTTTGTTGTATGCTTTTTCCAGATCCATGAACGCCATAAACACCTTATGGTCCTTCTCACAAGCCTTCTCTGCTATCTGTCTCACTGCAAATATTTGATCCACACATCCTCTGCCACTCTTTAAGCCACCCTGCTCATCACTTACTAGGACTTCTGATATCTCTCTTACTTTCTATAATAATTCTCCCATATACCTTCCCTACCACACTCAATTGACTTATGCCAAGTTAATTCTTGCACTCACTTCGCTCACCTTTACTTTTGTACATGGGTACAATCACTGCCTTCTTCCACTCTACTGGCACAGTTTCACTCATCCATGCCTTCTTGCATATCTCCAACAAGCATTTCATTCCACTCTCTCCACAACACTTAACCATCTCTGCATATAGCTAATCAACCCCAGCTGCTTTCCCATTTTCAGCCACTTCACAGCGTTCTTCGCCTCTGTGAGTATCACGTTTCCTGACTGTGCATTCTTTCTCTGTACACCCCCAAAACCAATTATGTAAACAGTTGCTTTGCTTTCTCCATTCACATTCACCAGGCTTTCACAATATTCTTCCCATCTGGTCCTTACTTCATCCCCAAGGGTTAATACTCTACTACTTACCTCTTTCATTATTCTTTCCACTGTCACCTCTACATTTCTGCACCTCTTTCCAGAATAAGTTCCTATTTTCAAATTAATTTGCATTAATTTTTCTTTCTAGATCATCGTTTACCTCCTTCTTCTTCCTCTTCACTAGTCTTTTTACAAGCTTCTTGCTCTCAATATATTCAGTTCTTATTTCAACTGAACCCCTGTCCTATTCATTCAACTTATTTTAACTAGGCCAAAAAGGGCCATATTGCCAGCATCAATACTGAAACATGATTGGGTGATGCTTGAGAGTCCATGGGCAAGAGATACAGTACAGCCAAGTCTTAGACTTAACATCAAATTGTCCTTTACCTCCCATTAAGCAGTTTTATAGTTAAATTAGTGACATGAAGGTTTAAGTCAACCATCTACGTATATTTACATTTATGTTCTGAGACCAGTGACTATGCTAGAATGTGTAAGTGCTTTCACTCAATGGCAGCTCTCCACATGCTGCAATTGTGTGTCATTTCCCTGGCCTGGATGTGTCTGTGATGGGTCTTACTCCACATATTCCTTGATCTGCCTATGAGCACTCTTTCCCTAAGTTCACTGAGATATGAACCTCAAAAAGTGCTGCTTCTTTCTAAGAATATACCATCGTATAACAGAAGCCAGGATAAATACTACATTTCACTTGCCCATACAAGCTGATGTAAACAACTCACAGTAGTGTATATTCATTTCAGAAAGAATGGGTGACTTTACATCCCCTCTTCTGTCTTTCTTTCCATCATTCTTTCCTCTTCCTTCTGCCTATAGGTGACTCTACACTGAGTGACATGCCAAATGGTTTCCTGTACACCAGGAAACCATTTACAACACTGGGTGGTAACCATATAACCAAATTATGGCACATGGTGGTAAGGTAATTCTGGTGCTCCAATCAGTTTGAGCTGGTGCAGGTTTATATCCAAGGGGTGGTTGGGGTTTATTGCTCAAGTAATGCCACTCAGGGAGAAGTGAGGCTGGTCACTCTCATCTTAAATGTCAAGACCAACTTGCATTGCTCCAGGCTCTTACACTTCTCATAGAGCAACATAGGATTGGATGATGGATGGATGGAACTAAGTCATTTATTTAAGAATAAGTTTATGATAACCTTAAAAAGTATCTACAGCATTTTGAAGGTAAGTTAATGGAGGGTGAATTACAGTCAGTTCTCTTTCACTCTTCAATGATCGTTTGTCAAAATGTCGGGAGAGTTTGGAGCTACTTCTGGAAAAGTGTGGGACCCATTTGACATATCTGCAGAGTACCAGGCCCCTGGCGATGGGACAGCATAGATCAGATCCCTGGCTCTTTTGCTGAATTCACAGGTGTCAAGTCAGGATGACTTTGGTTGGGTGATCAATAGTTCTTTCATCTTAATTTGGCTCAGATTTAAACCATTGTAGCTTATTTCATGCAGAAAAAAAAAAAAAATCTAAACTCCAGGTATTATTGCTTTTAATTTTTGCTCTTACTGTCCCTGCACACTGCCTCCACTTACCTCTACTTTATATTTACCTTTTGTTTATCACCTTCCATGTCTCCTGGCACTTCATCTTCACCACCACTATCAAACAGTTCTGAAGGTGGTTGTGTTTCAGGATTCAGAATTTCTCTCTCTGTGAACCATGATCCTCTTTTCTCTTCCTCCTCTTCTGCACTTTTCCTTGCTTCATCAATTTCATCATGATGTGTAGAGGGTTCAATTTTGATATGTCTTCCTGAAAACTGAGACAATAGTTATTATTATTGTTTTGTACTACAGGTTGCTTGAGGTTCATTTCTCATGTAATTCTGCTAATGGAGGAGTAACTTGTCACTCTTGTCTTAAATATCTGGCAAGAGTAACCTAACCCCAGACCCACGTGCTTTGATGGGGTAATGTCGTTTTGAGGGTGGGTAGATGGATGCTTGCATTAATATTAATGATAATAATAATAATAATAATAATAAAATAATATTAATAATAATAATAATTTTTTCATTCATCTAATACAGTGTTGCCCGATAAGGTGCATAGGAGCCCAGGCCTAGGCACGTTGGTCCTGACATTTAAGATGAGAGTGACCAGCCTCACTCATCCCTGAGTAGCACTGCATAAGCAATAAGCCCCAACCACTCCTTGGACATAACCCTGCACCAGTTCAATCTGACTGGAGCGCCTTACTTGCCCACTAAACCACCAGGCGCCATAATTTGGTTATAAGGTCGCCATCCAGTATAGTGAATGGTTTCCTGGAGTACAGAAAACCATTTGGCTTATCACTCTGTGTCGAGTCACCTGTAGACTGAAGGAAGAGGAAAGAATGATGGAAAGAGAGAGAGAGGAAGGATGGAACGAAGGAAGGAAGAGAGGAAAGAGCAGGCACCCGAGAGCAGCACTACATCGAGTGAGTGGATGGTGAGTGCCCCCACCAACCACTAATAATAATAATAATAATAATAATAATAATAACCAGAACTCTGTAACTGTTCTTACAGTCACTAGTCTCCACCTACTCTTTCTTACAATAACCTTGGCCCTGCTGGGAGGAGTTAAATTTTTTTCTATCAGCAATGGCCCATACCATGACACACAATCTGGGTCAAACAAGGCATGTGTCTCCTACTGTTTCTTACAATGACCTTGACCCCACTGGCAACATTTAAGTTTTTTTTCTATCAGCAATGGTCCATGCCAGGACACATAACCTGGGCCCTTCAGATTCTTTGCATAGTCTCCGGTTCTCCAGGAATCGTTGTGAGACTCTGAGGCGATATTAATAATAATAATACCAGCGAAAACAAGTGTCTCCACCTACATAGTGGGTGGTGACAAATAATAATAATAATAACAATAATGATAATCATCATCATCATAATCATCATCACCATCATCATCATCATCATCTGGACCTCCTTTCCCACCTTAGGGCAGGGTGAGGAGTAGCAACGTCAAGACAGCCCAGATCTGCCCAATCCAATGGGCCATGCTTCCATTCACTCATCATTCAAGCTCCTGGATTCCTGGCTCTATCAGATACACCAAAAACATTCACCAAATACGGTAGCTTCACATAAACATATCTGATAGAATCAACCCAGACGCTGTCACATTAAAAAGGGGTGCCAAATCCCTGATCACGCGCTTCTCATCACAATATTCACCCAGCCAGCTCGATCTTCCCCTAGCCTCAGTAACTTCCAAGTCTTTCTTCCTCACACACTCATCCACCATATCCCTCCACCATCTCCTTGGCCTACCTCGCCTCCATCAGATTCACTCAGATATACCTTTTTCACCACTCTATTGTTATCCATTCTCTCCACATGACCATACCATCTCAGTACACTCTTTACAATTCTGGTGTACACAGACTTCCTCACTCCACATCTTTCACGAACCACATTATTTCATATCCAATCATTCTCTGTACTCCACATACATTCCTCAGCAGTCCCATCTCCACTCTCTAGACTTTTAATTTTCATGCCACACCATACTTTCACATCCATATATAAAAGTAGGCACTAACACTCCTTCATGTAAGCCTCATGCAGCTGCAATACTCAAGCCCCTGTTTCTTATCAAGGCCTTCACTGCACCAGCTACTTTTCTTCTTTGTGTCACTCTACTTTCCACTTCTTTTTTACATTTTCCTCTCTTTTTTATCACTGTACCCAGGTATTTGAACTCTCTCACCAATTCCAGTCTCTCTCCATTCACTGTAACATCACACTGGGAGTCACCATCTCTCTCAATAGCCATCACTTTACTCTTTTCTACATTTACTCTCAGGGCACGATGCTCACAGACATCAGCAAAACTCTGCACTAGTCTACCAAGTTCTTGTCCTGTATTTGCAAGTAGTACCGTCCTACATCATCAGCATTTAACAAATCTGAGATATTCCATCCATCACCATCCATTACCAACACCATCCCCCTCTCCATTACTTGAGCTTTTACTTCTCTCAGCACCCCATCCATATATATATATATATATACTGAACAACCATGGGGACATCACACAACCCTGTCACATGCCCACATCAATCAAGAACCATTCACTTGGATGCCCATTTACCCTTACACATGCTTCATTACCATCATAAAAACTCTTGACGGCACATAGCAGCTTACCATCTACACCGTACATGTGCAACACCTTCCACAATCCTTCTGTCTACTTTGTCGTATGCTTTTTCTAGATCCATGAATGCCATAAACACCTGACAGCCCTTCTCACATGCCTTCTCCACTATCTGTCTCACTGCAAATATTTGATCTACATATCCTCTGCCACTCCTAAAGCCACCCTGTCCATTACTCACCAGGACTTCTGATGTCTCTCTTACTTTCTTTATAATAATTCTTCCATATACCTTCCCTAACACACTCAATAAACTTATGCCACGATAATTCTTGCACTCATTTCGCTCACCTTTGTTTTTTTACAGGGGTACAATCAAAGTCTTTTTCCACTCTGCTGGCACAGTTTCACTCATCCCTGCCTTCTTAAATATCTCCCACATGCACTTCATTCATAATAACAATAATAATAATAATAATAATAATAATAATACAGTGAGTCCTTGATATACAAAAGGGATACGGAACAAAAAAAAACTTTCGTCATTTGAAAGTTCATATATCGGAATGATTTTCCCCATTGAAATATACATATAAATGGGGGGATGTGTCCCAGGACACCCTCGGACCTCCACCTAAACTTCACCCCCCCCTGTTAAGAAGTAAGTAATACCTGTCCACAATTGCAGAGATGGAGGTGGCCATATTCTTGTACAGGTTATCCCTTAATTCACGCGAACTTATTTCACGCGATTTCGGTTATCCACGAATTTTTCGTACAATAATTAAAACAAAATTATAGTATTCAAATAAGTAATTTCAATATACAAGAGAAATAAATAAAATATAAAAAATGCCTACCTGCTGCCCGTGTGCACACATATATGTATGTGTGTGTGTGTATGTGTGTGTGGGAGCCTGGGAGATCGGTCTACCACGCACCACACAGTCAGTTTGAATCCGACGGTCGAACCATGCATGACTTGCAAATCGTTATTTGTGGCTTATTTTTCTGCCTTCCAGTAATTGCTTGCCTTGTCTGTCAACATGGGGCCTAAGCATAGTGCTAGTGATGCATGTGGTAACACACCAAAACGGACTTGTAAAGTGATGTTGCTGACAGAGAAAGTTAAAGTGTTGGACAAACTTCAGGGAGGAATGTCGGCGACAATTCTCCATCAGGACGATTCCCCGTCATTTATTTACATACCAGTTTATTTAGCAAGTACAGTACACTAGTTTTTTACTTATATGAGTTATAAAATCCCCCTGAAAATTAGTTATTAAAGTATTAATTAATCAATAATAAGTATATTAATAGAATGACAGGGAATTGTCCATGTTTTGACGGTGAATTGACTTGATGGTGAACTGTCTCAGAACCGTATGTTTGGGGTGAGTCAACTGTTCATACAAAAAAGAAGAACGTAGCATACGGGAGACAGTGAGGGCTAGTGCACCAGACTGTGCTAAAGTGTCTCCACCTACGCCTGTGAATTGTCTTGTAACCACATGTTTGGGGTGAATGAGTCAACTGTTCATACAATAAAGAAGGCAGAATGTAGCATATGGGAGGCAGTGAGGGCTAATGCACCAGACTGCTGAAGTGTCTCCACCTACGCCTGTGCTTGTCAGGTTTCAGTTTTAAATTTGTTACATTTTTGTTCTTTTTAATACTTAATGCTAGTTTATAAGGTGTATGTAGTGCATAAACAGTATTATTCAGATGTAATATACATATAGACATGCGTAATTATGTGCACACAAGAGCAGAACATATACGCGAATTTACCACATACGCGAAGGGTCTGGGAACCTAACCCTCGCGTGAATTAAGGGCTTACCTGTACATCTCCTTTTTCTTCGTCACAGTCCCAGTGGTGGAAACAGCAAGGCCTAAAGCACACCCAATCTCCGAGACTCCCTGCCCCTCCTCATGGGGTCTTATAATTTCCAATTTCCTTTCCAGAATTAGAGTACGATGCTGCTGCTTCTTTGCAGCGGGCTCCCCTAATGCTGGAGATGATGCAAGGCACTTGGGAGGCATGGCGAAACAATACGAAAAGGTGAAGGGCAGCGAAAATATCCTCACGTACAGCAAGGCTGTGAGGAGAGGAGGGACGTGGACTCAACTGAGAAGCGCGTGAAAATTTGTTTACCAGAGAGGGGTTAGTTTGTTTTCTCTCGGCAAGCGAGTACGGCGCTATGCACTGCACCCATTTTGAATTTTTCATACAGTATTCCATTAACCCCTTCATAACTGCCGGCCTTGAACAACACTTCACTGTTTCAGTGTCAATGACACTGAGTTGATGCGAAAGGTGAATTCTTGATCGTGAGACATAAGTTCTTGGAAATTTTGGGCTTTCCTGTGAAAGGTAAATTAGCAAACCTGATTCATGTAGAACATAAGGGCTCGCTGTATTTACTTACCATTGCAATCTAATTCTTTGCTGATTTCAGCCCACAACTTATCAACATTTCTGTTGGCGAGCAGTTTACTCCTCTTGTCCTACAATAGTGGTCTCTGAAATACACTGGTAATCAAGATCCCAACATCCATCTTGATCTTCTCCACGTCTACCACGCAGGTTGAGCAGGTAAGAATGGTCCGAGGAAACCGAAAAATGTGTCGGTGTGGGCTGCACATGCCAGCACGCTTGAACTCGCTTCTATTACATTTGTGTGTAAGGTTTAATTCTTGGCGCAGGTCGGCGCCGATAGCCCACGCGCGGGAACCTGCTTTCTCTGTGAGCACACCCTACAGGCACCTCCAGGTTCAATATGTATAAATATGATGGTTTTTGGCCTTGCAAATTTTTTTCTACTGCACCTATGTATCCATTAAGAAACATGTACAATATGATATAGCCACAATCCGGTATACAGCAAAGCCCCAGGTTTAGCGACATCTTCATTCGTGGTTCCATGGTTAGCAGTGGTCTGCAAATATTCCCAAACACCGGGTTTCATGCAAAAACTCCTATGTTTGCAGTGAGAAAAACGTAAACTAGCCACGCATGGAAAGTGATCGTCACTTGTGGAGGTGCCAGAGGTGGTGGGAAGCAGTAGCCTCACCACTTGCCTCAGAAATTACACCCTCATCCCTTCCACCTCACTCCAGCCTTACGTGTGTTTCCTTGCCTATTATGTATAGTACTTTTGAATTAATACTAGTTTCTTTTCAGGTGTGATCAGTATATTTTACACTGCATAAATGAGTTTTAGGAGGAGTTGGCATGGGACCCGCAACCAATTAGCCTATTTTCCATAGGATCAATTACCAAACTTCAGCAGTTTCACGGTTGACGGTACAGGGAGTCCCCAATATACGAAGCCCCAATATACAAAAATTCGATAGTAGGAAAGTGAAAAATATAGGAAAAATTCCCCTATACGAAAGGCATATGCTTCGATGGTACAAAAAGCGCAACGAGAAAATGATTTAAATTTGGTGTGTGACCGTCTTCAGCACCACTATCGTGTATGGCAAGGCAAGCAACTACCTCCGCTTCATCCCATTCTGTTCCCACTCCCCGGCTGTGTAGTGCGTGCCTTCTGTACTCTGAGAATCTTTTGCATCTTGCATCATGCCACCCAAGCGTCCTTCACCTTCATCATCATCATCATCTGTGGAACCTCTCAAGAAGAAACAACACCGAACCCTGACACTGGAGAGCAAGCTCAAAATTATCAAGAGGCACGAGGAAGGCCAGGGCGTGAGTAAGATTGAGCCTCACCTGTATATACTGTACAGTACTGTTTTCTATTTTTTGCTCAGTAATTTGATAAATAAACAACTGCTTAAAGTTCATTTAGCTTTTATTAACATTTCTACTGTAGATTTAAGAGCTTACAACCAGCCTAGTACAGTACAGAGTAGTTAGTTGACAGTTTTTGGAGGGCTTCTGAAGAGCATCACCTCATTTTCTTAAGTTTCTTATGGGGAAAAATGCTTCATTATATGAAAAATCGATATACAAAAGCTTTTAAAGGTACCTAACCCTTTCGTTTATTGGGGACTCCCTGTATGTTTCACAGAACCAATTAGGTGCAAAGCCTGGGGTTTTACTGTACAATCATCTAGCATGCAACTGATCACTTTAATGATAAATGAAAACTTATACCCAGTTTTGTGTTAATGTGAGCAATAACTGCTTAAATGATTTTTGCAATGTTCGCATACAATGATCCTGTGTGGATGTGTGCCACTCGTACAGGCCGACAGCCATACATCTGAGCCACGATGGGTGCCCTGTGTTTACATGCGCATCGGAACACCATTATTACTGCAAAATAACACTGCAAGTGCATGATGAATGGTGCAGTGTGCAATATCAATTGGAGAGATCACTATTTTTGTGCAAAATACCAAAACTTGTGACCTGGAAAACATTTCATTGCTCTCCTGCTGCCTCATTGTATCGCTCTCCCGCTGCCTCATTGGATCGCTCCCCACCCACCCCACCACTAAACTCTCCCTCGGCCCCACCACATCGTTTGTCCATCACTCATCACCTCCTCCCGATGACCTGGAGTGATTGCCCAGGCCCTCCAGCTGTCCCCCACATTAGCCTCAATGTGGTGGGGTGGGGTGGCGGGGACCTTTTGTGACGACTCTGACCGGCCGACAACATACTTAAGATGGGTGGGCAGAAATGCATTTTGAGATGTTAGGTTACATGGCCCCTGATCTCCACCGTAAACTCACTGAACCGATGTTAAATCAAAACTGATTTAGGATTTATCAGTATCCAAATGGTTCTTACTTAGCGTAACCCAATCATAAACTGAGCTGTGACGGTACATATAAACGTTTCAACTTGCACATGCCATTTTTCTTTACAATGTGCTGTTCCTACTCGATGTTATTCTTGTAGTGAGGTGAGTCATGAAGGCTAATCCCTCCAGTCAGAAAAAGCTCTCTTAAGCTGTCCAAATCATCTGGAGGTAGCAAGAATAGAACATAAATGATGACCTCCAGATGAAGGGGCTAATGTATCATTTCTGTGAATGACTGAGTCAGTGTACCATGGCTATAACAAACTATCAAAGTTCTATTAAGCCAATCTGCCACATTAACCACTTGGTACTGTGCTTACCTGTGCTTCTGCTCTCCTGCCCAGCTTATGTCTGGCCAGGAGTGTAGCAGGGGGCAGTGGTTGTTTAAGCTGGTACCATCCTCCCTCCTTAAGAATGTCATGTCCACTAGTGAAGAACTGAGAATAGTGTGACAGCTGACCACTTAATGATGCCGGCACCATCTTTTTCTTCTTCTTCCGGCTGTTGAGGACACGAGAATCAGTTTACTGAACAGGCATCCCTAGCAATCTGGTGCCACACTGCCAAATAATTTGCTTAACTGATAATCACATTTTAGCACAATAGCATACTGTGGGAGTTGGGGACACTCATCCTTGACAAAAGAAACCTGTGGTTAGGGTGTTGATGATTCTATTAAATGTCATGAAAATGGAGAAACCTTCCCCAGTGCTTCCACAACTGAGATCTGGTTATGAGAGTTTGGTCATGTCTGGATCCAGCGATCTGATATCTCAAATTTACAGAAATCTAGTCTAGCTCGCTCAATTAAGTGACTACAAATTTATTAGCCAGAGTCCACATTAAACAATAACAAGGAAAATATCTGCCCAAACATTATACAGTAAAAGGTTGATATAACAAATAATTCAGCCAACCCCTATTCCGTTTTATCAAAAATTCCGCTTTTCAAGCTTCTGTTCCAAAACCATAGATGGAATGGAATTTTCCGGAAATTTGTGATATTTCCGATATTTCTTCCCTAACTCGTGACCTGAAGCCTACACACAGTTGCTACTAAATAGCTTCTTTTACTACACACAGACATGATGCCTATGCTAGTCATAATGATACACAAAGAGCAGTCAGAACCCACAATAATAATAATCCATCCATCCATCCATTGACAGACGCCATGTATCCCACACGGGGTGGCCAAGGGCTTAGAGTTAATTGTTTTACAGGGAGGGGCACTAATCCTCCACCAACCCCACTTGACACGTAGGGATGCCAACAGCATCTGGTGTTCCCAGGCGGTCACCCATCCAAGTACTAACCAGACCCAACGTTGCTTAAACAATAATAAAAATTAAAAAACAGTAAAAAACTCACCTCCAAATGAGGGGGATATGACTTGGGCATCGTGATTTTTCCACAGCCACGGACAAAACGGCTTGTTTCCGTTACGGAAACCCAAACGCTTCGCGACAGAACAGAAAACTTCCAGTATGTTGCGAGTACCTTATGAAAGAAAGTTGTTCCGTTTTCTCAAGCTTCCGTTTTATTCCAAGTTCATTATATCAAGCTTTTACTGTATTTAAACCATAAGCACTAATGAACAGCAGAACTGGCATTCAAAAGAGGAGGGAAAACATCCAAGTACTGAAAATGAGTCTTAACAATATTTTCTGAAAATTTAATCACTACAAGAAAACCGATGAACAGCAAGTATGCCCTATCATTTATATCCTACACTGACAGCTGAGCACTCTTCCTGTGATAAATGAGGAGAAAACAATGAGAAAGGAGGGAAGATATGAAAAAAAGAAGAGAAAAAGGGATAAGAGAAGAGAAGGAAGATGGAAAGGACAAGCAACTGGGGATGTACAGAAGACAGAAAAAGAGGTGAAAGAGAAAGGGTGAAGAGGAGCAGAAAGGGCATAACAGAAAAGGAAAAGGGAGAGAGAGTGAGGACAGTGGGGTAAAGAGAAAGCACAGACAGAAGAACTCTTAATAGAGAGGAAGAAAAATGAAGAGAGAGGGAGAAGTTAGGAAAACAAAGAAAGAAGAGAATAAAAATGAAAAGACGGAACGAAGAAAGGAAAAGAAGAAAAAGAAAAAAGGGAAGCTGGAAATTTACTGTGGTTGCTAATATAACATACTGATAATAAACGCAGCACATACCATAGATGTACAGCTGCAAGCACATGAAACTGACACAATAGTTAGGGTGGTTCTGGCTGATAAGTCACACTGGTGGAAGGATGACATAATGGAATGGTAACATCATCACCCTCACCTAACTCCACCTACTACCACCCTCTTCCCCACACCGCAACTTGCTAGTCAAAGCAGCCTAGTACTTCTGAGTAAGATCTACCACAGAATCTCTTTTTCACATGCTTGCAACTGTACAGTGATTGTATGCACCAGCGAGTTATGAGATGTAGTAGTGATTTCACTAAGTTAGGGATGACAGTAATGTATAGTGACAATAAGATGTTACTAACCTCTCTGGACCATATATCTCCTTCCAATGGTGGCTGATGAAGTTGTAAATATGGATCTTCCAGTGGTAAAATCCACTACGTGCTGAGTGGGGTTCTTTGATATGTAGGTTGTGCAGCACTAATAGTAAGACTTGCAATCTGAAATGCACATGATACACATTACATTTGTAGAGTACAGAATAGGAGCATAATGAACAATTCTTTCCAGCACTAATGATTACACACAATGTTCTTGAGTATAAGATGATGAATTACTTACTCTTGTACAGTATGGGACATGACTAACGATACAGCTAGAGTCTACTGCAGGTCTTTGCGAACACTCAACACAATAACTGTATATGTATATGGACACCTCATCCAACAAGACACCTCAAACACTAACAAATAACAATGCTAGGACCTCCTTACGGAGGATATGAACTGGGCAATGAGAAAGCTTGGGATCAAGGAGTGGCTGGTTAGAGTGGTTATGGCTATGTATGTGGGTGTTTGCACCCAAGCAAGAGTGAATGGAGATTTTTGAGTGACAAGTTTTTCATGAATGCTGGCATGCATCAAGGGTCAGTCTTGGGCCCCTTATTGTTTGTCACAATGCTTGAAGCTCTCTCAAGTGTCTGCAGATATGGTCTCCAAAGTAATGCATGCCGATGACCAGGTGTTGATTGCAGCAACTGGAAGGGAGGTGGAGGAATGATTTAGGAAGAGGAGAGACAGAATGGAGCACAGAGGTTTGACAGTAAATGCAGACAAAACAGACTTCAGCTGGTGGTGGTACTGTCAATGCAGAGGGAGTGTGGCCATGTGCAGCCTGTCACAAGAGTGTGGGAAGTAACTCCACCTTGTGTAGTGTTTGTGATAAGCTGGTGCTAAGTGATGCAGTGGTACTACAGTTAAGCTGCTAAATATGTTTTTCATGTGTGCAATGTCTCAGGGTGAGCAAGTAGAAATTGTCGGGCATGAAAGGACTGATCTTGCTGATGAGCCTCTTGAGTGTGTGGAAGAGTTTTGTTATCTGGAGGACAAGTTATGTGCTGGAGGTGGGGCTGTAGCTACCTCTGTGGCTAAGAGAAGGAGTGATTGGAGGAAATTCAGGGAGCTGTTGCCTCTCCCAACATTGAGGGATCTTTGTACTGTGCAATGCTGTATGGTACTGAGACCTGGGCAGTAACGGTAGAGGATATTTGTAGGCTCAAGCATACAGAAATGACAATGATTAGCTGAATGAGTATTGCATCCTTGAATGTGAGGCTTGGGGGAGGAGGACTAGGACTGCGATTGACGAGTTGAGGATTGATGGGACTTGAATGTATTGGTGCTGTGATGAGGAGGGGTAGATTGAGATTGTCTGGGTATGTTGAGAGGATGAAAAATGACAATTGGATGCAGAAGGAGAGATGTGTGAAAGTTGCGGGTACAGTTGCAAGAGGCAGACCGAAAAAGACCTATGACAATGTCTTAGAATGTGACCTCTGGGATAAGGGATTGAACAGGGAAACTGCCAGAGATCATGCAGCATGGACAGCCATCATTAGGTAAGCAAGGCTGATGCATGCAAGCATGTTGGAGCCTATATAAATGATACGGACAATAAGGCGTACCATATGCTGCTTTATAGTGATCAGGTCCATTGGTGAGACAGCTACTGAACTGATTCTGATCAGTAAACATGGCAACTACAATGCAAAAATCCCATTTCTAATCCATTCCAAGGTAAGCTGGTGTTCAAGTGGCAGACATACAATGTGCATGTCTTATCTGCAAATCATGTTAAAATGATCTTACCTATATAAAATGGTTGTACACCTGGCAAATCTAAACTCATATGCACTAAATTTAGGGTAATGCATGAAGTGATACTGTTATACACAAAACCCTATTATCTGAACTGGTTACAAGTTACAATGTTACGTCAAATCAAAATAATAGATATTGATGACAGTGTTACTGTATCATCAATTTCATCAATGTCTTCATTATTCAAGTTAGTCTCATGTCTATTTTTCCAGAACTGACTAACAATGGAAACTTTGCTGACATACAATATTCTTCCGCTCCCCATCCTTTCTAAACCCTAAAATATGAGAATTCCATAAGGTTTATCACAACTCAGTAAAGTACTTGTTTGAAATGCCTATACCTATGAGGGTGATACTGAAACCAATGCCTTCAGGTCCATAACTTGGCTAGCAGTTTACCGATAATACTGAAACTTGGCACAGTAAATGTGGATATATTAATGTCTAATTGCTGTTATTTTGTTTCATGAATGCCAAGGTGTCACCATGGAGATGAAGCTAATACAGATTGAAGTATTAGGCTTCCTCAAAACAGAGGGGGTACACTGTCACATAGACCTACAAAGGCTTGTGAAGGTGTATGGCAGTGAAACAATTGATGTCAGCAATGTTCAAAGCAGGGTGAAGATATTTCAAGGAGAAACATCAACTGAAGACAAAGCACAAAGTGAAAGATCTCCAACTGCTGTGGCTGATGCCAGTTACCAATGTGTTGATGACCTCACAGATGATGACAGGCACACAACCACCTACAAACTTGCTGCTGATTTGCAGTGTGGTCACAATGCCACTGAGTGATCACTGAAGACCTCGGGTACTGCAAAGTTTGTTCCAAATCGATTCCTCATGTGATGGAAACGAGGTTGAATGTCTGCTATGAACTACTGGAGCAAAAGATATTTATGTTTTCGATTTCAAACTGTTCCAGCAGCTCAGAGCAGATGTTCAACCACATTTCCTTCACATTGGGCATTATCTGATGAGGAATCCATTTGGAACAATTTTGTAATATCCTAGGGCTGCAATAATCACTTCAATGGCATTGTGACCACACTGCAAAACAGCAGCAAGTTCACAGACAGTTATGTGCCTGTCCACATAATTGAGGTCATCAACATGTTAGCAACTGGCATCAGTCACAGCAGTCGCAGATCTTCCACTGCATGCTTCGGATTCAATTGTTTCTCCCTGACAAAATTTCTTTGCCCATCTTCGAACACTGCTGATGTTAAATGTTTCACTGCCAAACACATTTGCAAGCAACTGGTGGATCTCTGTGGTGGTGCATCCGTCTTTTGGGGGGAATTTAGACACAGCTCTCTGTTTCAGCTTCATATCCATGGTGAAACCTCGATGCTCTGGAAGAACATACATGCAACTAGGCTTTTACGTGTCCTCATTTACTGTGCTAAGTTGCAGCGTTATTAGAAAACCGGTACCAAGTTATGGGCCTAAAAGCATTACTTTTGGCAGGACCCTCATCATCATCATCATCATCATCATCATCCGGACATCTTTTCTCACCCTAGGGCAGGGTGAGGAGTAGCAACATCCAGACAGCCCAAGTCTGCCAAATCCAATGGGCCACACTTCCATTCAATCACCATTCAAGCCCCCGGAATCCTGGCTCTATCTGATAAGTCAAAAAACTTTCACCACATTCTGTAGCTCCACATAAACGTATCCAATAGATCATGCTATTCAATATTTATGGCACCATAATACTGAATAGTAATATTAATACATTTTGTAGAAACAATTTGGTAATTTCCCTGTGAGCTTTTCAGTTACGTGCAGACATACACAAGCTTTTCTTTATGTAAAGAAGAAAGAATCAAAGGTTGGGAGCCTGGAAGTACTTCTATCACAGCCATCCCAGGAGGAAGCAAGGCATGAGATGATGATGATGATGATGATGATGAAAAGAAATGAACAAGAGGCAGCCAAATTCACACTCTGTTCACTTTAAGATACCTTGACACACTGCATTTAAAACTGTGGGTTAGAGGCAAACAAAAATACATACTTGAGACAGTTGCAAAGTTAACTTTTTGCATACAAAGAACTGAATGTCAGTTAGCTCTTGCTTTAAAGGGCTGGAGAGAGAAGGGGGTAAAAGTACACTGCCTGCCAAATGGCTGCTATGAAGTACATGCCCACCGTAATGAAGAAGGGATACAAGCAACTTATATCAACAGAGAACATGACTCTGACTCTGAAATAACTAAGCAGACACAAGAACTGAACCTGAATTTTCCAGGTTATTCTTCTTTCCATGCTTTTTACAGCTAAAGTCTGGTAAATACTAACCCATTTTAATACGCACTGTTCCATCTTATACCCGTGTAACACTAGTCTTTAATGATATAAACTACTATCTATCTATCTATTGCCAGACGCCTCAATCCCGTTTGGGGTGGCCACAAACAAATCACCTCCAAGTCGCCCTGTCCCCCGCCATTTCACTGCCCTGCTCCCAACTCACACCCCCCTCTCTCATATACCTCTCCACCCTATCCCTCCATCTCATCCTCGGCCTCCACCTCCCTCTTCCCCCCTCCACCTCACTCACATACACTCTCTTCGTCAGTCTTTCACCCTCCATCCTCTCCACGTGGCCAAACCACCTCAGTGTGTTCCTCATAACGCTTCCTATCACATCCACATCAACACCACAACGCTCCTTTATATCCTCATTCGTCAGCCTGTCTCTCCATGTGACTCCACAGGCTCCTCTTAAATAACTCATTTCCACTGCTCTCACTCTTGACTTGTGTCCTTCCAACAACGTCCAAGCTTCACTTCCATACGTTAGAGTTGGTATCACAATACTGTCATGTAGTAACTTTTTCACTTCCATGCTCACTTCCCTGTTTCTTATCACTACTTTCAAAGAACCAGCAACCTTTCTTCCCTGCTGTACCCTTTCAAGCACTTCACCCTCCAAACCTCCATCCTTACTCATCACACTCCCCAAGTACTTAAACGTACTCACATTTTCCAATTGCTCACCATCCAACCTTGCTGTACATTCACTGATTTCACTTCTCTCAAAGACCATCACTTTACTCTTCCCTACATTCACCTTTAGATTCCGTTTCTTACACACTCTCCCAAACTCATCCACCAAGCCTTGCAGCTCCCCTTCGTCTTCACTCAACAACACAGTATCATCTGCAAACAACAGTACAGGGAGTTTCCAAACACTATCCTCTCTCACCAGGGCCACTCCAACATCCACTACCCTACCTTGTACCTCTTTTATTACCCCATCCATGTACAGATTGAACAGCCATGGAGACATGACACATCCCCGTTTCAACCCAACTTTCAAAGAGAAAAAATCACTTAGTTCACCATCCACACGCACTGCAGCCTTTGCACCATCGTACATACTCTTCACAGCATTCAACAACTTCCCATCTACTCCATATATTCTTAACACTTTCCACAATCCTTGTCTATCCACCCTGTCATATGCTTTCTCCAAATCCATGAAAGCCGCATACAACTTCTTTCCCTTCTCTAGAAACTTTTCCACTAAAGATCTAAGAATGAATATCTGATCTACACAACCTCTTCCCTTCCTAAAGCCTCCCTGTTCTTCTCCAACTAATTTCTCTGTTCTTTCTCTAACTCTGTCAATAAGTATCCTACCATACACTTTTCCTATTATACTAAGAAGACAAATGCAGATTTTACAAGAGATGTAATATGATCTTTCCAAGATAAGTCCCGAGTAAATGAAACCCCAAGCATGTTCAAGGATGATGCAGGATTAAGCTGAATATTATTAAACATTAGTGGGTATACCTGTGGAAGATTTTGTCGGGTTGATAGGTGTAAGAACTGAGTCTTAGATGCATTAAAAACAACCATATTATTTTTACCCCAGTCAGAGATACGAGCCAAGTCAGACATTAGGTGTGCCATAGCCTCATCCCTTGTTTGTTGAAGTAACTGTTGAGATGGGCGTTGCGGGAACTGAATGGAAAGGTGAAGGGTGGAGTCATCAGCGTATGAGTGGATAGGGTTAGATGTACAGCTTAGAAGATCATTGATGAATAAAAGGAAGAGAGTTGGTGATAGGACAGAGCCCTGAGGAACACCATTGTTGATAGATCTAGGAGAAGAACGATGGCCGTCTACAACAGCGGCTATAGAACGACCAGAAAGGAAGCTAGCGATGAAGGCACAGATAGAAGGATAGAAACCGTAGGAGGGCAGTTTGGAAATTAAAGATTTATGCCAGACTCGATCGAAAGCCTTTGAGATGTCAAGTGCAATGGCAAAGCTTTCGCCAAAGTCCCGAAAGGAGGATGACCAGGAGTCTGAAAGGTAGGTGAGAAGATCGCCAGTGGAGCGTCCCTGACAGAACCCGTACTGACGATCGGAAAGAAGGTTGTGATAGGAAAGATGCCTTAAAATTTTTCTATTGAGAATTGACTCGAAAACTTTTGAAATACAGGACGTTAAAGCAATTGGACGATAGTTGGAGGGTTGGGAGTGGTCACCCTTCTTTGGGACTGGCTGAATGAGAGCAAACTTCCAGCAAGAAGGAAAGGTACAAGTTGACAGACAAAGGCGAAAGAGTTTGCCTAGGCAGGGTGTAAGCACAGAAGCACAGTTCTTGAGAACAACAGGAGGGTACTGTTGTGGCCTTTTCCAATAGCTCTCAAAGTTAGGGTATGTATGAAGGGGGGCCAGGGGAGAAGTCCATTATCCAGAAGGATCCACTATCCAGACATGCCGTTGGCTCTATTACATCAGATAACCGAGGGATTACTGTAGTGATGTCTTTATTAAGTATGTAAATGTCTTGGGAAAAGAAAAGAATGAAAATCGCCCCAAATGGAGAACTTGGGGCTGGCTTAGGTAACATGAAACCCTTTAACATGTAAACATATGGCCTGATAAGGTGGAATTCTCATAAAGCAGGAGTTTCAGGGTACAGTACTGTATATCCGCATTATGTGAGTGCTGGCTGTATATGCAAATGGACTATATTTCCTCACTAGATTTGTTAATTTCTATCTACCTACCTACCAGCAGGCAAGGGTTAATACAGTATAGTATATAGCTGAAACCACAACTGCAATTACAGTACTCTGTATTCTGAAGCATTGTTTGTCTCATCATTTGCTGACATTTTTCTTACAGTATAAGCCATTTCTGTCACAAATGCCCCCTGGGGACATTGATGAATCCCCCTGGGGGCATCAATGACTCCCCTTGAGGATTAAATAATCCAAGGAAGGAAGGAGTTAATTGCAACTGAAATCTCATAGAAGAAAAAAAATCAACAAATGGTGAGATATAAACAGAAAATACCTCAAAATACAGTGCTTGAATTCCAGACGTGGTTTCTGCTAAATACTCACATTTACCGTTCTGACTGGGGCAGCTGCTGACCTGGAAACGTACCCCTCAACAGCTAGATATCATGATCCCACCAGGGTGACCACAAGCAATTCACCTCCATGTCACCGTCTCCTCTGCTATCAGGCACTGGAATGAATATTTTCTTTTTAATACCTTCAGTCTTCACTAGTTTAACTCACAGAGCAGGGATTTTTTTTTTTTTAATGCCATCTCATGATTATATTTAGCTTTGTATAGACTTCTGGAAGTGTAGGGGTTAGGCACAGCCTCACTGAACTCCTGCAATAGCAGAGACTTTGCATAAGTTGAATAAAATTGCCTTCTGGCACTATGAATAAACTGAAAAGGGCATCACCGGGATTGCAAGAGTTAAAGGGACTCACGGAGTTTATATCCCCGATGTAAACAAACTACCCATTACAGTTTTTACACACATCCCCTCATTTTTTCCAGCCAATTAACCTACTATGCCTGCCCATGTACAGGATCACATTCGACCTTAAAACCTAAACAGATGGTGTGAATATCGGGGGATTTAAGTAGCACTGCTTACTCCAGTTTAAAGGGACATCTTGGTCACCTGGAGATACACACCGCCGTATATCATCCTTATAGCTAATAATTACAACTTACATCAGCCGACTACACCTCTCGATAATGACAGCAAACACTGATAAACACATGGGCATAAGAATTACCATAATAAGAAGTAGACTAACACCGTAAAGAATAAATTCTTCACTCACCTCCAGCATCTCTCAACGTTGCTCCCATAATGCAACAGTGACGTCACACTTCAAATTAAACATTTACTTATTAAATTTTAAGAAGAAAATTTCGTGAATATATTATCAGGCTTTTAAACATTAATTTTCGTGCAAACTGAATAGAGAGGTAAGTAAAGTGTTTCTTGTTAAATTAAAGATAACCCCATGAATCAGTGGCATCATCATCTCTCTCTCAAATTCCATACAGAGTACCAGAGTAGGATCACTATTTACTGTCCTGCCGATATATTTCTACAGTTTTACAAGGGGATTTAAAAATAAACGGCCTGGTGGTGGTGGCAGGGGATAAAATTTTGCAGATATCAGTCTCTAATCTGCTGCCATTCCCTACAGAACCTGAGCATAATAGACGAGAAATTAGCCCAGGTTGATGCAGCAATTCTTAACTCAAAATTGCCCCGAGAACAACTTTCTGAAGTTTGTCAAACATTTCATGCAACACCCTGTATGGGAAATTTGGATAAAATATTGGTGATATAATTCTCTAACTGTGTGCCATTCCCAACAGAATCTGAGCAGTCTAATGAGTCCACGCTTTGAAGGTTGGGTTGAAACAGGGATGTGTCATGTCTCCATGGTTGTTCAATCTGTACATGGATGGGGTAATAAAAGAGGTACAAGGTAGGGTAGTGGATGTTGGAGTGGCCCTGGTGAGAGAGGGTAGTGTTTGGAAACAACTTGTACTGTTGTTTGCAAATGATACTGTGTTGTTAAGTGAAGACGAAGGAGAGCTGCAAGGCTTGGTGGGTGAGTTTGCTTTAGCATCGTGTTCTTCAACGTCTAACAAACAAACAAGACAGGGCCACCTAAGAAGGGGCGCTGGAGAGGGACGCCTGCACGTGGTGGCACAGACACAACCAGAAGACTCCACAGCCTGGGTATACAAAAGTTCCCTCGCTCCTTCCCTAGCCCAGAAAAGGAGGATGGTGGACTGCAGGGGAAGGGCAACGCAGTCTGCAGTCCACCGAGTTTATGCCCCAATAAGCCTGAGGTGAAAACAACAGCTAGAAAAGACGGTAATTCTGTGTGGTGTGTGTGTCTGTGTAACCTTCCCTTCATTCACCCCCTCCCCCTTTCCCTTCCCTCTCCCCCTCCCCTTTCCCTTCCCCCTCCCCTTACCCTTCCCCCTCCCCTTACCCTTCCCCTTCCACCCCACCACATCTCTTGGTCTCTAGTTTCTTTTCTCCATTTTCTCTTTCTCTTTTTCCTCCTCCATCTTTTTCTTCTCCTTCCTCCCCCTCTTCCACTCTCCCTTTCTTCCTCCTTCACCCCCTCTCTCTTCCTCTTTTTCTCTCTCACCCTACTTGTCCCCCCCTCCTTCTCTCTTCCCCTCCTCCCTCCTCTCTTTCCTCTACCATCTCTCTTTTCACTTCTCTCTCTCCCTTCTTCCTCCTGCCTCCCTCTCTTCTCTTCCCCTCTCGACTGACACTGTCTTCCTGTGTCTGTCAGTCTCACTCTACATATATATAAACACGTACAATACATACATATACAAACTTTCACACACACACACACGCACTGATACATACAAACAGATAGATATACAGACAGGTAAGTAGATACAAAGTTGGCTGTACTGTAGATAGGTAGATATATAGACAAATAGACAGACAGACAGACAGCCAATTAGACTGATCAATATGGCTAGAGAAACACACAGGGACAGTTGAATATAAAACACAGACAGACCAAAGGAATTGATGTCCCTGGCAGCAACAACCCTTCTCCCTTTAGTTCTTATTCACTCCATTCACTTTAGACTCTTTCTCCTCCCTTTTCTCTCCATTCTTTCCTCCCTTCTCTCTTTCCCTCACCTCGTCCCCTGCTTACCCCTTTCGTTCGTTTTCCCTTTTTCACCTGTTCCCTCTTCCCTCTTAGTCTCCTGTTCCCTCTTTGTCTTTCCTTTGCCCTCCATATCTTTGTCCCTCCTCTTTATTCCTTCTCTCTCTCTCTTTACCTTCCGTTCTCTCTCCCTCTTTACCTTCCCTTCTCTCCTGTACCCTTCTCCCTTGAATCCTCATCTCTCTTTTAGCCTCTCTTACTTTCCTTCTTCCCCTGCTCCCTCTTTCCTCTACAGCCCCAGTAAAAATATTCCAATATTATTAAAACACACAGTAAAGGATGCATGACATTTATTAGAATCATATTAACACTGTCATGAAGAGATACTGGACATGCAGACAAAAAGTGGATTCACATCAAAGGATATTATCATATTCTTCATTATTATGTGTACAGTTGGGGATAAGAATATAGCTGACACTATTACAAAACAACTCTGGTAGATGGATGGTGACTATCAACCCTGGGAGATACTATCATGAGTGAAATGAGGCTACACACTTGGTAACTAGTCACAGTCATCACTCTTAGGCAGAAACACACAGCCATAAGTAGTCACTCGGTAATCTCTACTGAGTGACCATACATAGTCAAGGTCCAGGATGACTCGCACAGTTACAACACTTATCACCAATCTCAGATTTTTTCTTAATAGCTTCCAGCAACTGTTGGGAGGTAACCAGCTAGGCTGGCACTTGTTTAGCTTCCAGTCCTTAGAAAACATTGGCTGTACCATGGCTCACCCCAATACTGGGAAGTGACCCTTCATATTATGTAAACAGTATAGCTGAATCAGAAAATACCAACATTTGACCTCTCAGATGATGATAACCCCCCTGTACATTATCTTTGAAAGTTGTCACCCTCAAATTCACACCAAAAACAACAATTTTACTGTTTTAATAATACTTAAGTTTCTTTTTCAAGTCCTTCTAGTGAACAAAAAGCTGCAGCAGTAGTACTAGTATGTAGATATGGCTACTGGCATTACAAGATCACATTCTAGGATAACACTCTGTAGTGTGGACTATGTGAGAAGGCAGAATTTTCACAAGGGGTTCTTCTGACAGGAAGAGATGTCATACAGAACATGCTGTATTTGCTGCCACCTAAGCCAGCTGGTCAAGCTTATCGCTCCAAAGATGAAGCAGCTCAGCTGCTTGCAGAACTTATTCAGGAACACTGGCTCTTTTGCAACCTCTACACCATCCACACCAGACACATAAACACATTCTGAAGCTCTATGGAGACTTTGTGACTCTAGTTCAGACATGGAAACAGAGACAAAACCACAGTTTTGTCAAGAGGGCAGACACTTTCAACAATCATGCACAAGAGGTCTTTGATATCTTCTGCCAGGACCCTATAATATGCCAGAAGCTGGAACAGAAATATGGGGTGAGAATGACTGACATGGAGTGGGACTTTCTACAAGATCAGAGAACCCAGAGAAAGATGTACTGTGAAGACTTCATTGATCGTAAATGGATGAAAACAATGGAACGCAGACAAAAGGACTTGCAGGCCCTTGACAGAATGAGACAAGATGTAGAAAGAGTTGAGCAAGCCAATTGCCTCGTTTGACTTTAGTAAACAGTCAGACTCAGAGGAAGATCACCAGAATATGGATACAGATGGAGGTGGAACTTTCCCTTCCAGTGATGAAGGTATCAGTATGGGTGAAAGTGACTCAAAAAACCGCCACTTGTTCTCCACAGCTCTCAGCTAAGTGATGTGCTGCCGCAAAAATACCAGTATATCCGTGAGACCATAAGGAAAGTGTGACCAGAGTATAAGGAGTTGATAAACTGAAGGTCTGCTACCACATGTGTAATGCACAGGCCGTAGCAGCCGTCATCACAGTTGCAAACCACATGTTTGACACAAACTGGAAGGCACACAATGAACCAGAGGTCACTGATCTGGACACCATGCCAGAATCCAAGAGTGTCAGGGCAGCAGGCAAGAGCACTGAGGTGTGCACACTAGATGAGACAGTCAAGATCATGAACTCTGATAAGTCGTGGTGACCTATTCTGATGATGGCTCAAAGAAGAAGGGTGCTGGATCATTTTCTGTTCAGGGTATCACCATTAACGGAAAATACAGGTCACTGCCCACACTAAGCATTGCTTCAGAGTCCAGAAAGAACTTAGCTGCTCTCTGGGTGGCAGTCCTGGAAATTCTGGAGGCAGCAAGTGGTGTTGCAGCCAAAACTCTGTTCAAGAAAATTGACTTTGTGATCACAGCCCAGACAGCTCACAATATCAAAGTGGATGTACTGTGGCTGAGAGTCTGGACTCTGAACATGTTCTGTAATGAGCACCAACTCTGATGTTCAACAGGGTCATTACCAAGCAGTGGGATGAAATATAGAACACACTAGGTAGAGACAAGATCTACTCAACTTCCTTGTCAATGCAACAACTGCAGCAATGAGTGTCACTGAACAAGCCCTGGACTGCATGACAAGACTTATCATGACTTTGATCACAAATCATGGAACAAGTGGCATGAATCTGACCTCCACACAGCCCCACCATCAAACAAGTCTGTCACCCTCAAGGATGAGCATTCAATCACTTGACACTGACCTGCACTATCAGTCTGTACCATCTGGCCAATGTGGCATCCTATCTACAGTAGTATGAGCAAGTTACCAAGCAGCTGGCCTGCATTGTGAGGTGTTTTCTGGACTTGGATTTCCTGAAGGTGATGTACTGTGCAGGTGGTCTCCTTGGACTTCATCTGGTTGAACCACACCTGTCTCTGACCACGTCTGCTGAAAAACAACACACAGCAAGATCATGCCAGCATATCAACAGCTGTGCCAGAACCGAGGGATGTAGTGCCAGTCACTTTGTTGCAGGCAGAGGAACCAGCATTCAAGTTTGTTTCTGAGGAAAGGTTCCAGCATACAATGTATGATGAGGACATCTGCAGTGCCATACTCGAAGTTGCAACCTCATTCCAACCTGAGGTAATCAAGCTCCTGAAGATGATCATTCCCAAGTTGGCTACTGGCTTTCAGAGGCAGAAGAGCAATATCTTCAGCTTTGAGGACTGACGAGTCTGCAGAAAGTTGTGTCACTCAGATGGATCCAAAGAAGTTGGAGAAGGCACCAGTCCACAACCTGAATGAAGAGTGCAGTGTGGGCTTTGTTAACTATGAGCTATCATGAAGAAGTGCCAAACAGCTTGGGAGTGCATCTGCAGCACAGGTGACAGCCACATCCTCAGACCTCATTGACCCAAGACAACCAGGGTCTTTCAGGAACTATGACAGCATCATCAGGAAAGGAGGAAGGACACCAGAAATCATGCTGCAAGAGGAACTGAAGTAGCAGGACCTGCAAGACATGGAGATTGCTAATGTTGCAGTAGATCATTGGAGAAACAAAGACCTTGATACACTGAAGGGAATGGGAGGCCCTTTGACATGTATGCAACGACTTATCTTGCTCTCGTGTTCCTGAACTTGATTCATCTGAATTCTCTACTCTCTGGCTTCGGCTATCCTGTCATTCTCTGACTAAATATATCCGTGATGTTTACTTATCCCCTAATTCTACTGACTATCAAAAATTCTTCGACTATCTTACTTTTACGATGGAACACATTCTATCCATTTCTCCTTTCTCTGAAATCTCCATTCTATGAGATTTCAATGTTCACCACCACCTTTGGCTCTCCTCTCCTTTCACTGAGCCACCAGGTGAACAAGCCTACATCTTTTCTATCCTTAATGACCTATAGCAGCTTGTACAGCACCCTATCCGTATCCCTGACTGCCTTGGAGAGCGCTCCAACATACGTGACCTCTTCCTTACAACTAATCCTTCTGCTAACACTGTTAATCTTTTCTCTCTATTGGGCTCCTCCGATCACAACCTTATTACCTTAACCTGTCCTATCACTCTGGTACAGCCTGTGGTCCCTCCAAAGAAACAGTGACTGTGGCACTTTGGAGCTGCAGATTGGGAGGCCCTCAGGCAGTACTTCATTGATTTTCCTTAGAATGATTATTGCTTCCATGACCGTGAGCCATCTGAGGGTGCCTTGCGCATTACAGAGGTTATTCTCTCAGGCATGGAAGCATACATTCCTTTCTCATACCCTTTGACTAATGCACCAAAGCCTTGGTTTAATCACGCTTGTTCTAATGCTGTCCGCAACAAGGAGCGGACCTATAAAAGGTACCAGCGCCAACCCACCCCTGAATCACATCTTTTTTATGTTTCTGCCCGGAATCGTACTAAGTCTGTTCTTCGCTCTGCTAAAAATAATTTCATCCACACTAAACGCTCTCAACTTTCCAACTCGAATTCCTCCTGCTCCTTCTGGCACCTTGCCAAAAACCTTTCTAACAACTTTACCTCATCATCCTTCCCTCCTCTTTTCTACTCTGATGGCTGTTCCTCCATCACTTCTACCCTCTGACCTCCTCATGGATGACATTAAAATTTCTTCAGCTGATGTATTTTCTGCCATCACTGGCCTCAGTACTAACAAGGCATATGGGCCTGATGGAGTCCCTCCTGTTGTCCTCAAGAACTGTGCTTCTGTGCTTACACCCTGCCTAGGTAAACTCTTTCGCCTTTGTCTTTCAGCTTGTACCTTTCCTTCTTGCTGGAAGTTTGCTTTCATTCAGCCTGTCCCAAAGAAGGATGACCATTCCCAACCCTCAAACTATCATCCAATTGCTATAACATCCTGTATCTCAAAAGTTTTTGAGTCTATTCTTAACAGAAAAATTTTAAGGCATCTTTCCTAACACAACCTTCTTTCTGATCATCAGTATGGGTTCCGTCAGGAACGCTCAACTGGCGATCTTCTCACCTACCTTTCAGGCTCTTGGTCATCCTCCTTTCGGGACACTGGCGAAAGCTTTAACACTGCACTTGACATCTCAAAGGCTTTCGATCAAGTCTGGCACTAATCCTTAATTTCCAAACTGCCCTCTTACGGTTTCTATCCTTCCATCTGTGCCTTCATCTACAGCCTCCTTTGTGGTCGTTCTATAGCTGCTGTTGTAAACAGCCATCGTTCTTCTCCTAGATCTATTAACAGTGGTGTTCCTCAGGGCTCTGTCCTATCACCAACTCTCTTCCGTTTATTCATCAATGATCTTCTAAGCTGTACATCTAACCCTATTCACTCGTATGCTGATGACTCCACCCTTCACCTTTCCATTTGGTTCCCACAACGTCCATCCCAGCAGTTACTTCAACAAACAAGGGATGAGGCTATGGCACTCCTAATGTCTGACCTGGCTCGTATCTCTGACTGCGGTAAAAATAATCTTGTTGTTTTTAATACATCTAAGACTCAGTTTGTACACCTATCAACCCGACAGAATCTTCCACAAGAGTACCCACTAAAATTAAATAACATCCAGCATCATCCTTGAACATGCTTGGGGTTTCATTCACTTGGGATTTAACTTGGAAAGATCATACTACATCTCTGGTAAAATCAGCTTCCAAGAGATTAGGTGTGCTAAGCCGACTCCGTTCTTTCTTTACCCCTGCACAATTGTTGACTCTATACAGGGGTTTTATCCGTCCCTGTGTGGAGTACAACTCTCATGTGTGGGAAGGCTCCCCACATACAGCTCTTCTCAATAGGGTGGAGTCAAAGGCTTTCCGTCTCATTAACTCTCCTCCTCTTACTGACTCCCTTCAATCTCTGTCTCTTCGCCACACTGTTGCATCTTCATCTCTTTTCTATTGCTACTTTAATGGTCACTGCTCCTCTGAACTGTCTGTAAGCATCCCTCCACCTCTACGACAGACGCGTAGCACCCGTCTAGCAGCAAATTCTCATCCCTTTTCTGTCCAACTCTCTAATCCAAGAGTTAACCATTACTCCCAGTCCTTCATTTATGCAACAGGTCAACTCTGGAACTGTCTCCCTCTGTCTGTATTTCCTGCTGCCTATGATCTCCAGTCTTTCAAACGCAGTGTGTCCAGGCATCTCGAAATGATCGGATCTTGAATTTGGCTCTCTCTTGTATTTTGTTTTTCTCTTGGAGGGAACTGTTATTGCGGGCTCATGGCCTTTGGTTCCTTCTTCCTCGCATTAAAAAAAAAAAAAGGGTCTCATAATTTTAATTCCTTAGTTACACTAACTTTGTGATACGTCAGTAATGCGTCAGCATTGAGAGGAGTGCTAAAGTTGTGTCTCAAGAAACACACAAAAACCGGTGCTCAAATATAGGCTTTAAGGAACAAAGATGACAAACCATAAATGTAGTAAGTCCTTGATATATGTTGCCTCTTTTTTTATGCCCTCCCACTTTTTTTTGTTTTTTTCCAGCACAAGAGAAAAAATACTGACTGTTAAAAGTTCCACTGCCACTATTAAAGCTGACTTGCCAATTTCACCCAGTTTACATTAATAGTTAAATTAAAAAAAAAATTGTGGTATTATGAAACATAACCATGACATGTAACAACGACCTACTGTATCTAAGACTAATGAAAAAAGATTGTGAAACTGCCAAACTAGCTTTAAGGCAATACTGAGTTCTATCTATCTATCTATTGCCAGACGCCTCAATCCCGTTTGGGGTGGCCACAAACAAATCGCCTCCATGTCACCCTGTCCCCCACCATTTCATTGCCCTGCTGCCAACTCACACCCCCCTGTCTCATATACAGTACCTCTTCACTCCATCCCTATATATCATCCTTGGCTTCCCCCTCCCTCTCCCTCCCTCACATACACACTCCTCATTAGTCTCTCACCCCCCATCCTCTCCACATGGCCAAACCACCTCAGTGTGTTCCTGCTCCACAACCACACCACAATGCTCCTTTATATCCTCATTTGTCAGCCTGTCTCTCCATGTGACTCCACAGGCTCCTCTTAAATAACTCATTTCCACAGCTCTCACTCTTGACTTGTGTCCTTCCAGCAATGTCCAAGTTTCACGGTGGTGAAGGCAGGATTAGGAAACTGGTGAAGGGATAGGAAGGGTGTTTGTGCCTCTCTGCCATTCCTCTGCCCGTCTTAATCACCATCATTATCTTAACGATCCATTTACTCTGTGGCCAGATCCATTTCTAACAAATACTATATCCAGCTCTTCCAGTTCAAAAAGTCATCCTTAGTTGAATGTAGTTTTATAGAGGCAACAAGAATAGAAATTATGTAGTGCGTCCCTGCGTTCAAGGTCTAGGGGGGCTGGGTTCACGATGGAAGAGTTCAGAGGTAGGATGGGACTGGAGTGTATTGGTGTTGTGATGAGGAGAAGTAGATTGAGCTGGTTTGGACATGTGGAGAGGATGGGGGATGATAATTGGGTGAGGAAGGTGAGAAGTGTTAATATTGGGGGTGGGGTTACGAGGGGTAGACTGAGAAAGACATGGGACGAGGTCATTAAATGACCTCAGGGTTAAGGGACTGAACAGGGAGGCTGCAATGGATCGTGCAGCATGGAGAGCCGCCATTAGGTGACCAAGACCGACGCATGCAAGCATGTTGGAGCCTTTAAAAATGAAACTAAACGATATATATATATATATATATATATATATATATATATATATATATATATATATATATATATATATATACTGTATATGTACTAAAGAGAGAGAGAGAGAGAGAGAGAGAGAGAAATATCAACTCACAACTTCCTGATGCCAGACTCTTCTTTCTTCCAGGGAGCGTCGTCAGGCTCGAAGGGCATTGGTCCCTGCACTGGGGGGTCATCCTCTTCATCGTTAACTCCCGCACCTGTGTCCCTGTGCCACAGACAAAAACAGAAACAGTAAGTCTCCTTTAATTTCATCAGAGTTTGTCTTCATTATTGTTGCCTTCTTTGTTTTTAATTTGTTATTACAGGGTTTAGTAGCTGCCATTTCTGCAAGTGTAGTTTGCTTTGTATGTCGAGTGGTGTCACTGTTCTTTTAAAGGTATAAACATGTTTTGAGTGCTAGTGAATTACTTAGGATGAATTGTTACTTTTGAGAATCAAAAGATGAGGCTATTATCTATCTATCTATCTATAGCCAGACGCCTCAATCCCATTTGGGGTGGCCACAAACAAATCGCCTCCACTTCGTCCTGTCCCCCGCCATTTCACTGCCCTGCTCCCAACTCACACCCCCCTCTCTCATATACCTCTCCACCCCATCCCTCCATCTCATCCTCGGCCTCCCCCTCCCTCTTCCCCCCTCCACCTCACTCACATACACTCTCTATTATTTTTATTATCATTTTATTGATTTTATTATTATTATTATTATTATTACTATTATTATTATTATTATTATTGCTCACCTGATATGTTGATATTACAAAGATACACAGTACTGATATGATACAGATGATAATGTTAACCCCATGAATCCAACGACATAACCATTCTTTCTGCTACCTCGTGACGATGATTTTCGTCAGAAGATCGTCTGTTAGTGAAGATGTTGGTGGAGGCTATATTAAATTCTTCCAGTTCAGAGTCTCAGTTTGAAGGTGGGATGAATAATATAGAAATACATTCCTGGATTCATGGAGTTTAGGTGCACAAGACAGTTAACAGTGATGGAATTGTTCTCTTGCATGTTATTTATGTAAACTGTGTAGATATTAAAAACTTTATAGATAACATGAGTGAATACTAAGGTGTAATGGAATAGGTTAATACTTGGCTGCTGAGATGTGCATTAATGAAGTTAAGGTTATATGGTAATATTCTTGCAGCTCCTAGTTTTAATTAGCTGTTCAGCTATATAGTATGTGGATTTAATGGTTTAATGTCTACTTGAGATGAAAGCCCACTTATGTGTGTGTCAGTTTGATTTCCTGATAGACAGTGAGAGATTTTTTGATCAGGTACTTCCACCAAGGGCTTTTCTAGTCATCTATCATTCTTTCTACCTTGAAGGGGGTAATATGTCAGTGGCTGTTACAAACCCTGCCTCATTGTTGGTTGTGCCCTGGAATAAGACATATAGGCACACTATGTATTATACTGAAAGATGCTCCACAAATGATCACGGAATGTTTGAGGTCTGTCGTAACCTTCTCTCTTTCATTTTAAAAATTATGGCCTTTATTCTCAGAGTATTAATAGTGCAGAACTGTTTCCTGATTATTTACCTATTCTTGGTCTTGTTGTAATGCTAATATCTATGGTTCTTTGGTTTTTTATGTTATTATTTAGGATGTTTCACTCTCATCTTAAATGTCAGGAGCAGCTGCCTAGCCCCGGGCTCCTATGCTCCTCATGGGGCAATGCAGGATTGGATGATGGATGGATGGATGGATTCAGGATGTTTTATAGTTCCACTCTGTAACAGTTTTTCTTTCTTTCTAGACCCTACCTCACACCATTCTGTGGTGGGAAAGAGAGACCAGGATGTTGATGATGGTTAGTCAGGCCGTGACTTGTCTTCTACACACTAATTCTTTTTCCTTAACTTGACATAGCCCAGAGGCAGAAAAAGACAGTGTTGAGGTCCTATATCCTTTCTAAAGCACCTTCTTATAACTAGCATCAGATTCTAGTGTTAATTTTTTTTACAGCTGAGCATTCAAACTGTAGAGGTAGCAGTTTTAGGCCAAGTTACAGTAACTTGTTCACATATTGTATTGGGACTCACTGTGATCAGCGAAGAGGCTCCCATGCACCTCTTCCTTATCAGTTTATTTCCACATATGGCACATTGATATTCTCTTGTAATTTATTTGGGGAAATAGCAGTCAGATAAATTATTTCCTGGTCAGGAGGGCTGATAGGAGGTAGGAGAGGGATGTAAAAGTTATAGGAAGTGAGGAGTGTGTGCAGCAGCACAAACTATTGATTTGTGATACGGTGCTTAAAGAACGAGTGATGAAAAAGAGGACATATGTACCTAGGAGGAAAATATGGAAGCTGGAAAACGAAGTAGTAAGGGATGCCTTGTATAGCGAGTTGAGGAGAGTGGTGGCTGAACAGGGAGCTGTAGACAGAGGCATTAATGAACAGTACAGAGCCCTCAAGAACAATCTCTTGAGAGTTACTGATATAAAATGCGATTGGACACGAGGACCACCAAGACATAAAGTAACTTGGTGGTGGGATGAGGGTGTAGAAGCTGCAGTTAAGGAGAAAAGAAGGCTTTTCCAGGAATGAAAGAAGGGTGGTACCAAAGAGGAATATCTGGCTGCCAAACGGAGGGCTAGAAGAGAGGTATACAGGGCGAAGTCTGAGTCACAGAGACTATTACTTGATAACATAAATCATGGGGAATGGAAAAATATGATATTCAGGGTGGCAGGTCAGGTTAAGAGGGATAATTGGGATATTATAGGTGAGCAGTGTGTGAAGAATGATGAACGAAGGGTAGTGGTGAACAGTGGGGATATTAAAGATGCATGGGGAGAGCATTATAACCGGTTGTTGAATGAGGAGTATGACTGGGACAGGGAAGGCTTGGAGCCAGCAGATCCAGTGTCTGGCCCTTGCCCTTTGATTGATGCTGCTACTCTGAGTGAGGCAATAGGCAGGATGAGGGTGGGGAAGGCAGCAGGTGTGTCTGGGTTGACTGCCGAAATGTTGAAGGCCTCAGGCGATATAGGGGTGAAGTTAGTCACTGACCTGATAAATAGGATTATTTATGAGTGTGTTGTCCCAGATGGTTGGCTGAAGAGTTAACAGAGGCACCATAGTTGGCTCCACCTCACCTCATAAAATGGTTCACCTCACAAAAATGGTTACCACTCACAGGTGTAAGTGTGTTCCTGGGTTACAGAAGTGAAATCAAAAGTACATTCAAGTCCCTTCCTTCCTTCCTCTCAACTCTTCCATTGTAAACCTAGCCTTCCCAGGCGTATCATTCAAGAACACACAACACATCCATCTAATCACTGTCCTCTGTATGTCTGAGCCAATGAATATCCTCTTCCTTTACTGCCCATGTTTCACTACCATCCAGCATTACACTCCTAACACATGTCCAAGATGAATATAATTTCCTGACCAACACATATACAACATAAGTCCAATACTAGACTTCCTTTACTTAGCCTAAGGTGCCTTCATGTGGTGGCACTGATGTGTGAGTGGTGGAGCTGCCCAGGTATTTAAACATCCCTCAACACCTTCCCTATCTCTGCTTGGAGGAGGATGGAAAAAAAAAATATGTTCATCCTTGGTTTGTATAAATCCACCAACTGTGTAAATTAAAATAAAAAAAGAACTGACGCTAAAGAGGGATGCCTTCACCTGGTGACACTAATATACAACCTCCCTCAACCCACAATTTCAAATATGGAGGATGGTGGAGAGGATGGAGAGTGAGAGGCTAATGAAGATAATGTATGTGAGTGAGGTGGAGGGGAGGAGAGGGAGGGGGAGGCCAAGGATGAGATGGAGGAATGGAGTGGAGAGGTATATGAGAGTGAGGGGTGTGAGCTGGGAGCAGGGCAGTGAAATGGTGGGGGACAGGGCGACATGGAGGCGATTTGTTTGTGGACAACCCTTACGGGATTAAGGCGTCTGGTAATAGATAGACAGAGAGATAGGATGGTGGACTGCAGAAGAGCAACATCAGCCGCAGTCCACTATATTTCAGAATCTACCTTTTGATTCACTTTCATCGCTTCACCCACAGATAAACAAACCGAAATACACGAAAGCATCAAAACCACACGTGCCCTATGGTAACATGCCACACATACCTTCACTATAAGCACGCGCACGCGCACATACACACACACACAAAGATTCATATCCTGATGGGCCTGAAGCAATAAGCAATAAAAAGAACAAAGAGGCATCATATTCACACACTTACCTCATTGTACAGGGCAGGTGTTGGGGTTAACGTCCATTCCAGTTTCAAGTTAGCTGGGGATTCCTCTTCCTCTTCTTTCTGCCTCTCTCTAGGCAGCTTCCACGGCTGACAATCAACTCACGCACCTGAAAAATATATTACACAATTAGTCCTTTCCTTCTGAACCTTAAGTTTACCTGGTAAGAAATGTATCTGGTGGCATCAAGAACAATATCATTTGGGGACAACAACAGGGTGACATGGAGGCAATTTGTTTGTGGCCACCCCTGGAGGCGTCTGGCAATAGATTGATACTTTTTTTTTTTTTTTTTTTATGCACAGAAGGAACACAAGGCTACAAGCCCACAAGATTGTTCCCTCCAAGAAAAAATAAAAACACAATAACAGAAGCCATATTCAAGACCCAATCATTTCAAGATGCCTGGACACACTGTATTTAAAACACTAAAGATCACAGACAGTAGGAAATACAAAGACAGTTCCAGAGTTGACCTGTTGCATACATGAAGTACTGAATGCAATGGTTAACTCTTGCATTTGAGAGTTTACATATTACTATCTATCTATCTATCTATCTATTGCCAGACTCCATAATCCCGTACGGGGTGGCCATTTGACTCTGAGTTATTTGTTTTACAGGGAGGGGCACTAACCCTCCACCAACCCACTTGACACGTAGGGAGCACGTATGGTTTGGTTATATGGTTACCACCCAGTGTTGTAAATGGTTTCTTGGCTTACAGGAAACCATATGGCTTGTCACTCAATGTAAAGCCACCTGTAACAAAAAGAAAAGCAATAAGAAGTGACAGGAAAGATGGGAGAAATAGGAAGAGAGGAGGACAGGCACAGAAAAAGAATGATAAAGGCTAAGGAAGAAGTAGGCAGCATTACATCAAGACAGGTTATCATTCTCATTATTTATAACCAAATCAAAGCATTATAATGTTTTAACAAGTTCTTGATATTATGTCAAAGTTACCATCACATGATGTTTATATATTTATTTTAAATTTAAGTTTTGCTAATTCTATGAATATTATTAATGTCAATATTTTTCATTTCCTTGTACGGTCCAAAATGAGCATATGGTCAATTAATTTCATCAATCAAATGTCAACTGTAACGAACTCTCTGAGGAAACTGAAGAACCTTCTCAGAATTACAACACATCAGGTTTGGTAAGTAGGGCAGACACAGCCAACCATCCTGCCTACAATTTCAGTCTTACTCTGCCTGGCATTGCACTTCCACCACCGCTCTGCTACTTACCTAGACCCATTTGACTGTAATTTGGCCTACAATTTCTGTCTCTCCATCCTGAATACTGAGCTGTAACAACAAATTTACACTAGAATAAGATGCTAGTCCTGACTAAGTGTCATGAAATGGATGCAGAATGCTCAGGAGAGAGAGAAGCAGTCAGGGAGAAAGACTGAAAGTTGAGAAGCTGAGGATCAAAGAAATGGCAGATGAATACAGGACCAAAGTAGAGGACGAGTTAGAATTACTGAATTGGAATGAATTGGATCTGGACAGACTGTGGAAAGCATATAGGGACTGCTTAGTTAGGAATGCTAAAGCGGTATGTGGTGTGGCAAGAGTAACAACAAAGAAGAAAGGTATGGCATGGTGGGATGAGGAGGTAAAGAGAGCGGTGGAGGAAAAGAGGAAGAAGTGGCTAAAGTGGTTACAGGATAGGGGTTCAGTTGAAATAAGAACTGAATATGTTGTGAGCAAGAAGCTCGTAAAGAGACTAGTGATGAGGAAAAAGGAGGAGGTAAATGAGGATCTAGGAAGAAAAATTAATGCAAACTACTCTGAAAATAGAAAGTTATTCTGGAAGGAGGTGCAGAAATGTAGAAGTGAAAGCAGTAAGAAATGGGATGGTATGAAGGATGCAGGTGGTAGATTATTAACCCATGGAGATGAAGTAAGGACCAGATGGAAAGAATATTTGAAAGCCTGATGAATAGGGATAGAAAGAGCAGAGCAGCTGTAAACATGATTGGTTTTGGGGGTGTGCAGAGAAGGTATGCAGTGCCAGGAGACGTGACACTCACACAGGTGAAGAGTGCTGTGAAGCAGCTGAAAAATGGGAAAGCAGCTGGGGTTGATGAGGTGTATGCAGAGATGCTTAAATGTAGTGGAGAGAATGGAATTCAAGTGCTTGTTGGAGATATGTAAGAAGACATGGATGAGTGAAACAGTTTCTGCAGAGTGGAAAAAGGCTGTGACTGTATCTAATCTGTACTAATCTCACTAATCCTAGCCATATCTGTCCTATTTCAACTTCACCTAACCCAAACCAACCTAATCACATCTAAACTGATTTAATTTAGCCCAGTCTCACCTAACCTATCAATATTTGCTTGAACTGAACCCTGCCAAACCTCGAAAGATCTAATCCAACTTAAATCAACCCAACCTAATCTAACTTAACCTCACCTAACACAGTCTAATTGTATTTAACCTCACAATCTCACGTAACCTCCACATACCTAACCTAACCAATTCTGACGCAGCCTAACCACATCTAACCCTACCTAATCCTACCCAGTCTCACTTAACCATACCATACCCGACCTAACCCAACCAGTCAAGCCTAAAATGACCTAATCCAACCAAACCTAACCCAGCCTAACCCAACCAAATAAAACCCAACCCAAAACCTATGAAAACCGACATATTCTAAAGCAATCTAACCTAATCCGTCTATATCTAGTCAAACTGAAGCCAACCCAACCAAAAATTACCTAATCAGACCAAACCCTGCCCAAAGTGACCTAACCTAACCTTCAATCAGCCATAAATTCGATATGAAAGTTTGCTGCCTGAAAGTCTATGGATGTCACATTCCAAGTTTCGCCTGTTCTGTGTACACGTATACCTTTGTGTTATGGAGCAGCATGTCATTACTAATGCTAGGTATTAATATCAACCACCCTGGCATAGTAAATGGTTCCTGGACTACAAAAGACCACTTGGTTTGTCAGTCGGGGTAGAATCACCAGGAGGTAGCACTACACACTCACTCCCTCACCATTCCAGCCCCTGGAATCCTGACTCCACCTCATAAATATCCTCACTTAAATGCTTCATATTCTGGCAATAATATCCTGTATATCTCAGGAGTCAAGATGGAGAGATGGTTATTTTATGCTGTGTTAAGTAGACAAACAGACAGACTGACAAATGAGGAAGTAAAGGAGTATTGTGGTGTTGATGTGGTTGAAAATGTTAAGAGAAATACTCTGAGATGGTTTGGCTATGTGGAGAGGATGGAGAATGAGAGACTGACTAGAAGAGTTTGTGAGTGAGGTGGAGGGGATGAGGATAGGGATGGAGTGGAGAGGATGCAGAATAAGAGACTAACTAGAAGAGTGCATGTGAGTGGGGTGGAGGGGGAGACCAAGGATGATATGAAATGGAGAGGATGGACAATGAGAGACTGACTAGAAGAGTGCATATGAGTGAGGTGGGAGGGGAGACCAAGGATGAGATGGAAGGATGGACTGGAGAGGATGGGGAATGAGAGACTGACAGGAAGAGTGCACATGAGTGAGGTGGTGGGGAGGCCAAGGATAAGATGGAGGGATGGGATGGAGAGAGATATGAGAGAGGAAGGGTGTGAGTTGGAGGGAGGGAATTTGTTAGTGGCCACCCCTTACAGGAATAAGGTGCCTTGCAGCAGATAGATAGACACAGATAGATAGAAAAATGGATAAAGTTACCAGATAGAGACATACCTGACACAATATATAGCAGACTGAGTGTGGAGATACCAGGCCATTCTCCAAAAGTGTTTATAGGAGCTGCAAGCCAGGACACTGTAAAATAGAAAGACATGATAATATTAATAACAACAATAATAATCATCATAATCATAATAATAATAATAATAATAATAATAATAATAATAATAATAATCCATCCATCGTCCAATCCTACGTTGTCCCATGAGGAACGTAGGAGCCCGGGGCTAAGCAAGTTTGTCCTGACAATTAACCCTCCAGAGCCCAGTGTCCCCTGTAGGTTACACAAGTTTGTCTGGATGTGGATTATTAACCTTTATTACTTTGTCCTTAAATTTTGGCTTTCTTTGGAGCTCAAGCATGTTTGTTTTCTTTGATATAATCAGTGTGGTCCATTGTTTACATATGAAGCTGCAGCAAGAGGTGAAAGAGGGAGTGTTGAAGTCTTTTCACCAAATTATTGAGTACTCTACTCATTATGGCTACCAGAAAAGTAAAGGGGTAAGTGATGGTAACTCAGTGTCTCTTTTGAACAGCCTAAATAGTTGCTAAATAACAGCAAACCACCGAAATAACCATATGATGACTGACATCAACTCTGTATCATCTTTTATAAAGCCTGTCACCTGTAGGGGACACTGAGCACAAGCTAATACTGTGAAACCTGTGCCCAGTAACAACAGATGATTTTATGGTTTTCTATGGTTTTATTTCATGGTTTGCAGTTTATATGTCCTTGAATATATTGTAATCTTTGATTATTTATTTGTTGATTATTGATTGAACTGCTATTTAGATTATTCATAGTTTTTTCTTTTATTTTCAGTCTGAGTCTTGAAGAGGCAGTTGAATTACTAGAGAAACTAGACAATGAGAACCAGGGTCCAGATGAAGAAATTAGGGGCAGAGATGTAGAGGAAATCACAATTTTCCCTCCAGTAGATGGGGCTGAAACAGATAATGATTCAGATGATGAAAATTTTGGAAACCTGAATCACCTTACTTCATCTCAGTTAGTGTCAGAATGTGAGATAAAAGTAGCTGTCAGGGAGGCACGAGACAGTACAAATGAGAATAATGAGGATAAATGTAAATCAAGGAACAAGAAAACAAACAGACTCTGGAAAGCTAATGTAGAACTCCCTAAATTATCTGTACCTGAGCAAGATGTGCAAGTGAATGACACTCTGGGAGAGTTTATGATGCCTACTGAATGTTTTGAACTCGGCTTTGACAAGTCATTGGTGAAGCTATTAGTGGATATGTCAAATAGATATGCATCTCAGAAAAACCATGAGCTACAGGTGACTGAAAGTGAGATGAAGGTGTATATAGGAATCCTTTTGTTGACAGGATATCTAACTCCAAAAAACATATGCATGTTTTGGGAGACAAAATCTGACACCCACAATCAACTGGTTTCAAATAGCATGAGAAGGGGGGAGATTTTTTGAGATTCACAAATACCTACAGACATGTGACAATGAGCAACTTCCTGATAATGACAAATTTGGAAAAGTGAGACATTACTTTGATCATTTGAATGAATGTTTTGTGAAAAATTCAAAGTATGTAATAACTAGTAACATATCTATTGATGAGACAATGGTGCCATATTATGGGCATCATGGCAGTAAACAGCATATACATGCAAAACCAATTAGATTTGGATATAAATTATGGTCAGCTGCAACTCCAGGAGGATATCTGGTATACTTCATACCATACCAGGGATCAAAAACAGCCCCACTGCCAGATCAACTGAGGCTAGGACATGGAGCTTCTGTTGTTTTGTCTCTCACATCTCACTTACCTAAGACAATCAAGTCATACAGTCTTTATTTTGACAACTTTTTCACTAGTCTGCCACTTCTGGATGAACTAACTGAACTGGGACACAAAGGAACAGGAACAATCTGAGAGAACAGAACTGAGAAGTGTCCTTTGGAAAGTCCACAAGTGATGAAGAAAAGGCAAGAGGATCAATGACCATGAGAACAACAAAAAATATAAGTGTTGTCAGGTGGAATGATAATAATATTGTGACTTTGGCATCTAACTGTCATGGATGTCAGCCTGTTACAAAAGCAGACAGAATAGCAACTGTGAATAACAAGAGACAGAAAATCAAAGTTGACTGCCCACATGTAGTGACCATGTACAATAAGCATATGGGAGGAGTGGATCGATTTGACCAAAATGTAGACTCACAAAGGGTGGCATTTAGAGGAAAGAAATGATGGTATCCTCTATTTGCATTTGGAATTGATGCAGCTTGTCAGAATGGGTGGCAGATTCATAAAGTGTGTGCTACTAGTAAAATGACATATTGTGACTTTAGGTGATCAGTGGTGCAGGGTTACCTTGGAACTTACTAGTCACCACCCACAAAATCACCATACTGTAGTGGTAGAGGGGAAAAAAGAGTGCATCAGAAAGTACGCACTGATGATGATATAACTGGTCATGTACAAGACTCCTGCAACCAAGCTCGATGTGCAGAGTGTCACAGGCATACCAGAATCATGTGCAAAAAGTGCAAAGTACCTCTTCACATTCACTGCTTTTATGTTTTCCATTCCAAATAGACTAACCTAGTTTACTGTTGGGTTTTTTAATCTCTACATTGATTACTTATTTGTGTTTAGTCAAGTTTCATTTGCTTTGATTCAGAACCTACAGTATTTTTTTTTTTATGGACAAATGGCATCACAATTATGATTTTTTTCCTGTATACATAATACTTGTATCTATTAAATAATTCATTATGAATGCAGAAATGAAATGTGAGTACTTTGGTATTTCAACCAGAAGGAAATCTTTTTCTCTTTTGGCATAGTTTAGACACTTATAGTCGTTACTGTTCTGTAATTACTAATATTTTCAGTAGAAATGTATGGCATCATGAACAAATATTGAAAAATAAATCTTCAGTAAGCACTTATAATGCATTTTATGCCATTTATCATGCCTACTAATAACAAAAGTTATGTAAACTATGCAAACAAATATCATTTCATATGTAATGGATGGGATAAAGCATTCCCCACATCAAGTTGGTCCGGCAAAAGCCCAGTGTCCCCCGTAGGTGACACCCATTTTCTAGCTACACTATGGCTCTTACAAAAAAAGTCATACCAGTAAAAGTGTCTTGCAATTGCTTTCTAAGTAACATATCAAATTTTCGAAAAGATTGCTTCAAAAATAAATGAATGGGCTTTGAAGGGTTAAGATGAGAGTGATTTAAGATGAGAGTGAGAATAAAAATAATAATAATAATAATAATACAGGATATACATAAAGGTACATCATAAGAATCAAACAAATATTGGACCTCAAAGCTGTGATCACTGGCCACATTGGTTTTTTATTTAATGAACCATACGCACATCCACCCACACCAAGAATGAGTGAAGAGTGAGTTATGTATTATTCTAACTTTGGGATGGTCCCCAGAAAATGTGCAAACAAATGTCAAGTGGCGGTATTTGGTCATTATCATCATCATCGGGACCTCCTTTCCAACCCTAGGGCAGAGTGAGTAGTAGCAATGTCCAGACAGCCCAAATTTGCCCAGTCCAGTGGGCCATGCTTCCATTCACTCATCATTCAAGCCCCTGGAATCCAGGCTCTATCAGATACGCCAAAAATATTCACCACGTTCTGTAGCTTCACATAAACGTACCCGATAGAGTGGTATTTGGTAAAGATTAAATTGCAGACAACTAAGGCAATGACAGGCTTCAATAAAGTACTACTTTCTCAGAAATACGATACTAACGTAGATATGGACGCCAACTCCACTGAACTCATTAGTGAACTGACTGTGTGTAAGGGACTGCTGGACGGAAGACCAATTTATGCAAATGCAAACCAGCCTGTCAAAAATATTCTTTCATGTGGTGATGTTTTTTGTTAATGAGCATTTCAGTGATGAGTGGTCTCTGCTCTTGGCAAATCTCATAAGTTTACCAAGACATGTAGAGTCATGATAAAATAACTAAAAAGAGAAGGTAGACTCATAAGATCACCATTTTTTTGGTGTTCTGCGCATCTCGCATTTCATTGGCTAAGCGCCATTATGACGTAGGCTGGCGCTATGATTCTGTTTATGTCTGGTGATACACTAAACCACGGTGGTGATTCACTTATTTGTTTTTTTGCTTTAATTAGTACTTTTAATACAAATGGGCTGCTGTAGCGTCTATGGGTGTAGCGGGAGGAGTAAGGGAACTGTTTATAAACTCCATAGATTCCCAAAAAACAGTGAAATCAGAAAAAAATGGATAAGTTTGTGCAGAAGAGCAGACACATTTTCTCCAGATGCTGGCCGAGTCTGCTCTTATCATTTTAGCCAGTCCCAGTATGCCAGACATTTGAAATACGAACTTCTGTCCAGGGAACCACCTGCTAAGGTTCGCCTACTGAAACCTGATGCAGTTCCAGACATAAATCTGCCAAAGAACACATGAAAATGAAGGTAGGTACCGTAGGTAAAATGGCTTGCACATACATGGTGATGGAAGTCATCTAAAATAACTGTTAACGATTGTGTTGATCAGAGCAAATATCTAGCAGAATTTTTAAACATATTTTCATGGACTATGGAAAATTTAAACTTCAGTGGTGTGGTCTTGAGACAATTTACAGTAAATGAGTTATGAGGCAGCTTCCAATATGGTAATGTAGAACATTTACTTTTAATTAATCATCCTTTGCAGACATAGAGAGATATGATTATTTTTGTAATGTTAGCATTACCCACAGTAACGTTAGGATACTTGTTCAGTTACATCTATTTGCATAAGGCTGTATAAATACTGGCAAGTTTTTACAAGTAGGCAATAAACAGTTCAGGAATATTATATGTGTATAGTATACAGTACTCCCTCAGGATCAGTGAACCCCCATAATCCCAGTTGGAAATAATAACCAAAATAATTCACATAACCTAACCTGAACTGCACATTGCCAACTTGTAAAATATCTAAATACCAGGGTGTCAAATGAGGTCATGTTAGAGTTATTTTACCAAGGTGCTGTTCATGTTTTGGAACTATAATCCAGGCTCTATCATCATTTACAGAATCATCCACAACCAAAAGGCAGAAGCGGATTACTGAAAGGAATAGCAGGAAGCTTGCTGCAGAATTGGTGTGGAACTCAAGTGGTTCAACTACAATTCAACCATCCCCTGAAAATGATAGGCCATCAGATGTCTGATGTACACTGAATTTCATCTTAAAAGGTACAGTAGCTGTATATTACTGTATTACAAATTACAGGGGCAGTTGCAAACCAGCTGCAGATGGGCCTGCTGGCCTGGCAGGACTGGGGCTAACCAAAACTAACAACAACATTTTGCATGCGGAAATATCAATAAGGATTTTTGCCCATTGGCATTAATTAAGAAGTAAAGTTAGCAAGATTTTTACACATTGCTTTTTTCATATTGCTGGTACCTGTAAGTGATTTAAACTTTACAAAAAAATGGACAGGTTTATTGATTGAGCAATAATTCATATTTTGGATCCAATTACAATATAGTTTGGGTACCATATATTGGAGTGAATGTTTTTTTTTTTTATAAGGTTCATTATCACCCCACTGAAAAAACACTAAAACATTAACTTTCACAGGTATGGTTATGCTTCATTTAAAGTAAATCAGATTTAGCTAGTGCTCATACCTGGCACTGATGGGGAGTGTAAACCATGAACATTTTCTTAAATGTTATTCACCTTTTTAAAAGAAATAAGAAAAGATTCTTTCTTTCACTCTTTGCTCTTCCTTCTGCCTATGTGTGACTCTACACTGAGTGCAAAGCCAAGTGGTTTCCTGTACACCAGGAAGCCATTTACAATGCTGGGTGGTAACCATATAACCAAATTATGGCTTCTGGTGATTTAGCAGGTAGTTAAGGCACTCCAATCGGATTGAGCCAGTGCAGGTTTATATCCATGGGGTGGTTGGGGCTTATTGCTAACATAATGCCACTCAGGGATGAGTAAGGCTGGTCACTCTCATCTTAAATGTCAGGACCAATTTGCCCAGCCCCGGGCTGCTATGCTCTTTGTGGGACAACGTAGGAATGGATGATGGATGGGATGAACAAAAAAGATTTGGGGAGAGAGCGAAAGAGAGAGAGAGAGAGAGAGAGAGAGAGAGAGAGAGAGAGAGACAGACAGACAGAGACAGAGACAGAGAGAGAGAGAGAGAGAAAAGAAAAATAAGGTGGTCCCAGGTTGCCCTGATGATTACCTGGTGGAACTATGATTTTTGGGCTTCCTACATAATTTTAAAAATTTAGCCCAATTGTCTGATGGAAATTGACATATGCCAGAAGAAGCGTCAATGGATAACTGAGATTACCGTATGGACCAAAATCACAAAGCTGAAAACATGAAAAGTGTATCAAAGTAACTTGATACAGCCTACTATTACAAGGAGACGTGTTACTCTGAAAATATTGTATTCTGATCAAATCAAGATGAAAAAATGAAATGCATTAAAGTCAAAGTCAAATGTTTATTTAGCCACAGAGATTACAGTAGTTGACATAACACTTAGTTTACAAGCGGCTGAGCCTTTTGAGAGTCCGGGAATTCTCTTTCAAGGCACCTTGTATTTCTTTCACTTTTGGTAAACATCAGTTGTCTAGTAAGGCTAAAACTACGATTTGACTAATCAGCTGTATGACTTTTAAGTAATAATGATCATCCCCGAAAGGCAATATTTTAAGATTTTAATAAAGGGTATATACAAGATAGCACTACAACAAAATGGAGGTAATTTTTATATTAATACCAGTAATAATGGTCATAATAAGAATAACTACAACAACAACAATAATAATAATAACAATGAAAGTCAACTAATTTGAAGAATTAGTACTTTGATAGCAAGTAAGATTTATAAGAAGATTTGAAAGATACAGCCTCGCTTAGTTCCTCAATGGCCATTGGGATACCATTCCAAACTTTGGGTCCCTGATAAGTGATATGTGACTGGGACTGGGTTGAAGCCATGACTGGTATTTTTAGATTACAGTTATTTCGGAGATTATACCGATCATTCATATTCAAATCGAAGTAACTGTTAAATGATAGGTTGTGCAAAGACTTGTAAACAAACAAAGCAGTGCAGTAGGACTTTATATCAAGCAATTTTAGGATACCCAATTTCTTGAAAGATGGATTAGTGTGGTCATATTTGCGTAAGTTTTCCATTATACGGACCGATTTCTTTTGGGCTATAAATAAGCGGTTTAATTGAGTTACTTGAGAGGAGCATGTAGAGTAACATGGAGGGACAGGTTGACGAATGAAGAAGTGAAGGAACGTTGTGGGGTAGATGTGGATGTGGTTGAGAAGATTAGGAGAAATACACTGAGGTGGTTTGGACATATGGAGAGAATGGAGAATGAAAGACTGACTAAGAGGGTGTATGTAGGTGAGGTGGAGGGAGGGAGAGGGAGGGGTAGACCGAGGATGAGGTGGAGGGATGGAGTTGAGAGGTATATGAGGGAGGGGGGGGTGAGTTGGGGGGAGGGTAATCAAATGGTGGGTGACAGAGTGACTTGGAGGTGTTTTGTCTGCGGCCACCCTTTGTGGGATTAGGGCGTCGGGCTATAGATAGATAGATAGATAGAATTGTGTCTTATGAGCACCACTCCATACATTGTTACAATAAAACAATAAAGGAAAAATCAGCAAGTAATAAATGAGCTTAAAAGACTGTGTTGTTAGTTGATCACAAATTTGGTACATGATCCCACACTGTTTGCTAATCTTTGTATGGAGATACTGGATATGTAAATGCCATGACAAACATTCATCAATTATAACACCAAGGAATTTTATACTGTCCACTCTTTCAATTGACTGGGCACCTATGTAGATGTTGGGTTGATTTGCAATGCTTTGTGTCCTTCTAAATATAATGTAATGAGATTTGCCTACATTTAGTGTGAGTTTGTTGCTTGTTATCTATTTTTTAATATCTGTTAGGCTGCTATTTACAACATTTGTTAGTTCATTGAGATTTTGGTGGCTGGCATAAAAGGTACTATCATCTGCAAATAGTACTGGCTTCATATGTGAGGTAGCGTACACGATGTCATTTATGTACAAAATAAACAAGAGTGGTCCTAAGACCGACCCCTGGGGAACTCCAGATTCTACTGGCATACAGATAGACTGGCACTGTTTGTATTGCACAAACTGTTTGCGATTGGCTAAGTAGGAAGCAAACCATTGATTTGAAGTGCCTCGTATACCATAGTGGTCAAGCTTCTTTAGTAATACAGAGTGATTTACAGTATCAAATGCCTTAGCCAGATCTAGAAATACACCCATAGTAAATTTATTTTCATCAAATGAAGTCAGCATGTCCTTGGTGAATGACAGCAAAGCACTCTCGGTAGACAATTTTTCCCTAAATCCAAATTGTGAATCAGTGATAATATTGTTGTTGGTGCAAAACTGAATTAACCTACCATAAACCAATTTCTCTCTTATCTTACTGATTGCTGGCAGGACTGAGATAGGGCGATTATTGCTTAACAGCTTACGATCACCAGATTTAAAAACTGGAATGGCTTTGGCCAATTTCAACATGTCAGGAAACTTTCCAGTTTCAAAAGATAAATTAAAGAGGAAGACAAGTACAGGAACTAGATTGGCCATTATTTCCTTAACGATGGACATGGGGATATCGTCATATCGGGGACCAACATTCCATAGATTTTTTATAGTCTAACTTCATGTTCAGTAGTAGGTGACAAAACGAATACACTGTCTTGCCTATTGTGTAAATATGAATAGAAATTAACATCAGACTCTCCAACAGACTCAGCAAGTTTCTTAACAACACTGACAAAGTAATTATTAAAATGGTCAGCTACTTCCTTAGGTTCATATACCTCATTATTGTTTACTAAATAAAAGCAATTATTTCTTTGTCGTGAAGAAGGCTTATTAAGGATGGAGTTTATTATACACCAGGTTTTTTTACTGTTACCTATATTTTCACTTATTTTATTCTTATAGTAATCTGACTTTGCCTCTCTGATTTTAGCCGTGATTTCATTGCACAGTCTGCGATACTCTGCACCGTACGTAATGGGTTTCTTGGCACACTTTCTTTGAAGCTTGTTTCTTTCTCGGATCCCTTGCCTTATGATGGATATTAAATTTCATTCCTCCAAGTCAAAAAGTCTTCCCTAGCCTGAATAAAACAACCTTAAGACAGCAGGAAGAGAATAAAAAAGAAATCACCACACAGGAGAGGTTAAGTAAATTTTCATATACAGGATATTCTGTGGCATTTTTCAGAACTCAGGAGGTCTGAGTAAAAAATGCTGTATCAAGATGGGTCCCATTCTCAGCCATTACAGAGCCACAGTTACAATGGCCTTATGGGCTAATTATGAGGAAGACCACTTTCAACCATCAGGTCATCAGTAACTGTAGCTCTGTAATGGCTCAGAACTGGGCCAGGTGACAGCATTTTTTACTAAATTTTACCCTTAGAATAATCTCCTTAAGTTTTTGAAAACTCTTGCAGGACACCCTGTATATCTCAACAAAATGCCTGATATACCAGATATTATATTAAATACTAAGAGATGCTTTACAGATAAACGGACTACAATTTGTTCATCTTAACTTGGAAGAGACTTTCATAATTTTTCAGCTTATTTCCTGTCTGTAGTTCAATGACAACAATTATAAAGCTCTACATCCCTTCCACAGCAAATTTTCAGGACTACCACCATATTCCTTTGTTAAACTACTGCTATCACTCAACACTCGAGGCAGAGAGATGGCAATTTTAGGCCAAGTTATACTGAACAGAATATAGCATGATATTCCACTGTAAATCTTGTTACACCACATCAGTCAGTATGGGGAGATGACAATTTTATGTCAGGGTAAAGCAGAATGGTATAGATGCCAGACAGGCACCATATTCACTATACAGTGAATGTTGTGTGTGTGACCCACTTTCATTACATGAAAAAACAAGCTGGCTATAGTGTACTCACCATACAGTGTGCCAAGTGTGTGGTCCTGCAGAGGAACTGGTGCCCCAGGTCCAACTTGTTGTGTTCCCAGATGAAGATGCATGGAACCCACACACTTGCTGAGCCTCAAAGTCACCAAACAGTGACCCTCCCACCACACCTGACAGAAAAATCATAATACTATAATATCATCATAATCATCATCATCATCATTACTGTTGTTATTATTATTATTATTAATATCATCATGGCAAGAGTAACAGCAAAGGTAAGAGTAACAACAAAGAAGAAAGGTACAGCATGGAGGGATGATGAGGTTAAGAGAGCAGTGGAGGAAAAGAGGAATAGTGGCTAAAGTGGTTACAGGTCAAGGGTTAAGTTGAAATAAGAACTGAATATACTGAGAGCAAGAAGCACGTAAAGAGACTAGTAAAGAGGAAAAAGGAGGAGGTAAATGATGATCTATGAAGAAAAATGAATGCCAACTACTCTGAAAATAGGAAGTTTTTCTGGAAAAAGGTGTGGAAATGTAGAAGTGACAGTGGAAAGAAACGTGAAAGTGTGAAGGATGTAAGTGGTAGATTATTAACCCATGGGGATGAAATACAGACCAGATGGAAAGAAGATTTTGAGAGCCTGATGAATGGGAATAGAGAGAGCAGAGTGGCTGTAAACATGACTGGTTTTGGGGGTGTGCAGAGAAGGAATGCAGTGCCAGGAAACGTGACACTCACACAGGTGAAGAGTGCTGTGAAGTGGAAGAAAAATGGGAAAGCAGCTGGGGTTGATAATATGTATACTGAGATGATTAAGTGTAGTGGAGAGAATGGAATGAAGTGCTTGTTGGAGGGCATCAATGAGTGAAACTGTGCCAGCAGAGGGGAAAAAGGCTGTGCTTGTACCCCCTGTACAAAAATAAAGATGAGCCAAGTGAGTGCAAGAATTATCATGGCAAAATTTATTGAGTGTGGTAGGGAAGATATATGGAAGAATTATTATAGGGAAAGTAAGAGAGATATCAGAAGTCCTAGTCAGTGATGAACAGGGTGGCTTTAGGAGTGGCAGAGGATGTGTGGATCAAATATCTGCAGTGAGACAGATAGCAGCAGAGAAGGCTTGTGAGAAGGACCATAAGGTGTTTATGACATTTGTGGATCTGGAAAAAGCATATGACAAAGTAGACAGAGAAGGATTGTGGAAAGTTTTGCATGTGTACAGTGTAGATGGTAAGCTGCTAGGTGCCGTCAAGAGTTTTTATGATGGTAGTGAAGCATGTGTAAGGGTTAATGGGCATCTAAGTGAATGGTTCACCATTGGTGTGGGCATGCAACAAGGTTGTGTGATGTCTCCATGGTTGTTCAATATATATATACATGGATGGGGTGATGAGAGAAGTAAAAACATGAGTAATGGAAAGAGGGATGGCGTTGGTAATGAATGGTGATGGATGGAATATCTCAAATTTGTTGTATGCTGATGATGCAGTACTACTTGCAAATACCGGACAAGAACACGGTAGACTAGTGCAGTGTTTTATTGATGTCTGAGAGCATTGTGCCTTGAGAGTAAATGTACAAAAGAGTAAAGTGATGGTTATTAAGAGAGAAGGTGACTCCCAGTGTGATGTTACAGTGAATGGAGAGAGACTAGAATTGGTGAAGTGTTCAAATACCTCGGTATAGTGATAGAAAAGAGAGGAAAATGTGCAAAAGAAGTTGAAAGTAAAGTGACACAAGGAAAGAGAGTAGCTGGTGTAATGAAGGCCTTGATAAGAAACAGAGGCTTGAGTGCTGCAGCTGCATGAGGCTTACATGAAAGAGTGTGTGAGACTATGGTGTGGCATGAAATGAAAAGTTAAGAGTGAGAGCAGTGGAGATGGGACTGCTAAGGAACGTATGTGGTGTACAGAGACTGGACAGGATACGAAGTAATGTGATTCGTGAAAGATGTGGAGTGAGGAAATCTGTGGACACCAGAATCGAAGAGAGTGTACTGAGATGGTATGGTCGTGTGGAGAGAATGGATAACAATAGAGTGGTGAAAAAGGTATATCTGAGCGACTCTGAAGGAGGGAGGAGGCAAGGTAGGCCAAGGAAAAGGTGGAGAGATATGGTGGATGAGTGTATGAGGAAGAGAGGTTTGGAAATCGGTGAGGCTAGGGAACTGATGTGAGATCGAGCTGACTGGACGAATGTTGTGAGGAGAGGTGCATGCTCAGGGATTTGGCACCCCTTTTTAACATGGCAGCATCTGGATTGACTCTATCGGATACGTTAATGTGAAGCTACAGAACGTGGTGAATGTTTTTGGCATATCTGAGAGAGCCAGGATTCCCGGGGCACGAATGATGAGTGAATGGAAACATGGCCCATTGGATTGGGCAAATTTGGGCTGTCTGGACATTGCTGCTCCTCACCCTGCCCTAGGGTGGGAAAGGAGTTCCAAATGATGAAGATGAATGATGATGATGATTACCATCATCATCATCATCATCATCATTATTGTCTTCATCACTGTCATCATAATTGGAGCTGACAACCTGCAGAGCTTGAATATAATCATCACCCAAACCTCTATTCCCATCGAAGGATGGCGTGAGGTAGGGTTAAAAACAAAAAATGGAAATAGAAACAAGAGAACCAGCAGCCCTGTTAAATGGGCCACACTCTCATTCTCTCACCATTTAGAGCTTCCAGAAGGTTGACTCCACCTCACAGGCATAAATATTTGCTGGTATTAACAAAGGTGACCTGTCTTTAATGGTATAATGCTTGAACCAAAACACGATTGAAATAATTAGACCCTAATACAGTGGAAGGTCACTGTGGTTGGAATCAAGCCTGATTCACCGAGACAGCAACTATCTGTGCAAGGAGCTGTGGTGGGTTGGTAGGAACTTGAGAGGCACATGGTACTGTATATGCAACACACTGGCGGTGTTCCATCAATGTTATGACTTTGGCTTAATATTTACTTTCAGTGGTACACGGGCTGTGAGCAATAATTTAGTTTCTTTAAATTTTTTCTATTACTCTCCAGAAAAATGTATACAATTAAATAATATACACAACTTAATTATTGCTGTCTTTCTTTGAGTGTAAGGAATCTAGTGCTAAATTTGGTCATTACTTGCAAATCTAATTTTGTTTAGCAAATGTGAAAAAATGCTGGCACTTAAAAATATTAATACAATGAACCACATCAATTTATCACAGTTCCTTAGGTATGGTGCAATACCACACTGAATGCAATATTTCACCTTTGTCTCTTCTTGTTTGTTGTTTTTTTGCTATGCCTGACTCAATTGGAGCTGACAACTTGCAAAGCTTGAATAGTTTCTATTTCGAGGATCAAGGTCCAAATGAAATGGAGGAATAGAAGAAGGGAAGGGTAGGAGGTAGGAGTACATACAAGGAGAGTGGAAAGGTTACAAGAGGATGGGAAAAGACAGAATATATGAGAGAAGTAGAGGAGCGATTGGGTAAATATGGATTGCGGCAGATGGGGGAAGTGGAAGGTGTGTGCAAGATATTCACAGAAGGAATCTGTGCAGCATGTGAAGTGGTGGGGTGAAGAGAATACGAAAGGTGCAAGGAACAGCATTGTGGAATGAAGAGGTGACACAGGCTGTGGCACAAAAGAAGAAAGCATATGGTGAGTGGATGAGAAACAGGGGTGTGGATGAAGTTGTGAGATGGAAGAAAGAGTTATATGTAGAGAGGAAGGGAAAGGTGAAAAGATTAGTAAGAGAAAGTAAGAAAAGAGTGGATGAGAAATTTGAAAGGAATTGAATGTAAAGTGGAGGGAATGTAAGATAATGTTCTTAAAAGAGGTAAAGAGAGTTGGACAGGGTGTTAAAGAAGTTAGCTGGGGAGTGAAAGATAAAATGGTAGATTACTAGTTGAGAAGGGAGAAAAAGTGAGCAGATGGAGGGAACACTTTAAGGAACTGTTGAACATAGAGAATGAAAGTAATAGGAGTGTAATTGGCTGGGGAATGGCTGGGAGACAGAGGGATGTGAGAAGAGAGGAAGAAATCTATAGGATGGCAGTTGTGGAAGCAATGAAGAAAGTCAAAATGGGGAAAGCCTCAGGAATTAATGGAGTATGTGGTGAAATGTTGAAGCATGGGGGAGAGATAGTAGTAGAATGGATGTGGAAGATGTGAAGACTGGCCTGGGAGGAAAGTAGAGTCCCGGAGGACTGGAAGTCAGGTATAATTATTCCCTTGTACAAAGGAAAAGGAGAAAAAGAAGTGTGTGGTAATCATAGAGGCATTTATCTTCTTAGTGTGGAAAGAGGAAAAGTATATGGTAGGATACTTATTGACAGAGTTTGAGAAATAACAGAGGAATTACTTGGAGAACAACAGGGAAGTTTTAGGAAGGGAAGCAGTTGTGTAGATCAGATATTCATCTTAGATCTTTAGTGGAAAAGTTTCCAGAGAAGAGAAAAAAGTTGTATGCAGCCTTCATGGATTTGGAGAAAGCATATGACAGGGTGGATAGACAAGGATTGTGGATAGGATTAAGAATGTATGGAGTAGATGAGAATTTGTTGGATGCCATGAAGTCTGAAATACATTAATTTCCTTCTAAAAGGCAGAGTAGCAGTAATATTGTGTACTACCGGCATTTGTAGAATTTTGTACCTTAAGAGTGGTACTTCCCTCCTCAGTTAACTAAAGTGCTATTATAAGTGTGACAGTCTGCCTCTCACAACCCAATTCCCGACATTCACACTTCTCACTTTCCACACCCAACTGTCATCCTCCATCCTCTCCACATGCCCAAACCATCTCAATCTACCCCTCATCACCACAACACCAATACACTCCACTCCCAGCCTTTCTCTCAACTCTTCAATCACGAACCAGCCCCTCAGGCCTCATGTTCAAGGACACACTATACATCCTTTTAATCACTGTCATTTCTGTACATATGAGCCTACAGATCTCATCTTCCTTTACTGCCCAGGTCTCATTACCATATAGCATTACACTCCTAATGCATGCTGCATACAAAGGTCCTTTAGCAATGAAAGAACCCTCTCCATGTCAGGAGAGGTAATAGCTCCCTGAACTTCTTCCAACCACTCCTCACTCTGGCCACAGAGCTGTCTCCAGCCCCACCTCCAGCACATAACAGGTGCCCCAAATGACAAAACTCTTCCATATACTCAAGAGACTCACTAGCATGATCAATACTTTCAACCTGACAATCTTAAATGCTCTCCCCAACACACCACACACATGAAATCAACATTACCTTGCAGTCTACCTCTAATACCACTTCATCTCTTATGCACCCACTTATCACAAGCACTGCACAAGATGGAGTTAGAACTGGAGAGGTCATACTGTATATAACATTCAATTACTCCTTCCCTAAATGAGGTCTTCCTGATGCTGCATAAAATCAATTAGATGTAACAAGAATAAATAAAATACTTCACTGGAGGGATAAATTAAAATATGAGGAACATGCTTGTCACTGAATACTCAAATGCAGGTCTAAATTAGGATAAATCTAACACTAAAATCAGGCAATATATTCTTTTTTTGACTCCAGTTATTTGTAGGTTAAAAAAAAATCAACAGCATTTCCTAGCACCAAATCTGGAATGTTACAGAAAGAAATAATATAAAGGCTAAGCTGTTAAAAGAGTGGCTAATACTGACATGCAACAGAAATGAAGGAGTGATGTGATGTGGATGTGATAATGTTAGGAGATATACACTGAGGTGGTCTGGCCATGTGATGGAGTGAGAGACTAACTAGGAAAGTGTAAGTGAGTGAGGTGGAGGGGATGAGAGGGCAGAGGAGACTAAGGATGATGTGTAGGGATAGAGTAGAGAGGCATATGAGAGGTGGGTGTAAGTTGGGAGAAGGGCAACAAAATAGCAGGGGACAGGGGCAGGCAATTTGTTTGTGGCCACCACTTACAGGATTTAAGAGTCTGGCTATAGGTAGAATAGATATAAACTGACAGACAGATTGATGGGTAGATAGATAGATGGACAGATAGACAGTGCAGATTGCCTGCCTCATCCAACATACTTGACAGAGTGACTTATGTGGTGCCACAGCTCAGACAGGATGCACAACTCAAGGTCTCTGGAGGTCCATGTAGAGGTCAACCTGAGAACAACAAATTAATTATTATTTCTACGCATTTCACTGATATCCCAAACTGATGACCTTATCTAAGTCACAGTTCACTACCAGTCTTTAACCCAACATATACTTGTGTGTACTAGCTGACAACCATAAATATTTCTATCTATATATCTTTCTATCTGTAGCCAGACGCCATAGTCCTGTTAGGGGTGGCCATTTGTCTTTTAGTTGTTTTAATGGGAGGGGCACTAACCCTCCACCAACCCACTTGTAGACAGGTAGGGAAATATATACATACATTCATTAAAACTCTGCACTATTTCCTCTCAAGGAATCCCCATATTGGTGTTGGCCATGGTACAGCCAATGTTTCCTATGGACTGCAAGCTAAACCAAGTGCCAAAACCAGCTAATTACTTCCCAACAGTTGCTGCAAGCTGATGGGTAAAAAGACATTATAGATGTGTGATTAGCAAACAATATGACTCTCACCTTCAACCTAGATTCTGTGTAAAGACAGTTAGAAAAGAAGATCAGCAAATACTTGTACAGTAACACCTTGATATACGATACCCCTAGATATGATACCCCGGCTTTACGATGGGGGTAGAAATAACACCATACCCCACCTAACGATGGCCAAACCCTGGTTTAATGATGTGTTTTGATTTTTTTTTCGATTTTGATGATATTTTAGACTAAAATTGTGTTTAGGTTGATTTACAAACTCTTTTAGACTTAGATTATTGTGTTTTAGCCACAGGTGGGGTGAACATTGTCATTTTGGGGTACAGTTTACTAAACTTGATTTTTCCAGACTATATTTGACAATTTTCATATTTTATTTGTTGGTTTTAGTGAGTTATTTACAGGTGTTAGCTTAGGTTAGCTTCTTTTACAGTTCATTCATTCATTCATTCATTGCCAGACGCCATGTATCCCAGACGGGGTGGCCAAGGGCTTAGAGTTAATTGTTTTACAGGGAGGGGCACTAATCCTCCACCAACCCCACCTGACACATAGGGATGCCAACAGCATCTGGTGTTCCCAGGCAGTCACCCATCCAAGTACTAACCAGACCCAACGTTGCTTACAGTACTCAAAAGAGTTAATGTCACGAGAAGTAGGGTACTTTACAAGACTGTTTTATCTTAATTTGAAACTAATGAATACAAAGGTTATGGTTACATACAAGTTTACAGTGTTAACCCGTTCAATCCAATATCATTAATTCAAATGCTGTGCTTGCTAACACCAGATGATTTTATTCAGCCTCTGATGGACCTGTGAGTAGTAGTGAATGGGATGAAAAAGGCCATATCTAACCCTCCAGTCTGGTCCTTTCTCTAAAGCTGAATAAAACAGTCTGGCAGCAGCAATAACAGGATATAAATAAGAGTTATGCATTATTACATTCACCTACTCACTCCCTAAGTTTTAATTCTCCTTTTGTGTCAACACCATTTTCTACTAGCTATTCTACAGTACCACTAACTCCATACATCTATCTCTTTCCCTTCCACCTATCAGCAGAGTAAGGAATTAATATACTTTCTTAGTTTTCTTCAAAGATCAACTTGTGAAATGCAATAAAAATCTTTACTGGACTAAAACACGTTGGACTGATTGACTTCCCCACCATGTGCTCATCAAACCTCAGAAAAGTACTTGATAACACTTAATTTCTTGACTGTATTGGTATATACAGTAAATGAATCATGGCACTGAAGCAAAGGCTGAAATGCATGAATCTACCATAATGTGAGAATACAACATAATCAAAATCCTTTACCTTCCTTAGTTTTTGGTGCTTCTCTACTTTCATTACTGAGCACCTCAAATGTGGTTCTAATATTCTCTTTCTACGGTTCTCAAATCCTTACAGACACATTTAGATTACCCATTTTTGATGAAAGCATCACTACCATCCCCTACTGACTAAATTACCCATCTAAACTCTGCTAACTTGACCAATTCAGTCCAGTGACGTGCTTTACTGATTTATCTTAACTGCTGCCTGAAGGTTTTCTGCACATTTTGGAAGATCTGCAGTGGGGATATAAAGGAAGGCGATATCTAAACTCACCTGTTCTGAGTTTCTTAAAGGGGGAATAAATCTGTCCTAGAGATAACAAGAAAAAATGAAATATTCATCCCCATACTGATGACATTAACATTAAAAGGTGACTCACTACTATAACAATATCATATCACTTCTCAAGAGAGTCAGACATCTTGGAAAAAAATCACCCTCTATATAATTAAGTCCCACTACTAGGCAGTCATTGATTGTGGTAGGAACTTATCAACCAGTGGGAGAATGTATCAGAGGGAATCACCACTGAAATTCCCCTGAAAAATGGGAGATCTTTAAACTTATATGAATTCTCACAGGCTATGGCAAGGAATGGCTGGTTTGACATTAATAATACTCAAGAAAGTTTATTCAGTGAAGTGAAAGGATGAAGGAGATGATGACTGCTAACATGGAGGAATAAGGACACTGGTAGTAAAGCTGTACTCGACCCTGCCCCAGGGTGGGAAAGGAGGTCCAGATGATGACGAAAATGACAGAAAATATTTGCAGGAGAGAAGAATAATATGGAATGAAGAGCAGCAAAGTATAGATGTGACTGGTTATACATTAGAATATTATTTTAGATATGAAGCACAGGCAGGATGAAAAAGTAAGGTGGAATGAAGGACTGTGGATAAGTGTGGACATGGTTGGTTTGAAATTAGGATATAGGTACTTGGTAATCTTGTGAAGGCCACCCCAGATAACACTGGATAAGGTAATGAGAAATGGATATACATACAGACTACCCAATAAAATGAATGGGAGGGGAACACAGAGAGCTGAATGTCTTTCTGACATTTTGAATTACATAGAACCCATCTCACCTCCTCAAAAATGAACAACTGGTTTTCTCCTTGTGTGACACCCTGGCTACAGATTCCCTCCAGTTACAAGTAAGACCAGATGGTGTGTTGAAATCATGGCCCACACGTGTACCTATGGATTCTGTGCAGTCCGAAACATTAATTATATAACTAATGTCCTTTCCTGTGTTTTCCTCCCACATATTTTATCTACCTGTCACTATGAATCAGTCATATAATGTACGCTAAATCCATGTCATATGTAGGGTGTTCCAAAACACAATAACCTCTTTCATACAACCAGTACTGTAAACAACTCAGTTATTAGGCCATTTAGATTGGCTTTAAATTTGTTTTTGGGCTCACTTGGGTGGGTTTTGGACTTGGTTTGGGGGGAAACCCAAGGCTGGTAAATGCTCCCCATTACTTTACATGTTAAAAGTACACTAATATAGGGGTTTTACCTAAGCCGTTACTGTATATCATTAAACTGGGATGAATGTTTGCTGATTAAGAGTGATGCTTGTGTACGTAATTACCAAGTCTGTAGACAAACTCCACTGTCATGGTAGTAGCTGCCAGGGTCAGGGCCTGGAAGAAGGGGTTGATAGTGGTACCAAAACACCAGCCAGGTCCAAAGGGGGTCTGCAAAGTAAGGCAGTAGTTACTTACTGTTCAATAATACATCTTATTGATGTATTGAGTGAGGTGGAGGGGGGAAGAGGGAGAGGGAGGCCGAAGATGAGATGGAGGGATGGGGTGGAGAGGTATATGAGAGAGGGGGGTGTGAGTTGGGAGCAGGGAAGTGAAATGGCGGGGGACAGGGCGATGTGGAGGCGATTTGTTTGTGGCCACCCCAAACAGGATTGAGGCGTCTGGCAATAGACAGATAGATAGATAGATAGACAAATATCATGTAAATGTAAACAAACAAAATGTATCAAACAAAATGCCCAGTCAAATGACCCATACATTCATTCACATGTCATTCAAACCTTTGATATCTTGGCTCTACCATACAAAATTATCTGCAGTGCAAGTGCAACAATGCACCAGAACCAGCCAATTACTGTACTGCCAATTACTGCTGCAAACTACATGAGAGGGGACTGACAAGTTCATGGCCTGAGGCAGAAGGAGATGAGCTATACAGTACAGTTTTCACTGAATAAGTGTCCAGTTCATCTTGGTGAATGACTGCACAGATAATTTAAAGTTACTGAGTTTTTTTCTGTTAGAGACTAACCTGCAGATGCTATGAAAATATAAAATATCAGCCATTATGTAGAGATGCACTACCTCACTGTCAAGAGGTATCGTCCCCTAGTGTAGCCACCATGTCCTCAGGAATCTCCTTGGTTGTTAATCCCTTGAGACTGAGGCAGCAGATGACTGTACTGACACTGATCTGTGGACAAATGAAATTATTAATATCAGTTGCTATGCATCCCCACTCACATACACTCTCCTGGCCTCTCCACATGGCCAAACCATTTCCAAGTATTTCTTTTAACACTTTCAGTTGCATACATTCTTCTAGTCAGTCTCTCTTTCTCCATCCTCTCCACATGGCCAAACCATTTCAAAGTACTGTACTGTATTTCTCTTAACACTGTCAGTCACATGCACACCACCATCACAAAGCTTCTCTACTTCCTTGTATATGCCTCTGCATCACTTTCACATGCTAATTAATTACTATACCTAAACTGTCCTGTAATTTACTTTGCTCAGGGGGGGGGAGGGATTTCAAAAACTGGTCATTTCAAACAAAAAAACAATAAATCACACAAAAAAGGCAGGAGAAAATTACCTAACAAAGCCACAGCTACCAGTACTTCATGATATAGTTTAGTTGATTGCGAGAGAGAGAGAGAGAGAGAGAATGAGGAGGAAGAGGAGAAAGAGGTGAAAGAGGAAATGATGAAAAGGAGGAGGAGGAGGAGGAGGACGAGGTGGAGGAGGAAAAGGAAATGATGAAAAGGATGAGGATGAGGAGGAAAAAGATAAAGAGAGGGAAGAGGGCGAAGGAGGAGGAAGTGGAGAATGATAAAAAGAAAGAGGAATGGACAGGAGGACAAGGAAAAGAGAAAGAGGAGGAGAAAAAGGAGGAAAAAAGACAGAAGAAGAGGAGGAGGAGGAGGAGGAGGAGGAGGAGGTGGAGGAGGAGGCAGAGGAGGAGGAGGAGGAGGTGGTGGTGGAGGACAGGAGAGGATAGAAGAAGAGGAGGAGGAGGAGGAGGAGAAGGAGGGGGAGAGGAAATCGTTTCGTTTCGTTTTTAAAGGCTCCAACATGCTTGCATGTGTCGGCCTTGGTCACCTAATGGCGGCTCTCCATGCTGCACGATCCATTGCAGCCTCCCTGTTCAGTCCCTTAACCCTAAGGTCACACTTAATGACCTCGTCCCATGTCTTTCTCGGTCTACCCCTCATAACCCCACCCCTAATATTAACACTTCTCACCTTCCTCACCCAATTATCATCCCCCATCCTCTCCACATGTCCAAACCACCTCAATCTACCTCTCCTCATCACAACACCAATACACTCCAGTCCCATCCTACCTCACAACTCTTCCATTGTAAACCCAGCCCCTCCAGGCCTAGGACGCAGGGACGCACTGCACATCCACCTAATCTTTGTCATTTCTGTACGTCTGAGCCCGCGAATGTCTTCCTCCTTCACTGCCCAGGTCTCACTGCCATACAGCATTACACTCCTAACACATGCTGCATACAAAGACCCCTTAGCACGTAGGGAGAGCCCTCTCAATGTCAGGAGAGGAAAGAGCTCCCTGAACTTCTTCCAACCACTTCTCACCCTAGCCACAGAGCTACCTCCAGCCCCACCTCCAGCATGCAACATGTCTCCCAAATAACAAAACTCTTCCACACACTCAAGAGATTCACCAGCAAGTTCAATCCTTTCACGTCTGACGATCTCCACCTGCTCACCCCGGCACGACGTACACATAAAATCAGCATTATCTCGCAGTCTACCTCTGATACCATTACATCTCTTATGCACCCATTTATCACACACACCGCACAAGATGGAATTACTTCCCATGCCCTTGTGGCAAACTGCACATGGCCACTCTCCCTCGTCTTTGACAGTACCACCACCAACCCTAGATATCATCACTTTTGTTTTATCTGCATTTACCCTTAAACTCTTTTGCCCCATACCATCTCTCCACTTCCTAAACCTTTCCTCCGCCTCCCTTTCATTCTCTGCAATCAACACCAAATCATCAGCATACAACAACTCCCACAGGAGTCTGTTTCTAAAGTCATGTGAAAGGGCTTCAATTACCATAATAAACAACATGGGACTCAAGACTGACCCCTGATGCACACCAACATTCACGGAAAACTCATCACTCAAATCTCCATTCACTCTCACCTGGGTCTGAGCACCCACATACATGGCCATAACCACCCTAACCAGCCACTCCTCCAAGCCAAGCTTTCTCATTGCCCACTTCACCACCTCTCTAGGGACTCTGTCAAAGGCCTTTTCCAAATCAACAAAAACAAAATAAAGATCCCTTCTCCTACCAATATATTTTTCCTGAAGCTGTCGAACAATGAATATGGCATCAGTGGTCCCCCTACCTGGCATAAACCCAAACTGCATCTCATCAATATTCACTCTTTCTCTAATCATACCTTCTAAAACTCTCTCCATTATCTTCATTATCTGATCTAAAAGCTTTATACCTCTATAATTTCCTCTTTCCAGGGCATCACCCTTCCCTTTATACACATTTACAATTACACTCTTCAGCCAATCATCTGGGACAACACACTCATAAATAATCCTATTTATCAGGTCAGTGACTAAACTCACCCCTATATCACCTGAGGCCTTCAACATTTCGGCAGTCAACCCAGACACACCTGCTGCCTTCCCCACCCTCATCCTGCCTATTGCCTCACTCACAATAGCAGTATCAATCAAAGGCCAAGGGCCAGACACTGGATCTGCTGGCTCCAAACTTTCCCTGTCCCAGTCAAACTCCTCATTCAACAACCGGTTATAATGCTCTCTCCATGCATCTTTAATATCCTCACTGTTCACCACTACCCTTCCTTCATCACTCTTCACACACTGCTCACCTATGATATCCCGATTATCCCTCTTCACCTGACCTGCCACCCTAAATATATTTTTCCTTTCCCCATGATTTAAGTTATCAAGTAATTGTCTCTGTGACTCAGACTTTGCCCTGTATACCTCTCTCCTAGCCCTATGCTTGGCAGCCAAATATTCCTCTTTGCTACCACCCTTCTTTCATTCCCGGAAAAGCCTTCTTTTCTCCTTAATTGCAGCTTCTACACCCTCATCCCACCACCAAGTTACTTTATGTCTTGGTGGTCCTCTTGTCCAGCCGCATGTTACATCAGTAACTCTCAAGAAATTGTTCTTGAGGGCTCTGTACTGTTCATTAACGCCTCTGTCTACAGCTCCCTGTTCAACCACCACTCTCCTCAACTCGCTATACAAGGCATCCCTTACTACTTGGTTTTTCAGCTTCCATATTTTCCTCCTAGGTACATAAGTCTTCTTTTCCATCACTTGTTCTTTAAGCACCATATCACAAATCAATAGTTTGTGCTGCTGCACACACTCCTCACTTCCTATAACTTTAACATCCCTCACTAACCTCCCATCGGCCCTCCTAACCAGAAAATAATCTATCTGACTGCTATTTCCCCAGACTCATATAAATTAAACCCTGCCTAACCTCGAATGACCTAATCCAACTTAAATCAACCCAACCTAATCTAGCTTAACCTCACCTAACCCAGTCTAATTGTATTTAACCTCACAATCTCACGTAACCTCCCCATACTTAACATAACCTATTTTGAAGCAGCCTAACTGCATCTAACCCTACCTAATCCTACCCAGTCTCACTTAACCATACCATACCCGACCTAACCCAACCAGTCAAGCCTAAAATGACCTAATCCAACCGAACCTAACCCAGCCAAATAAAACCCAACTCAAAACCTATAAAAACCGACGTATTCTAAAGCAATCTAACCTAATCCGTCTATATCTAGTCGAAATGAAGCCAACCGAACCAAAAATTACCTAATCAGACCAAACCCTGCCCAAAGTGACCTAACCTAACTTTCGATCTCCCATAAAATGTTCGCTTAAGAAAGTTGGCTGCCTGAAAGTCTACGGATGTCACATCCTAAGTTTCGCCTGTTCTGTGCACACGTATAACTTCGTTCTTACCTAATTGTATCTTTACAGGAATGAGTCAAGCTCGTACTGTCCCGTGTCTAAAACTATATTTATCGTATATATCCTTAAATTTGTGAATTGTTTTGGCACACACTATTTCATTCGGTAGTGCATTCCATTGATCAATTGCTGTTTGGGAAACTGAATTTCCTTACGTCTTTATCACCTCTCTTCTTATGCAGTTTTTTGCAGTGTCCTCTTGCTGACGCTTCTCCATATGTTAAGTAATCATTTATGTCTATTTTCTCCTTTCCTGATATGCATTTATATAGCATTATCATGTCACCTCTTTTCCTTCTCTCCTGTAGTGTTGGTAGATTCAGTTTATTTAGTCTTTCTTCGTAGTTTAGGTCCCTTAAGCTTGGTATCCATCTTGTAGCGGCCTTTTGAACTTTTTCAATCTTGTCTATGTGCTTTTTTAGATGAGGACTCCAGACTACTGATGCATATTCCAGGGCTTGTCTAATGAATGATATTATCCTTCTCAGCATGTCTTCATTTATGTATGTGTGTGTGTGTGTGTGTGTGTGTGTGTGTGTGTGTGTTCTTACCTAATTGTATCTTTACAGGAATGAGTCGTACTGTCCCGTGTCTTAAACCATTTTTATCGTACATATCCTTAAATTTATGAATTGTTTTGGCACACACTTTCATCCAGTAGTGAATTCCACTGACCAATTGCCCTATTTGGGAAACTAAATTTCCTTACGTCTTTATTGCCTCTCTTTTTATGCAATTTTTTGCAGTGTCCTCTTGCTGATGCATCCCCATAGGTTATATACTTATTTACGTCTATTTTCTCCTTCCCTGATATGCATTTATATAGTATACTGTATATAATATACAGTATATATATACAGTATATATTATAAAAGAAGGAAAAGAGGAGACATGATAATACTGTATATTATATACAGTATACTATATAAATGCATATCAGGGAAGGAGAAAATAGACATAAATAAGTATATAACCTATGGGGATGCATCAGCAAGAGGACACTGCAAAAAACTGCATAAAAAGAGAGGCAATAAAGACGTAAGGAAGTTTAGTTTCCCAAATAGGGCAATTGGTCAGTGGAATTCATTACCGGATGAAAGTGTGCCAAAACAATTCATAAATTTAAGGATATGTACGATAAAAATGGTTTAAGACACGGGACAGTACGACTCATTCCTGTAAAGATACAATCAGGTAAGAACACACACACACACACACACACACACACACACACACACACACACACACACACACACACACACACACACGACCCGGTGAATTACACACACACACACACACACACACACGACCCGGTGAATTACACACACACACACACACACACACACACACACACACACACACACACACACACACACGACCCGGTGAATTACACACACACACACACACACACACACACGACCCGGTGAATTACACACACACACACACACACACACACACACACACACACACACACACACACACACAACCCGGTGAATTACACACACACACACACACACACACACACATACATAAATGAAGACATGCTGAGAGGGATAAGAACATCATTCATTAGACCAACCCTGGAATATGCATCAGTAGTGTGGAGTCCTCATCTCAAAAAGCACATAGACAAGATTGAAAAAGTTCAAAGGGCCGCTACAAGATGGATACCAAGCTTAAGGGACCTAAGCTACGAAGAAAGACTAAATAAACTGAATCTACCAACACTACAGGAGAGAAGAAAAAGAGGTGACATGATAATGCTATATAAATGCATATCAGGAAAGGAGAAAATAGACATAAATGATTACTTAACATATGGAGAAGCATCAGCAAGAGGACACTGCAAAAAACTGCATAAGAAGAGAGGTGATAAAGACGTAAGGAAATTCAGTTTCCCAAACAGAGCAATTGAACACCATATTATGGTGTTTGCAACACCTTAAACCTTCTTTAGTTATACTTGTCAAGTAGTGCCCAATTCTCTTGCTGTATGGGGCTACTCTTGGATCAGCATTATTAAATTCTTTAGGCAACTTACCTCACTCCAGTTACCTCCATATTCACTTACCTCAGGCCTTTGCTGGTTCCACCTTTATATTTTGTAGTTTCCCAACCTCCCGTCACCCATCAAAGAAATACCAGTACTATATTACAACAGACCAGCTGGCCCACGCTAGTCAGCTCCTACACAAGTGTGACTAAATAAAAAGAAAGTCATAATCCCACTGGCTGGGGAAGCACCCAGCCACCTTTCTTACCAGTTTATTTCTGTATCGTGGTAGGTGGTGGCGACTATCATCCACTCACTTGATGTATTGCTGCCTACTTCCTCCATAGCCTTTATCATTCTTTTCTGTGCCTGTCCTCCTCTCTTCCTATTTCTCACATCTTTCCTGTCACTTTTTATTGTTTTTCTTTCCTTTACAGGTGGCTTTACATTGAGTGACAAGCCAAATGATTTCCTGTAAGCCAAGAAACCATTTACAACGCTGGGTGGTAACCATATAACCAAACCATACATGCTCCCTACATGTCAACAAGTGGGTTGGTGGAGGGTTAGTGCCCCTCCCTGGAAAACAAATAACTCAAAGTCAAATAGCCACCCCTTACGGGATTATGGCGTCTGGCAATAGATAGATATCAATGTTCCCTTGTTTATGATCACAAACAAACTGCCACCATTCATACAGCAGTAAGAGAAGAGTTGTGTAAGGTCAGCAAAACACATCACTAGGACTCAGGTGCTAAAATGCCTCCTGTGCTAAACACCACTGTCCACTACTAACGAAGGCTCTCTCATTTACCTGATCAATTATCCTGTATTCTTGTCTACAGGAGCATTTTGTTAAGTGCTCAGCAGCAGATCACCATCCTCCTTTCAGGGGATGCTGACCACCAGTCCCCTGAGTTCATATCTACCTGAGTGAAGTGAAAACAATACATGAAGCTAAATGCTGAAGGATTTAATCACTCAATTCAAAATAATGATGCCATCCTTTTTCTGAAGGAATCCCCAAACTGAGGTGAGCCATGCTACTGTACACATGGCTTGTATTCTCACCAATTAAGCAAGCTCCCTAGCCCTTAGCTAGTTATTTTTGGATACAGCGGGGTAATAGGATTATGTATATTTTTTTGAAAAGTATGGTGATAGTATTATTTATTTATTCATTCATTCATTCATCATCCAATCCTACATTGCACCATGAGTATTAGAATGATTGAAATAACGTACAAAAGAACAGATCCTCATCCTGCCCTAAGGTGGGAAAGGAGGTCCGGATGATGATGATGATGACAAAAGGCCAGCATGGGATAATAAGCAAAATAAATTACTTGGGAAGAGGTGTTAGGGAGCTGCTTTGACTGACAAGAATACAGGCCATGATTTATAAAGCTGGCTAAGCACTGAGTCAAGAGAAGAATATAACAGAGGATAACTGAAGAAGGTTGGCAGACAAAAGCACATACACACAGAATATGACACCGACAGAACACAGCACATAAAGAACATGAAAGTGTAGCTACAAAAACCTGGAAGAACAAAGAACGTAACTATGAACATACAAATTTAACTGCAAAAGACTGTGTAAGCTGGAAGCAGGGCAATGAAATGGCAGGGGGACAGGGGGACATGAAGGCGATTTGTTTGTGGCCACCCCTTACGGGATTAAGGTGTCTGGCAACAGATAGATAGACAGACAACAACAAACATGCATATGAAGGGGAAAATTTAAGGTAGGTTGGTCAATGCTAGGCTGCTCCTGTAAGTAACTAATCTATAAGCGTAAGATGTAAATAGCAAACTATCACACGAGTGGATGGCACAACCTACAAGAGGCCACATTATAAGTTGTGTGGCAAGCACTGTAGCTCCATTTTGTTACTGATTTATCTTCCTTTTTGCAACTCAGTATTCTCCTGCATCATTTTCTTCATTATTATTTGCATAGAGGGGAAGAGGGAGGGGGAGGCCAAGGATGAGATGGAGGAATGGAGTGGAGAGGTATATGAGAGAGGGGGGTGTGAGCTGGGAGCAGGACAGTGAAATGGAGGGGGACGGGGCGACATGGAGGCGATTTGTTTGTAGCCACCCCTTACAGGACTGGAGCGTCTGGCAATAGATAGATAGACAGATAAGTAGACAAAGAGACAGACTGACAAATGAGGAAGTAAAGGAGCATTGTGGTGTTGATGTGGTTGAGTGTTAAGAGAAATACTCTGAGATGGTTTGGCTATGTGGAGAGGATGGAGAATGAAAGACTGACTAGAAGAGTTTGTGATTGAGGTGGAGGGGATGAGGAGAGGGATGGAGTGGAGAGGATGCAGAATAAGAGACTAACTAGAAGAGTGCATGTGAGTGGGGTGGAGGGGGAGACCAAGGATGATATGAAATGGAGAGGATGGACAATGAGAGACTGACTAGAAGAGTGCATATGAGTGAGATGGGAGGGGAGACCAAGGATGAGATGGAAGGATGGACTGGAGAGGATGGGGAATGAGAGACTGACAGGAAGAGTGCACATGAGTGAGGTGGTGGGGGAGGCCAAGGATAAGATGGAGGGATGGGATGGAGAGAGATATGAGAGAGGAGGGGTGTGAGTTGGAGGGAGGGAAGAGGACAGGGTAACATGGAGTTAGTGGCCACCCCTTACAGGAATAAGGTGCCTTGCAACAGATAGATAGACACAGATAGATAGAAAAATGGATAAAGTTACCAGATAGAGACATACCTGACACAATATATAGCAGACTGAGTGTGGAGATACCAGGCCATTCTCCAAAAGTGTTTATAGGAGCTGCAAGCCAGTACTGTTGCAGTGCTTGTTCCCCACCACACTGTAAAATAGAGAGACATGATAATATTAATAACAACAATAATAATCATCACCATAATAATAATAATATTAATAATAATAATCCATCCATCCATCCATCCATCGTCCAATCATACGTTGTCCCATGAGGAACGTAGGAGCCCAGGGCTAAGCAAGTTGGTCCTGACAATTAAGATGAGAGTGATTTAAGATGAGAGTGAGAATAATAATAATAATAATAATAGTAATAATAATAATAATAATAATAATAATAATAATACAGGATATACATAAAGGTACATCATAAGAATCAAACAAATATTGGACCTCAAAGCTGTAATCACTGGCCACTTAAACCCTATGCACATCCACCCACACCAAGAATAAGTGAAGAGTGAGTTATGTATTATTCTAACTTTGGGACGGTCCTCACAAAATGTGCAAACAAATGTCAAGTGGCAGTATTTGGTCATCATCATCGGGACCTCCTTTCCAACCCTAGGGCAGGGTGAGAAGTAGCAATGTCCAGACAGCCCAGATTTGCCCAGTCCAGTGGGCCATGCTTCCATTCACTCATCATTCAAGCCCCTGGAATCCAGGCTCTATCAGATACGCCAAAAATATTCACCACGTTCTGTAGCTTCACATAAACGTACCCGATAGAGCGGTATTTGGTAAAGATTAAATTGCAGACAACTAAGGCAATGACAGGCTTCAATAAAGCACTACTTTCTCAGAAATACGATACTAACGGAGATATGGAAGCCAACTCCACTGAACTCATTAGTGAATTGACTGTGTGTAAGGGACTGCTGGATGGAAGACCAATTTATGCAAATGCAAACCAGCCTGTCAAAAATATTCTTTCATGTGGTGATGTTTTTTGTTAATGAGCATTTCAGTGATGAGTGGTCTCTGCTCTTGGCAAATCTCATAAGTTTACCAAGACATGTAGAATCATGATAAAATAACTAAAAAGAGAAGGTAGACTCATAAGATCACCATTTTTGGTGTTCTGTGCATCTCGCATTTCATTGGCTGAGCGCCATTATGACGTAGGCTGGCGCTATGATTCTGTTTATGTCTGGTGATACACTAAACCACGGTGGTGATTCACTTATTTGTTTTTTTGCTTTAATTAGTACTTTTAATACAAATGGGCTGCTGTAGCGTCTATGGGTGTAGCGGGAGGAGTAAGGGAACTGTTTATAAACTCCATAGATTCCCAAAAAACAGTGAAATCAGAAAAAAATGGATAAGTTTGTGCAGAAGAGCAGACACATTTTCTCCAGATGCTGGCTGAGTCTGCTCTTATCATTTTAGCCAGTCCCAATATGCCAGACATTTGAAATACGAACTTCTGTCCAGGAACCACCTGCTAAGGTTCGCCTACTGAAACCTGATGCAGTTCCAGACATAAATCTGCCAAAGAACACATGAAAATAAAGGTAGGTACCGTAGAGTAAAATGGCTTGCACATACATGGTGATGGAAGTCATCTAAAATAACTGTTAACGATTGTGTTGATCACAGCAAATATCTAGCAGAATTTTTAAACATATTTTCATGGACTATGGAAAATTTAAACTTCAGTGGTGTGGTCTTGAGACAATTTACAGTAAATGAGTTATGAGGCAGCTTCCAATATGGTAATGCAGAACATTTACTTTTAATTAATCATCCTTTGCAGACATAGAGAGATATGATTATTTTTGTAATGTTAGCATTACCCACAGTAACGTTAGGATACTTGTTAAGTTACATCTATTTGCATAAGGCTGTATAAATACTGGCAAGTTTTTACAAGTAGGCAATAAACAGTTCAGGAATATTATATGTGTATAGTATACAGTACTCCCTCAGGATCAGTGAACCCCCATAATCCCAGTTGGAAATAATAACCAAAATAATTCACATAACCTAACCTGAACTGCACATTGCCAACTTGTAAAATACCTAAATACCAGGGTGAAAATGAGGTCATGTTAGAGTTATTTTACCAAGGTGCTGTTCATGTTTTGGAACTATAATCCAGGCTCTATCATCATTTACAGAATCATCCACAACCAAAAGGCAGAAGCGGATTACTGAAAGGAATAGCAGGAAGCTTGTTGCAGAATTGGTGTGGAACTCAAGTGGTTCAACTACAATTCAACCATCCCCTGAAAATGATAGGCCATCAGATGTCTGGTGTACACTGAATTTCCTCTTAAAAGGTACAGTAGCTGTATATTACTGTATTACAAATTACAGGGGCAGTTGCAAACCAGCTGCAGATGGGCCTGCTGGCCTGGCAGGACTGGGGCTAACCAAAACTAACAACAACATTTTGCATGCAGAAATGTCAATAAGGATTTTTGCCCATTGGCAGTAATTAAGAAGTAAAGTTAGCAAGATTTTTACACACTGCTTTTTTCATATTGCTGGTACCTGTAAGTGATTTAAACTTTACAAAAAAATGGACAGGTTTATTGATTGAGCAATAATTCATATTTTGGATCCAATTACAATACAGTTTGGGTACCATATATTGGAGTGAATGTTATTTTTTTTTCATAAGGTTCATTATCACCCCATTGAAAAAACACTAAAACATTAACTTTCACAGGTATGGTTATGCTTCATTTAAAGTAAATCAGATTTAACTAGTGCTCATACCTGGCCTTCAAAATATGAACATTGAAGTTTGAGTTCAACCCTAATATATAATTTTTAACCCCTTTTGACTACATAGTGGTGTATGCTGATGAGCTGTAATATATAAAGGAGGAAGTATGAACTTGTAACATGCCATCACAATATGTCGTACGCTATTATGTAACCTTGCCTAACATGCCCTTATTACTTCCCTTTACTAAGTTTTACTAACACTTCCCTTATTACCCTATTGCACTATTTTCACCTCCTTCAAGAACAATTTCTTTGATTCCTTCCACTTCTCACTCAAGTTCCTCCTCCTAACCTCTCTTACTATCAATTTTACCTCTCTCCTACATATATTTCCTGCTTCCTTCTCTCTATTTCTCCTTGCCCTTTACTTCTCATCCATTTCTTATACACTTTCTTCTTTTGTGCCAGAGCCACTTTCACCTCATCACATCACCATGCTGTTCCTTGCTCTCCCTTGCATCTCCTCCTCACTCCACATACTTCCTCACATGCTGCACATATTTCCTCCACAAATATCTTGTTCATTTCTTCCACATTGCTCATCTGTTCCCATTCGTACCTGTCTAATCGCTCTTCCACTGCTCTCTTATATTCTTCTCTTTCTCCTTCAGTCTTTATACCATAATATACTTATTTCAGGTGCTGTTACTAAAGAGGATACTGTTCCTCCTAGAAATACTGGTCATCCACAATCAGCTCCTACCATGCCTACAACCAGTGCTGAGCACCTGCCATCAGCTCCTACCATGCCTACAACCAGCACTGAGCACCTGCCATCAGTTCCTACCATGCCTACAACCAGCTCTGAGCACCTGCCACCAGCTCCTTCCATGCCTACAACCAGCGCTGAGCACCTGCCGTCAGCCTCTGCCATGCCTACAAGAAGCGCTGACCACCTATCATCAGCCTCTGCCATGCCTACAACCGGCGCTGACCTCCTGCCGTCAGCCCTTGCCATTCCTTCAGCCAACATCAGCAGTATGTCAAAAGCCTCCTCTAATTTGCCACTGACACTGGTTGATGAAAATTTTTTACAATTGCAGTTGGAGAAACAACAGAGTGATACTGAAAGATTAAAAAAAGAAAATTTAAAGTTGAGATATAAAAATAAAATGTTAAAAGTTGACCAAAAAATAATAATTTTTGCCATTAATGATGCAAAGCAGTGTATGAAAAATAATACAGTAAAGGCTGTTGAGGAATATCTGAAACCATACTTCACTGATACTCAGATCAAATGTCTAATACCCAAAAGATCAGCAAGACATTGGACTGAAGATGACATTGCCTTTGCTCTGACTGTTAGAAGTGTGAGTGCCAAATGCTACAGATGGATGCGAAAGCACTGGAAACTGCCTCTTCCTTCAATTTCGACTTTGAATAAATGGGTTAAAGATATTAATTTTGAACCAGGTATTCTAAACTCAGTATTAAGAATGATGAAGGCAAAAGGACAATCCATGACCAATGGCGAAAAAGCATGCATGATATCGTTTGATGAAATGAAAGTTGACAGGTGTTATGTGTATGACAGAACTGCAGACAAGCTTTATTGTAGCCATGAATATGTTCAAGTTGTTATGGCTACAGGCATTATTGGCAATTAAGCAACCTGTTTATTATAATTTTGACACAAAAATGACCAAGGAACTGTTATTTTCCATTATTAACAGTGTTGAAGAAGTAGGTTTTGAGGTGTGGGGTACAGTATGTGATATGAGTGGTTCCAACAGAGGCTTGTTCTCTACTTTAGGGATAAGCCAGGACACCACATCTTTCAGAAATCCAGCTGATGAAAGTAGATGTGTCTATGTATTTGCTGATGCTCCATATCTGTTAATGTTAATTCGAAACAATCTCCTTGATCATGGAACAGAAACACCCTTAGGACCAGTCAGTAAAATACCCTTGTTTGAATTGGTTGATTATGAATGTGGTGACTTTAAAATGGCATACAAAATTAGCAAACAATCTCTACTGGTTACTGGTTCAGAACGGCAAAAGGTCAGAAGTGCAGCACATCTCCTCTCATCTTCAGTGGGCAAAGCTATTAAACAGCTGGGGAAAAATCAAGTTTTGAAAAGTGGCAACTGGAGGGCAACAGCTGATTTCATTCTTATTGTTGACCAGTGGTTTGATGTACTGAATTCCAGTGGTGCAGAGGATAAGAAGGAGAGAGAGAGCCATTTTGCCATTCCTCTTACCAAATGGACATAATTAATAAAATGATCTCTTTGATTATCAAAAGTATCAAACAAAGTGTATCCTTTTCAGAATGGAATTGTCATTACATCTAAATCACTTGTTTCCATGTATGATGATTTGCATAAAAGATTTGGATTCACTTACTTATTCACCAGACGCTTGAATCAGGATGTTTTAGAGAATTTCTTTGGGGTGATTCGTCAGATGGGTAGTTTTTACGACCACCCTTGTCCAGTTACTTTCAAACAGAGAATCAAGAGATATATACTACCGGTAGGTCATAAACAAGTTCTTCTATCTTTAAAAGCAAATACTGAATTTGATGGAGATGATCCAAGTATTGCAAAAGGATTACAAAATTGTAAAGCTTGTAGTTCACCTATTAAAAAGAATTCAGCAAACATCTTAGACAACCTCTGTATTAGTGCAGATTTATGTAGAGATATTGTGGTTGAAGACTCGGTAAATGATGACACTATGGATGAAACCATCTTGGTTGATCAACATTGTATACCAGAAAATGAAACTGAAGGACATGCTTATGTTTTAGAATATATTGTCAACAAGTTTAAAAAAAAAAGATATCCCTTCCTTGGTGGAGTAGCTGATGCCTCTTCTGGATCTGGATAAGTTTAATACAAGTAATGGAGGTCTTGACCGCATGATGCAGCAATATGCTACAAAATTTATGATGGCTGAAAAGGTTTTTCAAGATAGTTAGCATGGAGACAGGTTAAGAGCAGGGAGCAACTCACTTGGATCAATGGTCAACAAGGCAACAAATATCATCCCTGAAATTCCTAAAGATGTCATAGAATTCTCATCTGTGCTGCAGATTACATGTTTTGTATACGGAAACTGAATAAGGAAGTGAGTCTCTGGTAACATGCGAAAAAAGTTTAAGAAAATTACAAAAACAGTCAAATAATATTAGGTAGGCTGAAATAATGGAGGTAGTTAAATGTCTATACTCAATTCATTGTTTACAGAATGTCACATGTTATAATAATGAGTTATGTAATGAAATTAGTATAGGCTAATTCCTTATACAGTACAACCTCTGAGGCTATCATTGTAAAATAACTAGAAATCTCTTGTGTTTCTCAACATACTGTGTATGCTCTTTACTCATAAGCTCTTACAAGTATAATGTGATAATACATCTGTGATTTTAGACATTTATGCAATGTATAATTCTTTTTTACTTAAAGTTTGATAACAAGTGTGCTAACATACTCACCAAAGATAAGTATGCTCTCTACCCATAAGCTGTGGGCAGTATTATGTGATAATCTGTTATTTTATATATGCAATATATTAAAAAAAATAAAGCAATCTATAGTTGTGTATGTATTTAGTTAAGTCTTTTATACAACCTCTGCAAAGTATTACTACAAGTGAAGGTTTGGTTCTCAGGCAAAGTAAGTAGAAATAAGGTGACAAAATCATTAAAGGAAAATACAAAGTAATTTTCTGCCAAATGTACAACCTAATCGAATGTTAGTCATTTTAAGAAACTACAATCCATTTTTAGGTTATGTAACCATGCTACATTCTGTCAATTATGATGAAGTTGCCAAAATGAAAGCATTATTATGTTACTTGAACTAAGGTTCCATAGAAATAAATCAAGCAATAAGTACTGTAATAGTGTTATTGTCGTCACACTCTACATAATAAAACAGCTGGCCAAAACCATGGTGAGCATGGGATACGTCTCATTATTCTGACTGTGATGGTGAGTTAATGTATGGTAAAACTGCTAACGTAGTTCTTATATGAAAGGGAAAGTTATCCCCTGCAACTAAAATGACTGGTCAAAATCTGCTTGATAACCTCATATTATATTGACATGTACTGTATATGCATATACATATCATTAGTGTAGATGTCTGCAGCAAAAGAACAGAAGATACAAATTTTTTGGTCTGGTTTGACAGAGCCAATTTGGTGCTCCTGGTGACGTCACAAGGGAGCATGGAGCAGGTGGCATGGGAACGCCAAACAATGGGCGGAGCTTTACCACCATACGTGCTAAGAGTCTACCTTCTTTGTAGTTATTTCTTTATCATGTGTAGAATAGCCACGATGGTTATGTTACAATTTTGACCCATGAAACTGAGTTAGGCTGGCCAGCTAGGTAGCAGAAGACACTCTGGAAGTCCCTCATTAGCACAACAGCAAGAATTTAATGGGTAACCAAATTACAGCTCTTTATTTGTGTATTAGTTATACAAATATATGCTATTGCCATTATATAGATATAAATAAAGAAAGAAGTGCCTGTTAGAAATATAATAAACATCGATCACTGTAATGGTGATACACCATACCTCCCAGTTCTGTTAAACATAATATGCTGTCTGAGTTAAAGTTTTACAGTGAAAAATTTTCATGAAAGTTAAGTGAAATCATGATCTCATTCAAGCGCTGAGTCTGGCCTTTACAGTAAGTAAACAGTACATTTAAGTGAAGTAAATACAGAAGAACTAAGTACATAATAACTTATTCCATTACAGTATTTAGTAAGTGAAAGCATTAAAAGAATAAATTAAAAAATATATATATATAATAAAACAGGTACTGATGCTGAAGAATTAAAGGTGATGAACAGAAATAAATGCTGCATCAAAATGCACATGACCTCTAGTTGTAGATGTTATAACACTCATTAAACAAGTCTTCAAATTGCAGAGGTTTGAATGGTGGGTAAATAAATGTGAAGGCCATTAATCAATGCACCTGACTGATATTTATTCCCACTTGACCATTTCTTTACTTAATTTCTCAGGATGCTGCCTGCATCTGCCTTAAAGACCTGCACTCACCTCAAGCCACACAGAACACCTCCTCCTATTCACACTCACTCCTCCTCCAATCATGTACCACTGACAGAACCAGTTTCTTTTCGAGGTTAGAGGAAATACTGAAGTTTGTTTGACTGATATTTAAACATGTTAGGTTAAATATAAGTGGGTCAAAAACACCTTAAAAACACCCCATTTTACCCATATGTGCTGCACCAGCAATGTGGGTTAAAAACACCCTGCCCCAGCCAAATGATTATTGGCTCAATGCTGTCCCCAGTTGGCCTGTTATCATCATCATCATCAGCAGCAGCAGCACCTTCTTTCCCACCCTAGGGCAGGGTGGCAGGGTAGCAACATCCAGACAGCCCAAGTTTGCCCAATCCAGTGGGTCACGCTTCCATTCACTCATCATTCAAAACCCTTGGAATCCTGGCTCTATCTGATATGCCAAAAACATTCACTACACTCTGTAGCTTCACAAAATGTATCTGACAGAGTCAATACAGAAGGTTTACTGCAGTGTATGCTTATTACATTGGTAATGTCATCAAGTGGTGGCCAACAAGTTAGCATGGGGTACAAAAAATGTAGTTATTACATGCTGTACAGATTACTGCTTACCGTATGATAGAACAAAGAACAGTCCTGTTGAAATAATAAAATGTCACTGTAAGACTTCACCTATTCTGGTTAAACATAATATGCTGTCTGAGTTAAATATAAAAATAAGAATAAAACATACTCTTCAAGTCTAGTCTGACATATAAACATATACTTAAGTGAATAAAGAAGAATGTACATAATAACTTATTCCTACAGTATTTAGAATAAACATTAAAGATAAATTAAAAAAAATATATATATAATAAAACAGGTACTGATGCAAGAATTAAATGTTGAACAGAAATAAATGCTGCATCATTAACCCTGTTTAATTATAACAATTAAACAAGAAACAATAATGGGATAAATAAATGTGAAGCAAGATACAGTATAACCTTGACCTAACAAGACAGATGCTGCCTTGCATCTCCCAAATACTCACCAGAAAGAACATCTCCTATTCAACACCTCCTTAAATGTACCACCCAGTTTCTTTCCAAATTAAATACAGTTTGTTTCTGATATTTAAACATGTTAGGTTATATAATGGCAAAACACCTTAAAAAACACATTTACCTATAGTCACAGCAATGTTTAAACACCCTCCCCACATCATTATTCCAACCAAGCTTCCCATCATCATCATAAGAATCATCCACAAACGATCACACATAGACACAAGCATCCAGTGGGCACCTTCCTTCACTCACAATTCAAACTTGGAATCGCTCATCATATGCCAAAACATTCACCACACTCTGTACTTCACATGTATCTGACAGAGTCAATACAGAATTTCTGCAGTGATACTATTACATTGGTAACACATCCAACAAGTTAGCATGACAAAAGTGTATACATGCTGTACAGATGCGATGCTTATGGTAAAACTCATCTTGGGTCCTTCTTTGTCTAAATGAACAGTGTCAAGACCTCTTGCTGCCACAGCCACCATAAGGAGGGGCACTGGTGGCCACACCTTGTCCTTCATCTGAGGATTGAAATAAAGAAATGGTTACAGATGGTTCTTTAAATCTACTCTCTAATACTTTTTAACATACCCAACAGCGAAACATATTAACATTATTTCACTTAGTACCATTGAGTTAAAATGAACAATATACCTAAGCAGATTTTGTCTTTATCAATGAAAGAAAAGTTGAGGGCATTCATTGTTAAACCCTGTCACACTTAACTATAGAAAAAATAAAAAGTCAATACTCTGATACAAGGTAAGCAATTGTATAACTGTTGCAATAAAATATAACTAAAGGTGAAAAGCAAGATACAGTATAACCTTGGACCTAACAAGAAAACAATAAAGATAAAAGAAAACACCAGCCTTTGCAGAGGGACAACTCCCAAGCATACCACAGTGAAAGCAGGACACCGTACACAAACACCTGTATGCACTAAGAAAATGAGCAACATATCTATTTTTATCAACATTACACAGTTTTAATTTTGCTGATTTTCAGCAAGCAAAAAACCTTAGCATGATTAAGCGATACAGAATTTTAATGGCAAGAATAAATGAGACAAACACATCTATCCTAGAAAGTCATAGGATGACTTAAACACCCCTCACCCTATCATACACTTCCAACCAAGTCTTATCACAAAATGGGATAAGAATTATCCAAAAAGAGGAAAAGAGGAATGCACACAATAGAACTAATAAACAGAGCATCCAGTGAAATGGGCAGCACAACCTTTCACACACAATTGAAGCCTTCAAAATCTTGGTCAGCTTCTCATTATGGTGCAAAACTATCCATATAAACTTCACTTGTACTTTTCCTGTTTACATGCAGTTATGTGTGCACCTGTGACACAAAGTATTCCCATGGACTCCCTTAGCAAAAAAACAAAATGTGCCATAACTGTCTTATGCATCTATTTTCACATTTTGTCCTTCTATCTTAATCATCTCTTACTCCTTTTTAACTTCCACACCTCATTTTCTCACACATTCCTTCACCATTTCCAGCCATCATCTTGGCCTTCCCTACCTCCTTCCACCTTTTCCCATCAAGTGCACACAACAAATTCTATTTAATAACATCATTGAAACAATACTTCCAATGAAAGGTAAGACTTTGAAATAAGACTTTTCCTATACAGTTCTGATACAGTAGTGTAATTTGTAGTAACACACCAACAAAGCTGCAATGACAACAAAGATGCTGTATATATAGATATAGATTTTATATACAGTAAAAAAACCTCTTTTAAGTTGGAATAATAGGGGCTGGAGGCCATTTTGAGTTCACTAAATTTCTAACTTATGGAAAGTGTGAGGCATCCTGACTAACCAGAAAAAAATTCCTTACCATGTTTGCAGAGGGTGTAAATCTAAGCATAAGGAGGAAGGGCCTTTTGGTAAGATATAGGAGGTGTTATGGGGCACAAGATCACTGTACTGTGCAACATTTCCACTTCTAGTGCAACATTTTTTAACCATAATCACAATTGCACTGCCTTACACTTTATATACAGGCCTTAAGAACACTATTACACTATACATACACTTAATATAGGCCTTAATCACTACTGTTGAGAACTATTGTATGCAAAATTAATCACTATCAGAGTTACTGCAGAAAATTTGTGCAGGCAACTCTGAGCTGACATGACACACCGTGGAGGAAGCTGGGATATGGGATTTGGCCGGGAAATTTTACATCTTATGTGTTGGTTTTCAGACTGGAAGCCACTATGGACCCCCTCACAGGCTAAAACACGATGACTATAGTGCGTCATGCCAATATTGGGTTTCCATTGGATGACATTTTACAACTTAGGGATTTTTTTCTAGGATTTTTAAGACGATATTTTGAAAATCTATTCCATCCAACATATAATCCTATGTTGCCCCATGAGAAGCATAGATGAGTCTAAGCCTGGCAAGTTGGTCCTGACATTTAAGATGACAGTGACCAGCCTCACTCATCCCTGAGTGGCATTTGATGAGCAATAAGCCCCAACCATCCCTTGGATATAAACCTATACAAGCTCAATCCGATTGGAATGCCTTGATTTCCCACTAAACCACCAGGGCGCCATAATTTGGACACCTGGTTAAAACCGAGCATAGTAAGTGGCTTCCTGATGTACAGAAAAACTGTTTATTTGTCACTCAGTGTAGAGTCACCCATAGGCAGAAGCAAGAGGAAAGAATGAGGGAAAGAACAACAGAAGAGGGAATATACTGTACTGTATTACAAATTATTTACATTTAGAGTAGACATTCAGCAGAAATACACCAGATTACGCTACCACTACTGCTATTACTACTACTACTCCAACTACCACTACCATATACCTCAACTTGCCCAACAATGTCTTCAGTAAACCCATTTCATACATATTCAGTGGCACAGCAATGCAGTGCTACAGCTAGTTATCCTTTCCACAGCACTTCTTTGTGATGAGCATCATATTCTAGTGTTTAACTATTGTTCAAACTCAAAAAATTCAAGATGCTGAGAATTTTCAAACCAGAATGAAGTGTATAGCAGTTTTTTAATAGGCTTTTTGTTACAGTTCAGTTTTCAAGACTGTGAGTTGTCACTTTTAGACCAAAGTAAAGTGAAATGAGTATAGTATATTATAATGTTCATCCTTACAAGATCATTTTCAAGATGAGGGGCAGTTTAGGCCAAGTTCAAGCAAAGAGTATGGCTGCTTGATGAGCAAGGTAGGCCTAAATTGTCCTTTGTTGCTTATTTGTAGCATTTCATTTTTTTAATTCATCACCTACATTGCCCCATAATAAATGCAAAAACAATGACATGCTACAAATTCAAGAGCTGTTCAAAAGGACAAATCGTTAGAAAGCCTGGCTATCAAAGCAAGCCTAAATTTGTCCATTTGCAGCTCTTTTCTAGCACAGAGGCAAAAAGACAATATGGATAAATCTACATCTCATCCTTAACACTTCTGGACTAACATCATATTCAAGAATTACTCATTTATGGATGATGAATTAAACTCTTGTTACAGCTCAGGAATACGGATGGAAAGAGAATTTTAGGCCAGGTTAGGGTAAACCTGTATACTGCCATTTACAGTAGACTGCTTCATCATGGTCAAAGGCTCAGCAAACATTTTAGCCCCTTGATGCCAGGATTCCAGGGGCCTGAATGGTGAGAATGGCCATGTGGCTCATTCAACTGGATGAACACTGGTTAGTATCTCATTCTATCAAGTTTTTTTCTGCCTCTCTGGACCCTACCTTGGGGTGAGAAAGGTGTGGATGATCCCAGTAACACATCAGCCACATATTCTTGTTCCTATAGCCAGTTTTCTAATAAAGGGTCATTCCCATGACTAACATGAAGATGTGGTTGCATGGACTTTGACAAACCTTAACTAGGGGTTAGGAATGAGTCTATTGTTACCATACTCTATCATCATCGATCATCCGGACCTCCTTTCCCACCCAAGGGCAGGTAACTTGGTCTAAATTTGCCATCCCTCCATCTTAAATGCTAAACTGTAATACTAGACAAATATCAAAATATAAGGCTGGTCACTTAAGTGCTATGGGATGAATGCAGAGACAAACCACTGTCTTTCTACCAATAAGCTCTGTGAAATAACCCACAAAAGAAAAATATGGACCTAGTTATTGTAATGCACCTATAGTCAAACTAACCCTCTCAAACTGAATACACTTGGCCATCAACTAACTGAAAAGGAGCTAGGGATCTTTACAAAGTTGTTGCATGGAAAACTGAGCCTTAAGTATGGAATGTTTCTCCTTGGTTACTAGTCAAAATTACTCACCCAATCTTACTACACCTGGCTATTGTAAATTAACTGAAAAGGGACAAGGGATCAGTGTTAAATAAGATATTCTATACCAAATTTAGAATTCAATTTGTATCATCGTATCAAAGGCACCAACATCCTTGCATGCATCAGCCGTGGTCACCTAATGGCGGCTCTCCACGCTGCTTGATGGGTTTCAAGTCACGCCGGCCCCTAGTTTTGCTGGCCCTAGCCACTCTGGCCTCCCACCCTAGTCACACCGACCCCCTTTCCTGGACAGAAATCCAGTCGTTACAGCTGTTATTATTACTCATTTTTAGCTAACCTAATCTATCTATTATTAGCTAAGGGTCGGAGTGACTAGGGCGGGAAGAGCTATGGGCCGGGATGAGTCATTTCCGCTCTGATCCACCATTACATCTCCTATGCAGCCACTTATCACAAACACTGACCAAGATGAAGTTATTTCCCACACCCTGCAGCAACATACACATGGCCACACTTCCAATGCTTTTACAGTATTGAAACCTGCACTACATATAATCAATTTTATTGGTGAAAGTCTGCTGTATGTATATCTAACCCTCTAGAAAAGCCTCTTAAGCTATATAAAGCCATATGGAAGTAGCAGGCACAAAAATAATAAGATATGGTTACGGCATACTGACCAAAGTCGTATCCAGCTAAATGTCCTCTCCAGCAATAGTGTTATGATGGTTGTGGTTGCTCTAGTAGTGGCTATGATAGTTCTGGTAGCTGTGGTGGTGGTAGTCCTGTACAGCTAAATGCCTTGATGCCGGAAAGGTGCCCACAAATTACTTCACCTCCATGTCATGTTGTTTTTTGCCATCATGCTGTCCTTCCCCCCAAACTCACACCCCTGAAAAAGAACATTCATATAAGCCATGACACTAAAAACTCCAGGAAAAATATCAATGGGTAAGCTTTAGAAATACTCAGGAATGTTTGCAAGACACGCTAAAGTCAATATTATCAGCATAAAAACAAATTAATGGGAAGAAAAAGGAAAAAAAATCACATAGAAAAATGGAAACATCCTTCACCAGTCACAGCTCCAGCCAGGCTGACCAAAGCTGGCAGATTCCACCAATCTCAACATTCTTTCCCTCCACTTGTTTCCTGCCCCCTCCATCCTCCCCCACACCAGTTCCCACCCCCTCTATCCCTCCCTTCATGTCCATTCTTTCCTCCTTCCTGCCTCTCCTCCACCCCATCTCTCTCTCCTTTCTTCCTTTTCCCTCCTTGTCTTTCCATTTCTGGTCATCCTTCTTCCCTCTACCTCTTCCACTTCCCTGAAAAGCAGCTTCTCCTCCATCCCCCTCTCTCCTCTCTTCCTCTCCCCCTTCATCCCCCTCCTTCCTGCCCCCCTTATGCCCTCTCCCTCCCCTCCACTCCCTCTCCCTCCCCCTCCCCTCCCTCTCCTGCAACATACAACAAGGGGGGATTAGAAGTAATAGGAAAAAAGGGTGTATTAAGATACAAAAGTAGATACTACTGTCTGTTCAGTCACTGAGGTTCATTTTATCATTTACTTGATAAAAAAACTGCCTCCTGAAAATAAAATCACTTTAATCCTACTGGGGCTCTATGAGGCAGAACCTGGATGAAAATTTAATCACAGCAGCAAACATGTAAGCTTTGTAGGTTATCTTGATAAAAAAATCCAAGTGAAATGTGCCAGTGATATACACAGGGTCCCCATTTATGCGACAATTTGGTGGACAAACAAGCACACATAAATGGAAAATGCATAAATGGAACCGCAGGCCTTATGGGAAAAATGGAGTTTGGTGGACAGACATTCCCCACTTTAGGGGCTAGAGTTATGATTATATTATTTTCACACTCACATGGACATTAATACTCCTCTATTATAAAGAACAATGATATGTATTCCAACTAAGGTACAATAATAAACAAAGAACAATGTACAAATCGTTGTTTACCGTAATTCTACCAAGTTGCAGGGAAGGTGGCCCCATGTTGTGGGCGAGGTTACTGCTCATCCTCTTCCACACTAATGCTATCACCTAACACTGCCCCAGAACACCTCATAGCATCCACCTCTTGAATGATCAGCCTTCAAAATCGTGATCACTCACAACAGACATTACATCATCATTCTGGTGCAATGGGCCTGGCTTGGTCTCGAATACAGTGCGGCAGGCTGGGCTGGCTGGCCGGGTTGGGCTGGCTGGGACAAGATGAGCAATTTTTGTTATTAATGTTTGCTTCCTCCTGTTCACTTTTTTAATGTGCTGTTCTTTGTAGATGTGAAACATGTTGTCAATGGCATGAATCACTTCTGTTTTGCGAATGCTTGACTGCTCGTTTGCCATTAAGACATCCTTCAATTCATCTACAGCTACCAAGATAACACAAATGTTTGCTATAGCGAGTTTTCCTGCAGATGTGACTTGCAGGGATTAAAGCTGATCCTGTAGACTGTCCTCAATTGCTGTAGCACTCATGATGTCTTCTGGGGGTGGGGTCACTTCACCAGCTGCACTAATCTCTGCTATGTCCTCAGGAGTCATCTCACTAAACCCGGGAACCTGCCTTGCTGCCTCTACGGCTTGTGTAACACTGTCACCCATGTTCTGCACTTGTCCGTGCTGCTCACTAACTAGAATGGGACAGAGAGGCTTCCAGGGCATGATAAATTGTAGCATCACTGATCTCGTTCCATGCCTAAAGAAGATTATCCACTGCACTCTTAACGGTGAACTGGCACCGGAACTGGTGCACACTCAGCACTTAGTGGTCAGCCTGGGGTAGTGGTTGTGGATCATCAACTTCCTTATCTTCTTCAGCCTGGAGCTAAGGGTTGTTAATGTCAGCATCCTCGTCAGCCTCAGCAATGATTTAACAAATTTCTTTCCCCAATTTCACAGTTCTTGACCTCTGAAGCTTATAGACATGCATTTGATAAAAAGCGCTTTCACATTAGCAATGATTTCTTGATCTAACGGCTGGACCACACTTTGTAGAAGTTAGGGGGAAGAAGCACAATCTTGACATTGGGATGAAGATCTGAATGGATAGTCAGGGTGATTGTGTTGTTGTCCATTATTAGCATAACTTGAAAGGGTATCCCTAACTGTTGACACTTTAACTTTGCATCTGGCACAAAATGCTTTAACAGCCAATCCTTGGTTGTTGACGAAGTTCATCCGGTCATTCTGGGTCACCCTCCAGTAAACAGGTGCATTGCTCATGTCTCGCAGGTGCTTGAGCACCTGGGATGCTTTGCTGTGTGTACCACCATAGGCTTCATTTTGTGAGTGCCAGTCAAGTTAAACAAAAGAGCACAGTTATTCTAGACTTATGTGCTTTTCTGCCGTGAGCTTGCTTGATTTGTTTTGCGAGGTAGGTTTGACTTGGGCATTCTTTTGTATGGTAATCTAGCTTCATCCATGTTATAAATGCAGTCAGGACTACAGCCTCCCTCGTCGATTAGCTCCTTCAGATAAGTAGAAAACATCCCAGTTGCCACACTGTCTGCTGGAGGGCACTCTCTCCGGTCAGCTTCACATTACAAATTCTTTCTCCTTTCCAGGAAATGCTGTAACCACCCATTTGATGCAGTAAACTTACCTGGAGGGGAGTTCGACTTTGTGGCAAATAATTTGGTAAAATGCCTTTGCTTGCTGTTTAATTTGACGCTTGTCCAGTGGTACCCCCTCTTGTTCTTTCCTCGATATCCAGATGTTCAGAAACTTCTCCATCTTTACCACTCGATCGTTCAGGGTGTGGGTGTGAGAGTCTAGGCCAGACGAGCCACAGGCCTTGATGCTTTTCAAAATTTCCACCTTGTTCTTCCAAATTGCTCTCACTGATGATTAAACCCAACCCCATTGCTTTACCAATGGCTGTAATACCCTCACCATTCTCTTTTCTCTTCGATAACATCTCTCTTCATCTGTAGAGCGATACTCTTACTTTTCCCTCCTTGACTTAGTGGTGCATAATATTATTAATAGCAGCCAAACGATATGCAACTCACACTGTGCGAAAATAAGCAAAATTGTGCAACCAGCAAACAATCACAAAGGTCACGGAGGGCAAGCAAGGGGCAAGACTGAGCACTATGTTCAAATGGCGGGAGCGGCGGAATACTGCCCAACTATGAAACTGTCTCACAAGTGGCGTAGTAGCTACGCACAGCCAGCCGGCGGCAACTACACTCATTCACTAGTGATGGGCGCATACTCACTTATTCCGGTAACTGATTATTTTGATTACTTTTACCTTAAAATAGATATTACATGAATATATTGGTAGAGAATAAAGTACTGTATAAAATTTTATGAACTTCGGTGAACACTCTCTCTCTCTCTCTCTCTCTCTCTCAGCCAGGCACAGCCAGGCCACCACAGCTTCGCATAAAATGATGGAGTGCACGCATAATTGTGTTTCTCCCTGGAATTTAGGCCACTATGTGTAGCAAGCCGCATAAAATGACTTAATTTCGCATAAACTGATAACTACTGAATGAATATTTTGCCGCTTGCATAAATGTAGAAATGCATAAACTGAACATGCATAAATGGGGGCCCACTGTACTTTCAATACAGGTGTCATTAGAAGCTCTATGCCAACAGTTTCTCTGACTGCCAACAGGTTTTTTAATGTTATTTTGGGGCATCCTTGGGATATCTGAATAGTGGCTTGCTGTCATACCAAAATTCCCATGGGACATTATTTTGCTGAACTTACTACATGACTAAAGGCCTCACCACAACTATGACAAGCTGTAAAAATGATGACAATCTGGGACAAGTTAAAGTGAATGAACTATAGTCCTTATTCAGCATGCACTGTTTGGATGAATTGTCACATCCATTACTAAATTATACAAGATTCTGCCAATGGATGAAGAATCGGGTCAGTCTAACTTACCATCAAATTAGAATAGGAATGTCCCAGCAAATGCCACCATCCAAGTAAACACTGGCCTGGAACATCTTGCTGACCAGTTTGATGGTGACAGGCTGGCAGCGCTACACCAAAGTGCTGGCTTCAAAGAGGGTGTTGCCCGTCTCTGAAAAATAATAATAATAATAATAATCTATATACCTCTCTACTGTATCTATAGCCAGATGCCTTAATCCCATTAGGGGTGGAAAAAAAATGATATTAATGTCTTCAAAGGGGAGTGTCGTCTGCCTTGAAAAAATAATAACTTGTCGCTTCGTTTTTGAAGGTTCCAACATGCTTGCATGCATCAGCCTTCATCACCTAGTGGCGGCTCTCCAAGCTGCTCAATCTCTGGCAACTTCCCTATTCAGTCCCTTTCTTTATCCTTCAGGTCACACTCAATGACCTCATCACAGGTCTTTTTTAGGTCTACCCTCTTTACCCCCAACATTAACACTTCTCACTTTCTGTACCCAGTTATCATCCCTCATCCTCTCCACATGCCCAGACCACCTCAATCTACCTCTCTCCTCATCACAACACCAATACACTCCAGTCCCATCCTACCTCTCAAGTCTTCCACTGTAAACCTAGTCCCCCAGACCTTGCACGCAGATACGCACAGCACATCCACATGACCACTCTCATTTCTGTACATTTGAGACTGCAAATATCCTCTTCCTTTACTGCCCAGGTCCCACTACCATACAGCATTATAATTATAATAATAATAATAATAATAACAATAACAATAATAATAATAATAATAATAAAAATAATAATGATAATAATAATAATAATAATAATTAGCAGGTAGGTGGGGGCGCTCACTCATCCACTCACTCGATGTAGTGCTGCTCTCAGGTGTCTGCCCATTCCTTCCTTCCATCCTTCTCTCCTTTCCATCCTTACTGTCTTTCTTTCCTTCATTCTTTCCTTGTCTTTCTGCCTACAGGTGACTTTACACTCCCTCTTCTGTCTTTCTTTTCCTTCTCCTTCTGCCTGTGGGTGACTTTACACTGAGTGACACTTCAAAATACATCAGGAAAACCATTTAGCCACAAAGCTGGGTGGTAACCATATAATCAGGCCTTGGCACCCGGCGGTCTAGCGGGTGGCCATTGCGCTCCAGTCGGACTGAAAGCCGGTGAAGGTTTATATCTAAGGGGTGGCTAGGGTTGATTGCTCATATCTTGGGCCACTCAGGGATGAGTGAGGCTGGTCACTCTCATCTTAAATATCGAGACCAACTGCCTAGCCCCAGGGCTCCTACGTTCCTCATAGTACAATGTAGGATTGGATGATGGATGGATAGATGAAATATTGATTAATAATAATTCATTCACTCATTCATCATCCAATCCTATGTCGCCCCAGAGAGGAGTGTAGAACCCGGGGCTAGGGCAAGTTGGTCCTGACAAAAAGATGAGAGTGACCAGCCTGACTCATCCCTGAGTGGTATTACATGAGCAATCAACCCCAACCATCCCTTGGATATAAACCTTCACCAGCCCAATCCGGGATTGGAGCGCAATACTTACCCACTAAACCACCAGCCTACTAAAATTTGGTTATATGGTTACCACTCCAGCATAGTAAATGGTTTCCTGGTGTACAGGAAACCATTTGGCTTGTCACTCAGTGTAGGGTCACCTACAGGCAGAAGGAAGAGGAAAGAATGAAGGAAAGAAAGACAAAAGAGGGAGTGTAAAGTTATCCATAGGCAGAAGGAGGAGGAAAGAATGAAGGAAAGGAAGACAGAAGAGGATGGAAGGAAAGAAGGATGGAGGAGAGGAAAGGGCAGACACCCGACAGCAGCACTACATCTAAAATTTTTAAAATGTATTCAGTATCATTATACTCATCACCACCACCATCTTGAACTCTGTCAATTCCAGGATTAACTGGAATGTGCCATATTCAAGAGGCTGTGTGGTCTATGAAAAAAATATATATATATATGTATCATCATCATAATGATCACCACCATCATCTCAAACTCTTTTTGTTTTGTCCCTCACACTCTTTAACCTTTACATGCACGACATACCCACACCCCACACACCACACAGATACACACAGCTTCCTATGCAGATAATATAACCCTTACATGTACAGTACACACCAAAATGCAAACACACAGCTGCACACATCCCACAGCACAAAGAAGCAGATAAGAAAATACAGAAATGGTTCAATACAGAATGTAAAAAATCAAAAGAAAGAAGAGATTTGTTGTGGAATAGATACAGAAGACACAATAGTGAAAGGGCGTATAATAATTACAAACAGGCAAGAAACGACTATACAAGAATAAGGAGGGAAGCCCAAAAACAGTTTGAGGAGGATATAATAAATAAAAGTAGTGATTAACCAAAGCTGTTTTACAGCTATATCAGAAGCAAAAACCAAAGTAAAAGATATAATACAATCCATCACGGACGAGGGAATCACTTATACACAAGAGAAAGATATTTTGTGAAGCACTAAATAAGAATTTCCAATTAGTTTTTACAGAAGAAAAAAATTTGAGAGGGAATATGTGGAACACGCATGTCCACACATACTACCAGATATACAAATAGCAGAAAAAGTAATACAGGAGGAGTTAAGTAGATTAGACAGAGGAAAAGCAAGTGGTCCTGATGAAATTTCAGCGTTACTGGGTGTTACGAGAATGTGCAAAGGAGTTAAGTAAACCATTATTTTTAATTTTCGCAAATCCTTGAGTCAAGGGAAACTACCTGATATTTGGAAAAAAGCAAATATAGTCCCCTTATTCAAGAAAGGAAATAGACAAAATCCTCTCAACTACCGACCAGTATCACTGACCAGTGTTGTAAGCAAGGTATTAGAAAAACTTATAAGAAAAGTTTGGGTAAATCATCTAGAAGAACACAGTATGATAACAGAAAGACAGTTTGCTTTCAGAAAAGGAAAATCATGTGTTACTAATCTGTTGAGCTACTATGACAGAGTAACAAACACAATACAGGAAAGGGAAGGATGGGTGGACAGTATCTATTTAGATTTCAAGAAAGCTTTTGACACAGTACCACACCAAAGACTTTTATGGAAGCTGTACCATCAAGGAGGAATTCGAGGCAAACTGTTTTGTTGGATGCAAGACTTTCTCATAAAAAGAGAAATGAGGACAGTACTAAGAGGAAACTACTCATCATGGAAAGAAGTGACTAGTGGAGTACCACAGGGTTCGGTGCTGGCACCAATCATGTTTCTAGTGTACATAAATGATAGCAACAGTAACACTGGAAATGAGAGCTATCTGAATATGTTTGCAGATGATGCAAAAATACAAAGGAGAATTACTAGCACAGACTCTTGCAGGGAGCTACAAGAAGAATTAAATAAACTTCATGAATGGAGTAGTACATGGCAAATGGAATTCAATGTGGACAAGTGTCATGTAATCAAGTTTGGTAAAAGTGGAAAAAGACCTTGATTGGGATTATAAGTTAGGAAATAAAACCCCATACACATCAGAAAGAGAGAAAGACCTAGGTGTGATTATCAATAACAGACTATCTCCGGCTGACCACATCAGCGAGAAGGCACGGAACATGTATACACTGCTTGCAAATATGAGAATAGCATTCACATACATAAATGAAGACATGCTAAGAAGGATAATAACATCATTCATTAGACCAACCCTGGAATATGCATCAATAGTCTGGAGTCCTTATCTAAAAAAGCATATAGACAAGATTGAAAAAGTTCAAAGGGCCAACAAGATGGATACCAAGCTTAAGGGACCTAAGCTATGAAAGAATGACTAAATAAACTGAATCTACCAACACTACAGGAGAGAAGGAATGAGGTGACATGATAATGCTATATAAGTGCATATCAGGAAAGGAGAAAATAGACATAAATGATTACTTAACATATAGAGAAGCATCAGCAAGAGGACACTGCAAAAAACTGCATAAGAAGAGAGGTGATAAAGACGTAAGGAAATTCAGTTTCCCAAACAGAGCAATTGATCAATGGAATGCACTACCGAATGAAATAGTGTGTGCCAAAACAATTCACAAATTTAAGGATATGTACGATAAATATGGTCTAAGACACGGGAATAATACGTAGCTTGACTCATTCCCTAAAGATACAATTAGGTAAGAACAATTAGGTAAGAACATCCTCCAACCTTACCTCGACACACTACACCAATGGTTCACCACAAACAGGATCAAAATAGCCCCAGCCAAATCTAGTGACCCTTTTCACAAACTGGACAGCAGAACACAGTCACATCCCACACCTCACCATAAACAACACTCCCCTATCACACACACACACACACACACACACAAAAAAAATTTTGTAACATAAAATACAACAATGTCAATTAAACAACACAACACAAACATAAAAAATAAAATAACATCAAGACTCAATTCCAAGAGGTCACTTGCCCATACAACATTCTGACACAACAAAAGAAACCACCACCACAGTATACAAACAATATATACGTTCAGTGATGAATTATGCAAGCCCTGCCTGCGCTTCTAACCTCACCAAAACACACTACAACACTCTACAGACCATACAGAACAAGGCTCTAAAAATAATCACAGGCTGCACAGCTACTACACCCACAAACCACCTACATCACAAAACCAATGTCCTCAAAGTAAAGTATCATCTAGACGTGCAGAGGCACCCAGTTTCTTGCTGCAGCCTCCACAAACCTACAACATCAACTACAGTACATAGCAGCACATCCACACACTCACCAGTGAACATCAAAACAACACCCAGAACACGAGATCATACACAAATATTGTTCTGTCATCTCTCCCCCACTGCTCGGCCTCAGACCAGCCGTTTTCCAGAAGCATATCCATACTCAAATCACTCACCACTCCATTCAGTCACTTAAAAACAACAAAGCTGCAAGCACGGCCTCCAGCTATCCACCCTTCTGAATCCTAACTCCCTCGTGAGGACAGGTGGGTCCACCTGGCCAGGCTGAAATGTGTGGGTATCATCCAGCTCTCTTAAGCTACCAGAAGAGGCTGGATGACCTCACACTGATGCTCTGTACAGGATGCAACACAGCACACCATACTATTAAGCACATTTTGAAATACTGCATTGCACATAATCACCTATGCCAACAACACAACATACACTCCTTGAGAGCTCTGTTGGAAAGCCCGGTCTCGGCCATGGCCTTCCTTAGGGACTTGGGGCTGTTTGGCCAGACTGCCTAGGGAACAACTACTACTACTACAACTCTTTTTGTATCATCATCATCACCATCATTATCATCATCATCATCATCATGTTCCCTAACTTTTCCTACCCTCTGTCAATTCCAGGGTTAACCTGAACATGTTGTCTTCAAAGAGGGAGTTGTGTGGCCTGCAAAAAAAAATGTATATCATCAATCGTCATCATCAGCACCACCACCATCATTATCACATTTTTTTTTTTTCCTCACCATGGTAAAATAAACTGATGACCTTTTTTTTTTTTATGCAGCACTACACCATCCACTCACTCGATGTAGTGCTGCTCTCGGGTGTTAGCCCTTTCCTCTCCTCCATCCTTCTTTCCTTCCATCCTCTTCTGTCTTTTTTTCCCTCATTCTTTCCTCTTCCTTCTGCCTGTGGGTGACTCTACACTGAATGACAAGCCAAATGGCTTCCTGTACACCAGGAAACCATTTACTATGCTGGATGGTAACCATATAACCATATTTTGGTGCCCAGTGGTTTAGGTGGGTAATTATTGCGCTCCAATCAGATTGAGTCAGTGAAGGTTTATATCCAAGGGGTGGTTGGGGTTTATTGCTCATGATAATGCCACTCAGGGATGAGTGAGGTTGGGCACTCTCATCTGAAATGTCAGGACCAAATTTGCCTTGTTCCTGGCCCCTACGTTCCTCATGGGGCAACATAGGGATTGGAAGATGGATGGATGGATGCTGAATGATGGATGGATGGATGCTAGGAAGAAGGAACCAAAGGCCAGGAGCCCATAAACTGTTCCTTTCAAGGATATTGTGGAGGATACTGCCTAACATGAGGCCCATCCATACGATATGCTGGGTATTGCCGGATCCTTTTGAATCATGTTTCAGGCATCAGCCGCAACCGTCCTGGCTGCTCGGCATAAAGCTGCTAATACGCAGCTGTGTTTCTCTTGACCCCCTACACCATGCTTCTTTCCTCTTCTATCAATTCTAGGATTAACTTCTCTTAAGCCAGGTTACAGTGAACATACTATAGGAACTCTATCTCTATCTATTTATTGCCAGATGCCTTAATCCCATATGGGGTGGCCACAAACAAATCGCCTCCACGTCGCCTCTGTCCCCTGCCATTTCACTGCCCTGCTGCCAACTCACACCCCCCTCTCTCATATACCTCTCCACTCCATCCCTCCATCTCATCCTTGGTCTCCCCCTCCACCCCACTCAAATACACTCTCCTCATCAGTCTCTCACTCTCCATCCTCTCCATATGGCCAAACCACCTCAATGTGTTTCTCCTAATGCTTTCTATCACAGACACATCCACACCACAAAGCTCCTTCACGTCCTGCTCGCTCTCCTGTCTCTCCATGCAAATCCACATGCTCCTCTTAAATAACCTATTTCCACTGCTCTGACTCTTGACTTCTGTCCCTCCAACAAGGTCCAAGCTTCTTACTTCCATATGTTAGAGTTGGTATCACAATACTGTCATGTAGTAACTTTTTCACTTCCATGCTCACTTCCCTGTTTCTTATCACTGCTTTCAAGGAACCAGCAACCTTTCTTCCTTGTTGTACCCTTGTTAAAAGCCTTGCCTTGGTCACCTAATGGCGGCTCTCCACGCTGCATGATTGGCTTCAAGTCACTCCATCCCCTAATTTACCAGCTCTAGTGATTTAGTCACTCCAGCCTCACACTCTAGTCACACCGGCCCCATTTTCCTGACAGAAACCTACTCATTACGGCCATTACAGTAATACCTCGATATACGACACCCCTAGATGCGATACCCCGGCTTAACGATTGGGGTAGAAATACCACCATACCCTGCCTAACGATGACCAAATCCTGGTTTAACGATGGGTTTTGATTTTTTTTTTTAGATTTTGATGACATTTTAGACTAAAATTGTGTGTTTAGGTTGATTTATAAAATGTTTTTAGACTTAGATTAAAGTGTTTTAGCCATAGGTGGAGTGAACATTGTCATTTTGGGGTACAGTTTACTAAGCTTGATTTGACGATTTTCTGATTTTTTTTGTTGGCTTTAGTGAGTTATTTACAGGTGTTAGGCTTAGGTTACCTTCCTTGACAGTCGTTAGGCCATTTAGATTGGCTTTAAACTAGTTTTGGGGTTCATTTGGGCTTGATTTTGGTGGAAACTCAAGGCTGAGAAAAGCTCCACAGCCTCATTCCCTCAATAAGACCATGACTAATGAGACTGGAGCTGTACTGACCTTGATGGGATTCTGCTGGGGTGGAGCCAGTGTCATCCAGGAAGGAGCTGTCTGCTGAGATGCATGGAAAGTCACCCATCAAGGATCTTCTCTTGCTGTTGTCAGGAACAGTGATGTGACGTGGTTATGACAAGATACTGAAATGTATACATCATATATTCAGATATATATGCCTCCATCTACTAACTGAAATCCCTACGCTACATGCAGCAAGCCCTTTATATCCTGCAGACAAGTGCATGCACACAAATATACTGTATATCATGGGAAAAGTTAAACCTACATGAATGAAGTGCCTACTACTGTAGCAGTAAGGGTAAAAACATATGTAATATTAATATATTGGTACATCTCAATACTGTACAGACCATCAACTTTAATATGCAGACCAGATACTGACACACACAAATATTCAATAATTACTTTCAAACACTAGCTGAAAGAACTTCTGGTCAAAGAAAAATTTACATTGCTATAACTCTTTGAACAGCACCATATAGCACTGAATACACATAAAGTTGGCAAAGCACTTGTAATTATACGAGAATATATAACCCCTCCACTTCTGTGATGCATTTCATATCTTCTTGCTCGTATAACTTAATACTTTCCACAATCCTTGTCTATCCACCCTGTCATATGCTTTCTCCAAATCCATGAAAGCCGCATACAACTTCTTTCCCTTCTCTAGAAACGTTTCCACTAAAGA